>NC_056744.1:853542838-853872838 GCF_019279795.1 Protopterus annectens | reverse complement strand
GGCCTTGTAGAGATCACCTCTGAGGAGACAATATGCAACAGAGTATAGCTGGAGTTTAGACGGTCAGCATATGGCATCTGCTTTAGGCCTGTGATTCTTTTAGTGAGGTATTTTGAAGGTCTTTCCAGTTGCTGCAGATGTCTTGAGAGGTACATACCAAACGGGGCGTTATATTCTATAATGGGTCTAATGAGGGATGAGTGCAGTGGGATAATAACCTCCTTTTTTCTGGATGAAAAGCCCTTAGGGATGAGGTGTGCAACATAGAAGGATTTTCTGACTGTTGTGGCGATGTGGTTATCGAAGGTGAATCCACTGTGCATCTGTGTCCCTAAGTCTCTTATCACACTTTCGGTGTTTAGTGTACTGCCACCTATGTGGTAATTCACGGATACATGCTTTTTCCCAAAGGGGATAACTATACATTTCTTGGTACTGAGCTTGAGCCAATGGCTCTGGCACCAAGCATCTGTTTCTGTAAGGCCGTTTTGTAGAATATTCACATAATTTGGGGATTCAATAATGGCTCCCAGTTTGCAGTCATCTGCAAACTTTGTTAGCCAGAGTCCCTTAGTGTTGGCCTGTACTTCAGAGAAGTAGATGCCAAACAAGAGCGGTCTCAGGACTGAAACCTGTGTTACTCCACTTGTCGCTTGTCTGGAGATGGATTTGGAGTCGGCTGCTTTTACAGTGTGGGTTTTGTCAGTAAGCCAGTTGGCAACCCATCGAGTATGCCCAGCTCAGTACGTTTATCTATGATTCCAGAATGGGGCATGGTATCAAAGGCCTTGGCGAGGTCCAGATAGGCTGTGTGAACTGCCTTACACTCATCCACAGCTCTAGAGATTGATTCGAAGAAGTCAATCAGGTTCAGGAGACAAGATCGACCCTTCACAAACCCAAACTGGGTGGGGTCCAGTGTTTGAAGGTTGCCAATGTCTTTGTTTATAAGTTCCATGATAATACATTCCATGGCCTTGCAGCTCAGGCTTATCAGACTGATGGGGCCGTAGTTCCCAAGATCCAAGGTGGATCCCCCCTCATAGAGTGGGATTATTGTCGCTGTGCGCCACTCAGTGGGCACGAAGCTTGAGGTGAGGCTATGATTAAACATGACACTTAGGTGAGGTGCCAGTTCATTTTGTAGTTCATGTAGTATACAGCCCGATATGTCGTCTGGTCCCATGGATGCTGTATTCTTAGCTTTGGAGAGTGTGGTTTTTACCTGTGTGGCCATTATTACCAGAATTTGGCAATCTTTCGGTTTTGAGATGGGCCGTTTAGGGGGTGAGAGGGGGGTGAAGTTGACACTGAATCGATTTGCCAGTATATTGGCAATATTCTTGGGATCAATATATTTAATGCCATTCTGTTGCAGCTCAGAGTAGATCTGAGATTGCCATTTAGATTCTTGACATAGCTCTAGAATGCCTTGTGGTTGTCTTTGGAATCTTTGGCTATGATGTCTGTTCTCTTCTGGAGCAATACAGCTATAGGTAGTTGGGTTTGTAAGTCCCTTTTTGCCCCATGTTCTGTGTGCATAACATAAATGTGAAGTATGATACAACCAATATTTCTTTTAAGCTTATTTATACTGGCCAACCGACGGGCTAGCAACGATGATACATCCCTTCTGTACCGAATACTGCACCAGAGGAGAGAAGGACATCAACTGTTATGGTAAGATTTTACACAACTGTAGTTTCTGTCACTTTGCTCCATCATAACTACCATGCATACCTCTCAACTGTCCAGATTTTTACCTGAATGTCCAGATTTTTGCCTCATATTTTTGGTCTGTTCTTCATAAAATTTTGATTTTCTGGGAAATCACTGAGGATTGAAGTTACTAAATGATGACAGACATTTGAGTTTCAGACTTCATATCCTTCAGAAAATGCACACTAAGAAGTCCTGTTATTCTAGCAACTTTCTAAGTTTATAAGAGCAGTATTTAAAATTTGTCTCTATTTTTGGGCATTTGTTCCTTATTATTTTAGGCTTTGTCCAGATTTTTGTGTTACGAGGTTGAGAGGTATGCTGTCATGTGATTAAGTTGGAATGGAAACAGTTTAAATGTTACCATGTATGATTAATTATTGTCAGACCAGGAATCAAGGCACTCGTTAGGTACTGTAAACTGTTGGAATGATCCCAAAAGCTGTACAGTATCATTTCAGTTATTTGTTTATATATAATAACAGCGGAACTAGAAACAGATTCATACAGATATAAGGTTAAAAGAGAAAGAAGTGTTGAAAACATAATACACTGCAGTAACTCACTTAGATGTAGCATGTACACTAGGAAGTGCATTTGTCTAGTAGCTATAAATCAGCAAAAAAAAAAAATATGAAGTGAAAGGAAAAGATGAGTGTATACTAACTTTTAAACTTTGCATCAGTCATGCTTCTACAGATGTACAAGCAGCCTGCTCACAAAAATACTGCATTTATCTAGTACTATTCAGAAATCAGCACATAAACTAGAAAATTAAAGGAACAGAAGAGTGTGTCTACCAATGCTCCAACCTTCTGTCACACACTTGCTTTCTATGGAATTACTAGCAGGTCAGAAAGTTACTACACCAGGCTAGTATTAAAAAATCAGAACACAGTAAAACATGAAATGAAAGAAAGAAAATAAGAAGTTATGCACTCACCATAACGTTCCATCTGAGAAGGTAAACTTCATTTGTCAGCAACCTATGGGTATCGGCTCCATATCGGATCCGAGCCGACAGCTTCAAACAGCTAAGATCCGAGTTCCAAGCTCCTCCCCTTTACCCATAACCCCCTGCTATCCCTTCCTGACCTCAGATCGAGTTTGCTTATCAGCATAAAGCATAGAACACCAAATAACCACCTCCATACTCTAACTTAAGACGATCCGCAATGACAAGCAGGATTCCTTTGAGTATCCATATGGGTTAGGGGGACGGAGGGAGGGTCGGTTGCTGACAAATGAAGTTTACCTACTCAGATGGAACATTATGGTAAGTACATAACTTCTTAATCTGAAGTAGTTAACTTCATTTGTACATCAACCTATGGGACAGAGTCCCCAGCTACCTAATTCCTGGGAGGTCCTCATGGAAGGATGTTCCGGAGCACTGCAGAGCCGAAGGATTCTCTCCCTCTAGAAACAATATCCAATTTGTAATGGTTTATGAATGTATGAGATGAAGCCCAAGTGGCTGCTGAACAAATGTCATCCAACGACACCCTAGATCGAAAAGCAGCAGAGGTAGAGATTGATCGAGTAGAATGGGCATGGACTCCTTGAGGTGCAGACCGGCCAGAACTCTCATATGCCAAAAGGATACATTGTGAAATCCATCTGGACAAAGTGACTTTTGATACAGGTTTTCCCAAAGTGGGTTTAGCAAAGGATACAAAAAGCTGGTCTGACTTCCTGTGATCAGCTGTCCTGTGCAAATAGAATCTCAGTTGCCTATGTATGTCTAGAGAGTGTAACCTATATTCACCTTTATTCTGGTAATTTGGAAAGAAGACTGGTAAATTAATAGATTGGTTAATATTAGACTCTGAAGCAATTTTGGGCAGAAAGGAGGGATTGGTCCTGAGTGAAACTCTATCTTTGTGAAAAATCAAATATGTTGGCTTGGCGCAAAGGGCTTGAAGTTCCGAAACCCTTCTGGCCGAAGTAATGGCAACAAGAAAAATTGTCTTCCAAGATAAGTATTTCAGATCCACCGAAGTTGCAGGCTCAAAGGGAGGACCTGTCAGAGACTGAAGGACAAGGGTTAAGTCCCAAGGAGGGACTGCATCTTTAACCGGAGGCCTTAACAGAAAAGTGCCTTTTAGGAAGGTCTTACATAAGTTAGACAAGGTCAAAGGGCCGAGATCACTCCCAACATGATAGTGAGAGATTGCAGCCAGCTGGACTTTGACTGTAGAAGAGCTAGAACCTTGGTCAAATAAGCCTGACAGAAAATCTAATACTGCTGGCAACGGAGCTGTAAAGGGATCTAAGTTCTGATGCTCCGCCCAAATACAAAAATGCTTCCATTTGCTATTATAAATCCTTCTCGTAGACGGCTTGTGAGCGGCTACTAGTATAGCCTTGACAGGGGACGAGATACTGGGAGTCCTAGCTATCAGTGGAACTGGATCAATCAAGTTGTAAGCTTGAGGTTGTCCAGATTCGGGATTGACAGGCCTGATGGGTGAGAGATCAGATCCGGGATGGGATCTAGAATCCATGGGGGATTCACTAGATGAGACCATAGACATGGGAACCAAGGTTGACGAGGCCAGAATAGGGCAATGAGGATTATTCTGCTCCCCAACCGTTAGGCTTTCTGTAAGAACTTTACCATCAGGGGAAGAGGAGGGTAAGCATAAAGTAGACAGGGTGGCCAAACATGCACCAGAGTGTATCTGGTGGATTCCCCGGGTGGGGGAATTAGAGCGAAGTAGTCGCTTCGCTTTGCATTTGAAGGTGAGGCGAAAAGATCGCAACGAGGTTGACCCCACTTGGAGAAGATTAGCTTCGCTACTCTGGGGTTCAGAGACCACTCGTAGAGTGAGAGGATGGTTCGACTCAGTCTGTCTGCCAAGATGCTGGACCGACCCGGAATGTGCTTCGCTATGAGAAAGCAGTTGTTGGATATCGACCATTCCCACACTCTCATGGCCTCCCGACAAAGTGGCTAGGACCTGGTTCCCCCTTGTGTGTTGATATACCAGACAACCGACATATTGTCTGTCTGAATCGCAATTGTCCCCAAGGGAAGAAAGCTGTGAAGTGCTTGTAACGCCAAAAGCACCGCTCTCATCTCTAGGACATTGATATGCAAAAAGGTCTCCGAATGGGTCCACGTGCCTTGGACAGTCCTGCCCATGTAGTGCCCCCCCCACCCGTGGCGAGAAGCGTCTGTGGTCACCGTGGTTAGAGAAGGTAACATAGAGAAAGGGTGCCCTTTCTGGAGGTCCGGGGACTGGAGCCACCATAAGAGGACTTTCCTGCAAACCCTGCTGAGGGGAACGGGGAAGGTCAGGGGATGTCGCAGGAGGGACATTTGGACTTGCAAGGTCCATTGAAGAACTCTCATATTCAAGCACGCCAAGGGTAGAAGGTTGATAGTTGCTGCCATCGAGCCTAAAGCCCTCAGGACCAATTCCGCAGGGGGAGCTGGGGATTGTAGAAGGGCCAGTATGTGGAGTTTTAGAGTTCGAAGCCAGTCCAGAGTCAAGAAGGCTAGAAGCTGGCTTGTGTTCAATCTGGCTCCAATGAAATCTAGGATTTGGGTTGGAAGAAGGGAAGATTTTCTGATGTTGATCATGATCGCCAGCCAGGGAGCTAGATGGAGAAAGTAGTCTCGGCTATGCATAGTAGGTGCCTGGTGGGGGCGGTCAGGAGCCAGTCGTCCAGGTACAGAAAGACCTGAATTCCCTGGAGTCTCAGGTGGGCCGCTACAACTGTCAAAACCTTGGTGAACACCCTGGGGGCTGTGGTGAGACCAAAGGGAAGGACCCTGAACTGGTAATGGCTGGCTCCTAGCCGGAAGTGGAGAAACCTCCTGGATCGTCTGTCCATCAAAATGTGGTAGTACGCATCCTTGAGGTCTATGGAGCACATCCAGTCGTTCTCCTGCAGAAGTGGGAGAATGGATTGGAGGGTGACCATCCGGAACTTTTCTTTGGCTACTGACAGGTTTAGGAAGGACAGGTCGAGGATTGGTCTTAAGTCCCCCGTCTTTTTTGGCACCATGAAGAACCTGGAGTAAAAGCCTGATCCAGACTGGTCTGGGGGGACATGCTGGATTGCTCTTTTTTCTAGCAGCTGGAGGATTTCCTCGGCTGCCGCCTCCCTTTGATTGGGAGGGACATCGGGGAGGCTTCGGGGAGTGGGAAGGGGATTGAGAATGGAATCTTGTAGCCTCTGGATATGATCTGAAGCACCCAGCGATCTGTTGTAATGGACTCCCAAGTTGCTATGTGCCTCGAGAAATGGCCCCCGACTGCCTCCAGAGTGGAGCAGTCGGGTAACCCTTCAGGGTTGCTGCGTGGGCCAATCAGAGAAAGGTTCTCTGGACCCGAAGTTCTTCAGACCCCCTCTGCCTCTACGGCGGCGCCCACTCTGTCCTCCTCTGCCTCTGAAGGACGAGGGGTCAGGAGCAAAACGGGATTGTTGAGACTTCCGGAACCACATCTTCTTCTGTCCCTTTTGGTTATTCAAGAAGGACCTCTGGGGAGCAGAGAAGCGGACTCCGACGGCAGACAAGGTCTTCCCGTCTTTCTCTCTCTGAACCAATGTGTCACGTACGGTCTTGACAAAAAGGGCAGAACCATCAAACGGGGCATTTGCGAATGACGCCTTGATAGGTTCCGCAAAATCACAGTGAAGGAGCCACGCCTGTCGCCGTAGGATGACGCCCGCTCCGCTGGCTCTAGCGGCTCCTTCCGTGGCATGGAATAGTAACCGCATAGCGATATTAGAGATAGATTTGAGAGTGGCCATTCAGGTTGAGAACACTTTCTTATCCAACACCGACATGGACTCTGGGGGCGACCCAGCGTATTCTTTGATGAGATCCTGCTGGAGTCGTATCACGTGTGCCATATAATTCAGCGACCTCACAGAGAAGGTGGCTGAAGCAAACACCCGCTTCCCCAGACGGTCCATCGTCTGAGACTCCTTGTCTGGAGGATGGACCGAGGAACTCTCCTGGGCCAGTTCCCTTTTGGTGGCGGCCGCCACCAACATGGCATCTACTGGGGCTCCCTTGCTCCAACATGACTTATCCAAAGGGGGGCTGAGGATTTTGTCAGGCCACTTTGGAATGGGCTCCACAGTGTCCAGTTCCTTCCACACCCTGGTAGTAATCAGGTCTACCAGGGGGTCAGTGGGAGGGGACACCCAAGAGGTAGATGGGCCTGCGTCAAACGCCTCTAGAAACACAGACTCGTCAGAAGAAGGTTTTGGGGCTGACCACCCCCCTCTGATCCGAAGCATCTCCATGATGTCTCCAAAGGAGACGTCTTCGGGGGTGACCTTGGGGAACCTTCCCCTTCCTCCAAGTCTGTGTCCTCTGTCAAGGACTCAGATGAGTCCAAGTGCCTCCTTTTGCACTTGCATTTGTGAGGACCCTCCTCGGGGGAGGGGGGGCTGTCCGAGGAGGCCTCACCAACTACATCCTGTTCCGGCAAGGGAACAATCTGGGATGTTTGTGCAGGCTGTCCCTGGGACTGGGTGATGGAAGGTAGACCCGTCTGAGAGGGAGTGCAGGGCGGAGCCATAGCCTGGAGTCCCTCGACAATACCCTCTCCACCACATCGAACGCTGAAGGAGAGCTGCTCTCTCTCGGATCTGAGAGCAGACCCTCCATTCGATCCGATGTGCGGATCGGGGCCTGCACCGAGGCGGTCGGATCCGTAGGGCCAGCATGCTCCGACCGTGATGGAGTCAAAGTCATGCTGACACCTCCGGATCCGAAGCTCAGCTGTCAGCTTCGAGAGCTTGGATCCGAAAATAATGGACCCGATAGACTCGAGGGTGCCATCGGAGCCGAAGTACCGGACACTATCGGCACCGATGCTCCCCCGGCTCCAACGCTACCCGGCTCCAAAGGCTCCGAACCCCGATAGTGGGTCGGAGAAGGAGCGATCGGTGTGAAAAAGGGGGTCGAGCTCCCCCCCCGGAAGGGGGGGGGGAGGCAGGAGCACTCCCATCTGCATCTGGGCCTGGAGGAACCTACGCATCATCCGGTCCAAGTCTGCATCGGAGATGCTATGGGTAGACCTCGACGAGGCCACCGAGGCGGGCTGGGAATGCCGCCTCAATGACCTCGAAGGCGACCAGGTCTCCTCCTCCTCTGGCTCCGGCGAGAAACGGGGAGATCGGAGCCGGGAAGGAGAAGAACCGGAGGCCATAGGCGGAGAAGCTCGCTTAGATGGCGGCGCCGAGGAAGAGGTCTCGGCCCGCCTCTTGTGATGTTTTCGCTTCTCCTTCCTAGCTTCCCTCTCCTCTTGGCCAAGGGTGGGAGGGTGAGTCCAGGCCAGAGGGAGAGAAGGTGGCGCTGCCGAAGCCTCGGCAAGAGCCACCGAGGGACCGGAGGATGAAGCCGAGTCCGGGGGCAACAGTCCCGCCAGAATCAGCTTCGACCTCCTGTCCCTGAGGGCCCTGGGGTTGAACGCTGCACAAATAGTGCAGCCCGAGGAGAGATGTTCAACCCCAAGGCAAATAACTCACTGAGTGTGGCCATCCGCTGGGGACAGCTTATGGCCACACTGGGTACATTTAGAAAAGAAAGCTTTGGGCGCCTCAGACATATCCTACCCACACACTAGGCCCCAAAACTGACACACCTTAACACACACACACGGGGAGGGAATACCCTCAAACTGACTAACAAAACAAAGGTACGCTAATCTAGCTAGGTGAGATAACACACACACAACAATTTTCTGACAAAAAAAAGGCAGAAAAGAAAGATATTTCTCACAAACTCCTATCCTACGCCTGGAAGCTCATTCAAAGCTGCTGTTCAGAACAGCGGCAAACGAGATCTGAGGTCAGGAAGGGATAGCAGGGGGGTTATGGGTAAAGGGGAGGAGCTTGGAGCTCGGATCTTAGCTGTTTGAAGCTGCCGGCTCGGATCCGATATGGATCCGATACCCATAGGTTGATGTACAAATGAAGTTAACTACTTCAGATATATAGTTTCCACTATTGTTTGCCTCACTCAGACGCTTTCTATAGGTAGAAGCCATGTCATAAAATTGTTGGAGTTGGCCAGGATTTACAGTTACCACAGAATAAAATATGAAATGAAAGAAACAAAAAAAAAACTGTTTACTAATGTTTTAAAAGCCTTGCATTACTGATGTGCTTTGTAGAGTAGCAGCAGCAGTCAAATCGTAAAATGCCTGAAAGGCTACTTTTCTCAATGTGTAAAATGCACAGATTAAGGTAATGAATGGCTCAGAGGGGGAGGTGTTGTCAGTACAACTGCAATTTGAGATGGAATTTAGCTGACACCTTTGAAACTTCTGGCAGGCACTCCCCCCCCACCCCCCTCAGCTGAAGGTGAGCATGCTTAGAAAGGCAAACCTGAAATGTAAACAAAGGCTGAATCAAAACAAAAAATCCCTGGGATTGTCCCTTTAAGGTGCTATCTCCTTGATTCTCTCATCTGGAGGTTGAGAGGTATGCTCTGAGGTTTGTAAGGAATTGCTTAGAGACTTGAGAGGAAGAGAAGCCTCTATTTATAAATATAATAGCACACTGTACAGATTTACAAGGCAGGATGAAAATCGTTATACCAGTAATGAAGGAATATATACAAAGAGCATAAGAAGTGCAACAGAAGGTATATCACAGGAGTATCAGACTCAGGGAGTTTAAAGCAGGAGACAAATTGTTGGTGTGAGTCTCCTCTTCTAAGAATAATTTTCCAGCAAGATGGCACGATGTGCTAGAAAAAAAAATGAATGACATGAACTACAAAATAAGACAGACTGGAAATGGTAGACCAGAGTATATTACATGGATGTCTTAAAACCAAGGAGGGAAGCTGAGATAGATGCGAATTGTAAGATATCAGGGAATGCTCTCTCTACTGTTCAAGTAGAAAATAATTTGCCTAAGATCTAGATACAAGAAGGAAAGAATTCTAAATGAGAAATAAAGAGTTTTTTAGAGCAACCTAGGAAACTAAATTCCACAGTATATTACAACTGTGTATGGGTAAGAGTTACACACAACCGTTCAGGGTACTGGAATCCCAAAGTAAAGCAATAGTTCAGGAAGTGAGAAGTATGCATACACTGGGAATTGTATTTATTTATTTAGTTTTATTTAACATTTGTTTACTGGGAAAGTCTGATTGGGACAGAACCCATTTTCAGCGGAGACCCGGGAAGAAACTCTCCAGACACATATCTTTGGAAATGTATTATTGTCCCAAAGTGAATAGAAATAGTCCAGTTGTCGTATTCCCTAAATGGATAACCCCACACAATTTTTGTAGGGACTTCTTAAAACTGAAGAAGATAGCTAAGCTTGGCATGTGTCCAATACTCCAAATGGATGAGCCTATAGAAAAGCCAGGCAAGACAAGAGTTATGACCACTTTTGTGTAAGGCCATGGGGCATCTTAGATAAACTGGCCACAATTATGCATGGGTTATCAGAATCCCATGATCCATTCTGAACACTTAGGGTTCTACAATGGAGAGTCATTGTGGCATAGTACTGGTGAATAAAGTACAGTTGTGTAAGTTGCACTTACCTATAAAAGTAGATGCCCAAATTCCTCACTGCTGTGGTAGCCTAAAGACTGTGTTTTGCCCAAAACACAGCAACAGGACAGCTTCCAAAAGGTCTGGATCACTCCCTCTGACCCACTGTGACTACTGACTAGCCATCCCTAAAGGAGGAAAATCAGCAGACAGATTGGAAAATCTTCAGGACTTTCTTGCCAGGTAAATAAGAAGTGGCATACTCACCATGAACAAACCAAAAATGAATAACCCAACACATCAGAAACGGGATGGTGGATAGATGCATCTACTGCAGCAGTGAGGAGTTTGAGCATCTATTGATATAGGTAAGTGCAACTTACACAACTGTACTGCGTTCATCATACTGTTGCAGAAGCCTGTGGGAAGAACACCATAGCTTATTCAACCTGAGAGGAGAAAGTCTATGGATTCAGGAAAACCTAAATAATGGCCCTAGCATTGTCAGCCATGGATCTAAACAAAGATTTCAGCATTTAACTAGTTGTGGGAGGTATGTACAGGGGACTGCATAACTGTTTCTAGAAAGCTTCTAGAATCCACCTTTTTTGATATGCCATCAAAGAGCACAAGGCCCATGGATAATGTGCCTTAAAACTGCCTGAAAATGGTTCATTATGGTGTGTAACAAAAGACAAAGACAAGGGACAACAACCTGGAAAAAGTCTGTTGTCAATGATTATCCTTTTTTTAGTCCCAACATAAGAAATGTATAACCAACAGGCTTTTCTAAAGGACTTGGACCTGTCAAGATAGTACCTGAACTGCCTATGCATATTCAGAGTATGAGGAAACTTTTCTCCATGATTCTGAATGTTAAAATATGACACTAGAAGACTGATGGCCTGTTTTAAAAAAACTCTCAAATTACCTGGGTCACAAATAAGGGATTTGTTTTTACTGATATCCTGTCCTTAATACAGAACAAATAGGATTTACCCACCAAAAGAGCTTGCAAATATATATATATATATATATATATATATATATATATATATATATATATATATAGATATTGTGATATATATATATATATATATATATATATATATATATATATATATATATATATATATATATATATATATATATAATCTGCAAGATGTGCAGGTTCAGAGGGAAATTAGGTTAACTTTTTTGGCAGAAAGTTAAGAACCCATGAAGGAGCTGCCTGCCTAAAAGGAGATCTCTGGTAAAGCACTCAAATCAAAAACTGGTTTACTAAGGAAACATTGAGGAAGGAACTAGATCTCTGGATAGACATACAGAACTGGCCACAAGATGTAACTAACAATGACCTACTGAGACCAGAAGTTAGTAACTCAAATATTTTAGCACCAGTGGTACAATCTCAAATAGGCTCATGTTATCAGGTAGATACCAACTACAAAAGTCCATCTAAGATTTTGTAGTAGCACGACTTATTGGCTCATTTAGTACCTGATGCGCATCATGTAAAACAGGTGCCTAAAAGGTATCATAATCCAGGCAGAAAATTAGGATGTAATAGATTGTGGTGAGTCAACCCCCCCCCCCCATCTTGTGTTTGAAGATCCAGGTTGTGAGGAACTTGTGGTAATTGCCCTTGACCAAGTCTGTAAAAGTGAGAACCAATATTTCCTATGCCAAAATGGATTCACCAAAAAATAAATAAATATTTGGAGAGTCCTTCTGAAAATTCAGAAATAACCCACGATATCAACAGAAACAGTAGAGTGCATAAAATATCCCTTAAAAGGGAATAAAAAGAGAACTGTATACATTATTTTTTTTGTAAGGAGGCTAACAGATCTGTTTGAGGTGTTCCATTGAACTGGATCAATACCTGGAAGACCTTCTCATACTCAGTATATTTGTGAGGGTCTGTTCTGGTTCCATTCAGTTTGACTACCGCTATTATTTAGTCTGACAGAAAGAAAGATGCTTGGAGGGTTAAGGAATGATAAAGAGCTAACTCCCAATCACTTTTATCTTGCATTAATAGGGGTCCGCCTTTTGTCCCTTAGGTTAATGATGTACCACAACATTAATGTGTTGTACAATGATGCAAAAATTGTTTATTCTAGTTTGACTGAAAGATATACAGGCCTTGTACCTTTCTTTCATAGGAACTGCCTTCTAAAAAACCTCTGAAATGGCTGGAGACAGATTCCTTCAGAGGTACAGGAAAACAACAGAATACTTCTGTTAGCCCCCATAACAATTCCCCAGCATTGCAGTTCCATGGAGGTAGCACAAGAGGTATTGTAACCAGACTAGCAGTATGACCCAGATACAGAATTTCAGAGATCTTATAGGTCTCATAGGAACATAAAGCTTCCCTAGGGAATAAAAGTGATATGCCTCAAATGGCTGATATCTAGAAAACTAGATCTTCCTGAAACATTGATAGGAAGGAAAATTTTACAAGTAGACTCTATGAAGGGTCTTCTGTGGTGTCATAAGAGTTCTGGATTATCAGCCTATGAAAAATTGAAACTGGTTAAAAGACTGTTAAAAGACTGTTAGGGTAACCAAATATTTAGCAAAACAGGAGAACAGAGGGAATATTTTGTTTGGTTTGAAAGTTGGGGAGGACCCCCCCCCCAAAGAGAATTTTGCATTGCATGCCAACTGTTGCTGCACTTTAATCCTCATGAGTCAAAAATACTCAACTGTCAAAGGAGAAGGCACACAGCCAATTGATAGGACAGGTATTCCAGAAATGAAAGCAGGAGGAAATGCTGAAAAGGAAAGCTTGTAAGGCTAGGAATCCAGAGGTTTTAACTGTCCCTTTATTGAAAAGATTTCCAGTTCTCCAATCGTAACATCTCTAACTGTTCTTAGGCATGTGGGAGGATTTGATATCAAACCCAGGAATGACTAGTCAAGCAGAATATAAACTAGGATGCTAAACACCACCTCTGGCAATTTTGCAAGACTTTTAGCTATTTGGGACATGTTGAAAACCTCTCTCCAAACTTTCCTCTCTAAATCCAAGGTTAAGGTTTGGAAAGTAACAGAATTTTCTTACATATCTGCATCGTAGGGACTGAATAATGTGAATCAGAATTGGAGCAGGCAGTGTAATACATAACTTCTCCAAAGATGGCACTGGAGTGGGAAACTTGAAGAATAAAATAATACTTTCAATATATCAGGCGAATATCCTAATGTAGTGGAAACTACCTAATGTTCCAAAAAAGACACTTCATTCATCTTGGCAGTCATTTGTGAAAGAAACACATGCCGATGTGGATGTGAAGAACAAATATTCTCTGTATCAGATCAGTGGAGAATACCCTTCTTTCCAAGTCATAGTCATCTGAAACAACTTTAGATTGTATGGTCTATAATTGACTGGAAGCAGATTATGAGCCCCTACATAAGGACTCTTCCCCAGAGCACATCCAATAGCATCCCCTAGAAACTCCATGTCCCAGTAAAGGTGGCACGCCCATGTTCAGTTTCAGAAACTGGACACAGCTGAAAAGGATGTGACTGATCCCAGGTTCATGTTGGCCTGAAGAACTACACCAGAAGAGAAAGTGAGTGGTCTGAAGAACAACAAATGGCCACTTCAGATGCGCTCACTACTGGCCAAAACTAAGTAGCACCAGTTGTGAAAGTAAAACCGAAAACAGAAACACCATGACTGGCGGACAGACCAGACCACATGAGCAAATCAAAAGGACAAATTTTATTATCCCAGTTAAGCGCTATCATCCTATATCTTAAGGACTTCATCAGAACTGGGGATTGCATCAAATTACCATTAAAATAGATAGTTGAAAAAAAACACGTGGTAAAAGTCAACCAATACAGACGCAAATTCAATCAATAAAACAATTAATGCAAATGAACAAGTAATAAGCCATATAAAAACGTAATAATTAACAAATGAGACTGGTGTATATTAACATAAAACATTTATATATCAAATATAAAACATTTTTAAAAACGTCTGATATGATATAAGATAGATATATATTATAAGCATATATCATCATTTTGCAGCACAAAGTTTTAACACACTATTTAAAGAAACAGCATCATTTACACCCAAGGGATCTCTTACATTTAGCCTCACTTGCCAAAGAAGTTCACAGTATTCAAGTGTATATTCCCAAGGACCCCCCCGATTGGGTTTTGAACCACTTGCTGAAGAACCAGAAAGTAAAATTTGTTATTCATGTTACATACTACTTTGTGTCTGAAATGACTATTAGATGTTTTTCAGCCTTAATGTCATAATAATGTTCCTGTATTCTCTTTTTCAAGTGACATTTTGTTTTCCCAACATAAAAGGCAAAACAGGAATCACAAAAAGCTAAGTAAACCACCCCCTTGTTATTGCAATCATAATGATCCATAAACCTAAATTTATATTTTATAGTATTCAAGGGACATCTGCATTGTGCACAAGCTCCACATTTCTTTCTGCCTAATTTAGATAAAGTTGTAATTACTACATTTCGACACCCACCTTTTTCAAGTTTTTCTTTAATATTAGGATGTCTCATAAAGGTAAATCATGGTTTAGCCCCTAATTTCTCATACAAATTCTTTACTTGGGTAACTATATTCCAGTGTCTCAGGATTAAAGATAATACCATATGACTTTCTGCACCAGACTTAATACATATACTATTATCATAATTAATGGAAACTCCTATTTTATCTGTATTAACACAATAGTAATTTAAACCTATAACTAGTATTGGTTTAAACTTGTGTTGCCTGTTCAAAAAATTTTTGTGTGTAAAGAGAAACTGACCTTTCAATGCACAGGAAAAGTTTGTGTTTGACTGTCATAATGGAGGGACCATTGATATGAGAGAAAGAATTGCTTGGAAGAGACACCAGAAGAACTGCCAGGAAGAGAAGCTGCTTTTGTGACACAGGAGGAATAGTACCTGCAACAAGCATTTGCCTGCATGAGTGAAGTGTCTTTCTGTTTGCTTTCTGGAAGTAGAAACTTGTAAGACTTTTGCATTTTTCTGCTCCTAAACACGTTATACTTTCAGTTGGTTTTGCCAGAACACTGAAAATAAAACTGCACAGAAAAAGAAGTTATGTACTTACCATAACATTCCATGTGAGTTGTTCATCTCGCCTTCATTCTTACACATTGGTTTGGAGCCGATCCACCACCTCCAAGTCATCCGCTTTCACAAGCTCAAGGTTTTAGAGTAGCTCGAGGCCAAGTCCCTATCCCAGGATGCTCTCTGTCTCACCTCAGATCTAGTTTGCTGATCCCAGCATGTAAAACATAATAACACATGAAAGGCATTCCAGCCGGAGTAAGAAATCCTAGAACAAGAGCCACCAGGCCGGAAGTCTTACTCGTGTTTCGAGAAACCTGGAGGGGGAAGGTGGGTGGGAATGTAAGAATGAAGGTGAGATGAACAACACACATGGACCGTTATGGTAAGTACATAACTTCTTTATGTGAAGTTGTTCAATCTCACCGTTCATTCTTACACATGGATAGCATCCCAAGCACTCTAATCCTGGGTGGCTCACGGGAGTAGATTCTTGAGGACAGTGGAACCAAAGGAAGCCCTGTCCCTGGTGGCCCTATCTACTTTGTAATGCATGATGAAGGTATGCGTCTTAGACCAAGTGGCAGCTGAACATATAGTGTCCAAAGGCAGCCTAGCCGCATAAGCTGAGGAAGTAGAAACAGCCCTAGTGGAATGATCTTTCACCCTATGTTCTAATGGTTGATTCACTGAGAAATATGTAAATTTTATGCAGTCAGTTAGCCATTTGGAAAGAGTAACTTTGGATACTGGTAGCCCTTTCTTAGTGTCAGCATGAGAAACAAAGAGTTGTTCTGATTTTCTAAATTCTTTTGTTTTGTTCAAATAGAATTTGCCTGTGAACATCAAGCATATGCAACATATACTCCAACTTGTTAGAATGGTTACTGAAGAAAGTTGGGAGTTCAATAGTTTGATTCAGGTTATTCTCGGAACACACCTTTGGAAGGAATTAGAAGTTATGTACTCACCATAACGTTCCATCTGAGTAGGTGTATTCATTTGTCTGCAACCTGTGGGTTAGTTTGCCAGGCAGGAATGAAGCAAAATGGTTCAAACAAATATTATGCTCAATGCCAACTGGGGATCTATAGGTTCCACCTCATGACCTCAAAAACTGAAGGAGGACTCAACAACCCACATGCAGGTAGGGTACAATAGACGGAAACTGAATCGAAAGTTGGATAGGGCATGATGGTTGAACAAATAGATCATGATCAGATCGATGGGCGCTAACAAAGAATACCCTCGATCCATGATGTAGTTGTCTACAAATATCCTCGATGAGGAATCCAGGATATATGAGTGAGGCTGACCTGAATACAAGGAATGGGAGGGAACGCAGTAGCTGCTGCCTCACTCACATGGGCATAGAGCCTTCACTTATAGCTGGAAATGTGGGTATGAGGCCCAGCCATAGCAAAACACACCCAGAAAGAAAATCCTGATTAGGCTTAATAAGTGAATAAAAAGGATGACCTACCCTGGATGACAGCTGTTGGAGTCCGTAAGAAAGCCCTTTGAAACGTACATGATAGTAGCTGCTGCTGATTGTCCCAGCGTTTCAGAAAACTTTGGAATTTTCACTGCCAAATTGATGATTGCAAGTTGGTAAAACATTCTGTCGGATTGGGCTTTGAGGATTAGTCCTGAAACATAAAATCGGACATTGAGAAATGTAAAGGAAGTGAGAAACTTTGAACCTGAAAAAGCAGGGGTTGGGAGACAAACAGGGCAAAAACAGAAACTCTCAATGTGCTGATCGAAGCTGATAAAGGAGCTGTCTTAAGAGTGCTAATGGGGGAGACCTGACAAAGGTCAAAAGGCAAATGGACCAAAGACTGGTCTTAGGGAAGAAGAGAAGGAGAAGAAGGAAATGGAATAGGGCCACCAAAAGAAGAAAAGAGGAAGGAAATCTTTGCTGAGCACTGTTTGATTGATAAAACCAAGAAAGGGTCTGGACTAATTGACAAGAAGTCTAAGAAGGATTTATTGACTTACTTGCTTAATAGGAGGCCTGAGAAGGCCACAAGAAGAAAGAGTTTGCGTGATTTGGCTGACATAAGCTTGCGGATTAAGACAGTCTAGGCAGTGCCCGCCCATGACAGAACCAAGTTTGTGGCTTTGCTGCCAACATCATTAGCAGAGGTTGAAAATCAAGTTTGCTTGAAGGAGAGGAACCGTGAGGATCTAGGCCTTTGAGCTCCCAAAAATGGAACTATTCGGAAGAGCTCAACTTTCCTTTGTCCAGTGGGGCTGGAGGAGAATAGAGGTCAAATGGGCTATCAGAGAGAGGAGACGGGAGAAACCGTGGAGGATGGAACCAGAGCGACCAGCGAGGAGGAGAAATCTGTCCAGGTTCGGGAGACAGCAGCAGGGATGGGATCCATGAGGTAGAGGCCAGAGCAAAGAAGAGAGAGGCTTCACAGGTGCAGGACCTTAGAGAGGGGAACCAGGTCTATCAGCCAGGAGTCTTCATGAGATACATTCTGAGAGGAGGAATGGCTTGCACCAGAACTTGCAGCATGGGAGGCAGGGTGGAGAAGCATACAGAAGACCAGTGTGACGTGCGCAACCAGGCGTCCAGGGAGGTACCAATTGAGACCGAGGTATCAAGCGAAATCTGCGCAAGCACGCTTTGTTTGAGGGAGGATTGGACGCCAGTAGGGAGGTGGATATGAATAAGCGACCTGCGCTTGCTTATTCACCACGTCGTATGGGGTCAGCCGCCAAAGAGTTGGAAGCTTCAGCCCCGAGGATATTGGACAACCCAACAACGAGCATATTGTCGATTGGAAGACCGCCCATTCCTTTGATGTTGAAGCTCACACAAGAGATGCAGAGAAGACTTAGCAGATATCCCAAGGATTGAAACCTTGTCCAAACATATCTAATTGTTCCCAGGCTAAAAGTGCTCTCTCATCTAGCTGCAGTGGAGTTTGACTGAGCCCTCCACCCATCTGGCCCTGTGTGGAATAGAGGGTAAGACCACCACCGCGGGCGCCTTGTGGAGTGTACCGAGGACCCACACAAGAGGCGGAGAGTGCAACCAAGGACCCCTGAGGCACAAAATGACTGACCCTCATGGAGATTGCAAGAGGCAAGCCTTAAGACCAGGACCGAATGCAATACTTGCTGGAGCAAGTAGGAAGGGCTCACTAAGCCCCCCTGGAACATGAACCCCTGGCCTGGCAGGACCTGAGAAGAAGGAGCCTGGCAGAAGGAAGAAACTGGAGAGGATGGACCATGAGGAGCCTGCAGACTTCCCCAAATGAAATCCTACATGAAAGAGCTGACAGGCCGCACCTGGAGCTTTTGAAGAGAATCTGTCCGCCACTCCAGAAATGAGTATCCATTGTGATTCTAGTCATTTAAATTGTAGAGCCCCAGAGGTGCCAGGTTGGACAGATAGAGAAAGGAGTAGGGAGATGGAGGAGTGAGTGGAGAAAGTGAGAGCGCCAGCCTGGAGCCACCCAAAGCCTCAGGTGGGCCGCTACTGAGAAAGACCTGCACCCCTGACACCCTAGGGCTGTGGTACGACCTGCTGGGGGCCGACCCGAAAAACCTGTGAGTGGAGACTGGTGAAGGACCCCGGAACTGGTGACTGGCTCTGAGCCAGCCGCAGCATTAGGCCCTCCTGGATCTCGCTGAGTTGAGATGGTAGTGGTAGTTCTCCAGAGAGAAGGGAATAGATTGTAGATTGACCATTCGGAGGGGTTTGGGACTGCCAGATTCCAGATTCAGGAGAGAGGTTGGGGACTGGTCTTAGTCTGATCCTTTCTTTGAGGATGGGTAGAACCCTGATCCGACCTGATCTGCTCTGGAATGGGGAGTAGAACTGGGATCCACGATCTAGTCTGAATGAAATTGCGCCTCCCTTTGATAGCACCTTTCGGGTGGTAGCTCTGGGGAGGGACTGCATCTTTGAAGAAGGGAGGGAGGGACCTGATATCCCTGGAAGAGAACAGAAGATCCACTGGTCCGGAGGTTATGGACTCCCCATCCCGCTAGGTGCCCTCCATGCCGCTAGGTGCCCCAGAGTAGAGCAGGCCTCAAGTCAGGCAGTGGGGCCTTCGCCTAGAGAAAAGCAGATGGACCCGGGTTTCTCTGGGTTCCCTCTGCCTCTAGGCGGGCGCCCCCTCTGTCTCCTCTGCTGGCTGCCTCGGAAGGACTGCGTGTCCGGAACAGGCTGGGACTGCTCGACTTTCGAACCACATCTTCTTCTGACCAGGCCTCTGGGGAATGAAGGGAGCCTTCCGAGAGCGATTCCGACGGCAGACAGCGGCCTTCTTCGTCTCTTTTTCCTTCTCGGGTCAACGTCAACGGTCTTGCCAAATAGAGCAGAAAAATCAAAGGGCATCAGCAGCACTTGCATGAGAAGCGAAGGGCGTGGCCAGGGCTGGACCTGCCAGCCAGTCCTGGCCAGCCCTCAGTCCTGGCTCCCGCAGAGCTAGTACCGTGGCATAGGAGATGGAGGTATTTAGATTGAAGTGCGTTGACTGACCTTGTGAGTAGCATTTTTGTCCTCCTCCAAATGTCCCTCTGAAATCAACTAGCGGATGCAGCGTGTGCTCATGGCAGGTCTCGCTGCATCCGAATAATATGTGCCAAATAGTTCAAAATACCGAAAAAAGGTCAGACTGAACATCCTGACTTCGGTCAAGCGGTCCATCATTCATCCGGTGGGTGGACTGAGGGCCTACAACTTTCACACAACAAAAACAAAAAAAAAAAAAAAAAAATTTTTATTTTATACAAGAAAATACCACTTAGCTGAGAAACCACCACATCCATCCAGTCCGCCAAAGGCAAACAAGATCTAGGGTCATGTAGGGGGTAGAGCAGGGCAGCAGGGGGGGAGGGAGGAGAGGAGCTTGGATCCATGGCTGGAAACTATGCGGTTGGATCCGATCGATAGATCCATAAACCCACAGGTTGCAGACAAATGAATATCCTACTTCAGATGCAAGGGTTAGTCCTCAGTGACACTCTGTTGGGATGAAACACCAAATATGGGCATTTGATAGATAGGGCCTGACGTTCGGACACTCCACGTGCTGAGGTAATGGCTACCAAGAAGATTGTTTTCCAAGAGAGAAATTTCAAATGGTAAGATGCTGCAGACTCAAAGGGAGGAAGAATAATCCGTGACAACACAAAATTCAGATTCCAGGTAGTAAAAGGTTGTCTAACAGCCGGTCTAAGATGTATGGTACCCTTTAAGAAGGCCCTACATAGACTGTGAGATATTAGGTTAGAACCTTCAGATCCGAGGTGAAAATTTGAAATTGCAGCCAATTGAACTCTTATAGTGGCAGCTGCTGCACCTTCATGAAAAAGCTTAGTCAGGAATTCCAAAATGCTAGCAATTGGGGCGACATAAGGGTCAATATTATTTTGGGAAGCCCAAAAAGCAAATTGCTTCCACGTGCTGGTGTACAACTTTCTGGTGGAAGTTTTATGAGAAGATACAAGAATATGCTGTATCTCTGAGGAGAAATCATGTGACCTGGCTAAGTTGGGAATTGGAGTAGCCAAGCTGTCAATCTGAGGGAATGAAGAGAAGAATGAAGGGCCCCTGACGAATGTGTCAGTAGATCTGGAAATGGGTCCAGAATCCAAGGTTCCTTCAGCTGGTAGAGTCGAAGGAAGGGAAACCAAATCTGTCGAGGCCAAAAGGGGGCTATTAAAATTACAGTTCTCCCTAGGGCTTTGGCTTTCTGCAAGAATTCGGAATCAGGGGAATTGGTGGAAAGCCATATAGGAGTCCCAGGGGCCAATGGTGTATGAGTGAATCCCTTGGGCTGTCCCCTGGTGGGGGATTCAGGGCAAAGTAGCTTCTGCATTTGGCATTCATAGGGGAAGCAAACAGGTCGCAGCAAGGCTGGCCCCATCTGCGGAAAATCATCTCCGCAACCTCGTCTTTGAGGGGACCACTCATGCGGCATCAGAATGGCTCTGCTCAGTTTGTCCGTGATCACATTGGATTTCCCCGGGATGTGCGTTGCTATCAGAAAGCGCTCAGTGGATACAGCCCACTGCCAAATTCTCTGGGCCTCTTGACATAAGGGGTAAGACCTGGTTCTCTCTTGTTTGTTCATATACCAGACCACAGACATGTTGTCGGTCTGGATAGCAATCGTCCCCAGAGATAGAGAGTCGTGGAAGTACTGCAATGCCAAAAGCACCACTCTCAACTCCAGGACATTAATGTGCAACTGTGACTCTGTCTCTGACCACGTGCCTTGGGCTGTTCTTCACTGAAAAAGCCCCCCCCCCCCATCAGAGAAGCGTCCGTGGTCACCATGGCTGATGGCGGGGGAAGAACAAATGAGCGACCTACTGTTACATGATGGCTGGTCAACCACCACAGAAGATCCATTCTGCATGAATCTGTAATCATTATCAAGAATGACATCGGAAGTTGTTGGTAAGACCACTGGGTGAAGAGCAACCACTGAAGTATTCTCATGTGCATATGCCCCAAAGGAACTGCTATGAGTGTTGCTGCCATGGTACCTAGTAGTTTCAACACTTGAGAGGCTGGTACTTTTTTTCTTGTCAGAGTGTCTGATACCTGTTTTCGAAGAGTGACTATTCTGTCCAGTGGCAATTTTACAATGGTGGTGGTGGTGTCTAAGTCTGCTCTGATAAAGGAGATACACTGCAATGGTGACAACGCAGACTTGTCTGAATTTATAGTTATTCCTGAGAGCACAGACTGAGAGTGTGATCCCTGGATAGAAGTAGCTGATGCCTGGAGGTGGCGGTAAGGAGCCTAGATGCCTCAAGTGAGCCATAACCACTGCCATGCATTTGGTAAACACTCAGGGGGCTGTTGTGAGACAAAAGGGAAGTGCTCAAAACTGATAGTGACTGGCTCCCAGCTGGAAACACAAGTGATCTCTGGATGTTCTGGCCATTTTGATATGACAGTACGCATCCTTGAGATCTACAGAGCACATCCAATTGCCCGTTCCTAGGAACAGAAGAATCGATTGAAGCGTGACCATCTGGAACTTCTCCTTCTTTACAAAGGCATTGAGTCTGCTGAGGTCCTAGATGGGTCTCCAGTTCTCTGTTTTCTTTGGAACTAAAAAGAACCTGGAGTAGGTTCCGGATCCTATTTGGTCTGCTGGGACTGGCTGGATGACTCTCTTTTCCTGCAGCCTTTTAATTACTATGGCCACTTGATCCCTGAGACTCGGTGAAACGTCCGGGATTTTTCTTCATACGGGTGGGGGTTCTGAGAAAGGAATGACATAACCTCTATTTTTATAAAATGTTATAACAGGATAGGGAATATAATGTTTTTAAACAACCAACAAAAGCACAGCCAAGCAGGACTAAGAGCAGCCGCTCTTTAAAGACGAAAATTTTCGTTAAATATAGCAATGACGAAGCCTAAATGCAAAATAAGGCTAACTACCCAAAAACACACTATTTAAGAGAAAAATCTAAATTTTAAGTAATGCAAGAAATACTGGCCCGAGCTGTCGCACGACCTCCGATCTGTTGCAGTGGCAAACTAGATCTGAGGTGAGACAGACAGCATCATGGGATAAGGACTTGGCCTCGAGCTACTCTAAAACCTTGAGATTGTGAAAGCGGCCGACTCAGAGCCGATGGATCAGCACATAACCCATTTGTAAGAATGAATGGCGAGATTGAACAACTTCACATTAATAGTTTATGTACTCACCATAACTTGCTATCTGTGTTATCCATAGTCACCATTCATCACGTATGGGTCTAGGATCCGACATCGGATCTGAGCCGGCACACTTAGACAACAGCTTAGCTCAAGCTCCTCCCCTCCCATAATGCTCTGCTGCCCGTTAACCCCTCAGATCGAGTTTGCCCTGGAGAAAGAAGACAGAGAGAAGAAACTTGCCACCAACAAAGGTCCACAAAAATCCTGCCAGTCCCTCAGGATGAGGGCTGGAGGGTGGGACAGTGATGAATGGTGACTACGGATAACACAGATACCAAGTTATGGTGAGTATATAACTATTAATCTGATGTTATCCTAGTCACCATTCATAATGTATAGGTCAGAGTCCCCAGCTACCCAAAATTCCTGGGTGGCCTCAAGGAATGGACATGACAAAGGACAGTGGAGCCAAAGGAAGCCATTCTTCTAGAAACTAAATCAAGTTTGTAATGAGAGATAAAGGTATGAGGAGAGGACCAAGTTGCCACTGCACAAATGTCATCCAAAGACTGATGGGCTACAAAGGCAGCTGAAGTGGTCACCAACCTGATGGAATGAGCCCTAACTGGTCCAGATAAAGGAGAACCACATGAGAAATAAATGAAAGAAATGCACTGAGAAAGCCAATGGGAGCAAGCAATTTTTGACACAGCTTGGCCATTCCTGTTAACTAGAAAGGCCATAAACAATTGGTTTAAGAGCTGAAAGGGCTTAGTTCTGTGCAAATAGAAATGAAGCTGATGATGAACATCTAATGTATGTAAAATGGATTCTCCTTTATTAGCATAATTAGGGAAGAACACCGGAAATTGGATTGATTGACTGAGATTCGCTTCAGTGGCTACTTTGGGTCTAAAGGAGGGGTTGGGTTTCAAGACCACTCTATCTTTATGGAATATTAAGTAAGGAGGCTTAATTGTAAGAGCCTGCAATCCTGATATCCTCTTTGCTGAGGTTATAGCCACTAAAAAGGCAGTCTTCCAAGAAAGAAACTTAAGATCGCAGGATGTAGCAGGCTCAAAAGGGGATTTAGTTAGAGACTGCAGCACCAGAGGCTCAAAAGGGGATTTAGTTAGAGACTGCAGCACCAGAGTAAGATCCCACAGTGGAAAATGGTCCTTGACTGGAGGGTGCAACAAGAACACACCTTTCAAGAAGGCTTTGCAGAACCGAGAAGAAAAGGCAGGGTTGCTGTTGAGATAAAAACTAGAAATTGCTGCCAACTGGACTTAGATCATAGAGAAACTAATGCCCTCCTTAAAAAGGGATGCCAAGAAAAGGAGAATGTCAGGAACTGAAGCTGAAAATGGATCGAGGTTCCAACCTCTAGCCTAGATGGAGAATCTCTTCCACTTACTTCTGTAAACTCTCTTGGTTTAAGACTTTTGAGAAGCAAGGATAATGTCCCTCACAGGGGACGCTTGCCTGGACTTAGCAATAATCACAGGAAGTGGACGAACCAAGCTGTGAGATGAAGGGTCTGCAGATTCGAGAGCAGATGGAACGACGGATGGGAGATCAGATCCAGCACTAGATTAAGCACCCAAGGAGGGTGCTTCAGATGAGACTGTAAGACAGGGAACCACACCTGCTGAGACCAGAGGGTGGCAATGAGGATTAACTGTGTCCTGAGGTGTCTTGCTTGATGAAGATCCCTGGGAATAAGGGGTAATGGTGGAAAGGCATAAAGGAGACATGCAGGCCAATCGTGAGTCAGCATGTCCCTGGGGGACTCCCCCTATGGGGGGGGGATCAAGGCAAAGTAACTGTTGCATTTGTGATTGAGAGGGGAAGCAAACAGATCGCAGAACAGTTGACCTGACCAATGGAAGATCTGCTCCGCCACTGAAGGATTCAGAAACCACTCATGCAAGGTCAGAATAGCCCTGCCCAGCTTGTCAGCCAGCACATCAGAAGCTCTGGGAATGTGTGTTGCAAGGAGAAAGTGCCCCAAGGACATTGCCCATTCTCAAACCCTCATGGCCTCATGACAAAGTAGATAAGAATGTGTGCCCCCTTGCTTGTTTATGTACCACACAACAGTCATGTTGTCTGTGTGAACTGCTAGCATCCACAGAGGGAGACAATCCTGAAATGCTTGCAACAATAAAATGATTGCTCTTATCTCTAGAACGTTTATGTACAGCTTGGTCTCTGAATGGGGCCATGTCCCTTGGACAGACTTTCCCTGAAAATGCCCAGCCCCCACCCTAGGAGGGAAGCATCCATGCTCACCGTGGCTGTCAGAACAGGTATAGAGAATGGCCTGCCCAATAGGAGATCCAGGGAATCCATCCACCAAGATAGGTATCTCAGACAAACTGGAGTGAGACGAATGGGGGCTGACAAGGGTTTTGAAAATCAGACTACTGGAACGCCAGGGTCCACTGTAGCACTCTCATGTAGTATGAGGCCAGTGGTACCAGATAAATGGCAGCTGCCATGGAACCCAAAGCCCTGAGAATGAGAGATACTGGAGGATGTTTGCTCCACAAAATCCTGAATGTGATAAGAAGCACACATTGGAAGGGCTGCAATTTTCAGGGTAGTGTCCAGCTGCATGCTTATGAATTCCAGTTGTTGAGATGAGGGTCAAGGAAGATTTGGCTAGATTCACTTTTATCCCCAGCTAATTGAAGAGACAAAGAAGGAAACGCATGTTCTCCACCAGTTGATGCTTTGTGGGGGCTATAAGGAGCCAATCGTTGAGGTAGAGAAACACCTGGAATTCCTGCAGCCTGAGATGAGCTGCTACCACTGCCATGCATTTGGTGAACACCCAGGGGGGCTGTGGTGAGTCCAAAATGCAGGGCTCTGATTTAGAAGTGATTGGCCCCTAAGTGAAAGCAGAGGAATCTCCTGGACTGCCTGTCTATTTTGATATGATAGTATGTGTCCTGGAGATCCACTGAGCACATCCAGTCATTCTTGTGCATAAGGGGCACAATGGACTCCACAGTGACCATCCAAAACTTTGACTTCTTGACTGATCAGTTTAATAGACTGAGGTCCAGAATGGGATGCAGGTCCTCCATTTTCTTGAGTACTAAAAAGAAGCAGGTGTAAGATCCAGATCCTCTCTGTCCTGTGGGGACCTTTTCGATGGCTCTTTTTTGAAGGAGGTTAGTGACGTCTAGGCGGGCTAACTCTCTCTGATGGAGTGGCATGTCTGGAAGAGTTCTGCTTCTTGCTGGGGGTTCTGAAAAGGGAACATAGTAGCTCCTGGATATTATTCTTAGCACCCATTCATCGTTTGTGATATTTGCCCAGGCTAAAGGGTGCAAAGCCAAGCAATGCCAAACATCCTCCAGGGATGAACAGTCAGGCAAAGCCTCAGGGGCTTTGGAAAGGTTTCTGAGAGAAGGGCTCACTGGAACTCTGGTTTTGTGGGCTTCCTCTGCCTCTAGGGTGGTGTCTACCAGTGAACCTCTCCTCCATCCCCTGGAGGAAGAATCCTCTTCAGCTTCCTGAAAGGAAGACTGTGACTTGCGGAACCACATTTTTCTGTTTCCCCTTCTGGGTCCTGGAAATGACCTTTGGGGGGGTAGAAAACTTGATCCCTACAGCCAACAGCATCTTCCCCTCCTCCTCACTGCGGATTAAAGTTTCCTTAATGCTGGGTTTAAAAAAAGTGGAACCATCAAAAGGGGTATTGGTGAAGAATGCTTTTAAGGCCTCTGCAAACCCACATAAACACAGCCAGGCATGAAGCCTGATGGCAATGCCTGTACCTGCCGCTCATGAGGAACCTTCTGCAACATTGGATATTAACCTCATAGATGAATTAGCTATTGATGGAAGAGTGGGCAGCTTGGGAGAGACAGACTTAAAGTTCTCTGCAGGCATGGTCTCTGAGAGGGAAGTTGAAATCACCTTTATCAAGTCCTTCTGGATACGGGTAAAATGGGTCAGATAGTTCAAAGCTTGCAGGCTGAAAGAAGCCGATGTGAACACCCACTTTCCTAATCTGTCCAAAGTCTCGACTCATGGTTGGGAGGATGGACAGATGAACTCTGCTCCATCAACTCTTTCATGGTGGCGACAGCCACCACAATTGCATCAACAGAAACTGCCTTGGACCAAAAGGCTTTGTCTGGAGGTGGGCTTAAAAATTTACTGGCTCTTTTGGGTACTGGGTACACTGTATTGGGTTCCTTCCATGCCCTGCTGGCAATAAGATTGATTAAAGGGTCAGCTAGACAGGTAGGGGGGACACCCAACAGGTAGATGGGCCCATACTGAAAGCCTCCAGGAGCATGGTTTCTTCAGAGGATGGGGACTGGGTAGACCAACCACCCTTGGCTTTAAGGATGTCCAGAATGTCTCCAAAGGAGATGTCATCAGGCGGTGACCTTGGGTACCTGTCCCTGTAATTGACATCCTTGTCCTCTGTGAGAGACTCCATAGGGAAGTCCAGATGTCTCCTCTTACATGTCCTCTTCCAAAGCACTTTCTCCATGGGAGGCTCAGTGGAAGACTCGGAAGAGGAAGGGTGCATTATGGAGGAAACTCCCTCCTGGAGCCTAGACCGGATGGGCTGACTGGAAGCAGGATGAGGAGGTCATCCCAAAATCTGGGGTTGTGAAGGAGCACAGTGAGTTGTAGAGGTTGTGCTGGCAACAGAGAGGGATCATTCCACTGCCAGGAACGCATAGGGACTGGACGAGATCCCCTCCCCTGCTGACAACACCATGACAGAGGAGGGAGCAGACCTGGCCAGAACCTCCAACCCTCCGGACAGTGCCAAACCACCAAGGGGTAGAGAATGGTTTGAGAAGCCCAGAGTAGAGCCAGCACACATGGACTCTGAGGTGACAACCCAGACCAGTGGCCCCACCTGTCCAGAGGAATGGAAACAGACCTGGCCACAGATTCTGATGGGGTAAGGACAAATGGAATCCCAGAAACCCCCATTACCTCCATGCAACACACCAGCCCCTGACAGTCCAATCCGTGCGAGGTAAGATGAGGAGAAGTTAAGTGGGGAGGGGGAGAAGGCTCCCTAAGCCTATGGGCCGGGGAGGCCAAAAGCCTCAACTCAATTTGAGCCTTTAGAAAGGATTTCATCATCTTGTCCATGTCTGCAAGCAGGATGCTCCTGGAGGAACGGGAGGAAATGGAAGACCTAGCTGGAGATCCATGCCGAGACACAACGGATCTTCTTCTACAATCTGGAAAACGAGCCCTGCATGAAGGGGTAAACAACTGATCCCCTCCCGAAGGGAATGAAGGAACATCCCCCACAACAATGGGATCTGCACAGGTCTTGGATATAACTGAATTGGGTCCAAGGAAACGTGAGTATCTGAGGAAGAAGGACTCGAACCCTTAGATCTGACAGGGTCGGATCAGTGACAAGTGCTGTCTTGCTCAGATATGAAGACTTCAAACTGGAAGCCTTGGATAAGGGAGTCAAGGGCAAGGCCCTCAGATTCAAAGAACTGGAACCAGAGGCCTTGGATTCGGGAGTCAACTCTCTGGAAGCCCTCAGATCTGTGGTTCTCAGACCAGATGCCACAGAGGCTGGAATTAGATCCAGGGACCTAGGATCTGACAGCCTGGCTAGCTTAGAAGGAGCCTCCCCTGAAGAAGAAGAAGAAGAAGAAGAGAGAGCCTTTCTTTTATGGCCAGAGGGGCTCGACCTGATCAAGGATTTTTTAACCATGGGACCACCCTTAACCAAACCTTTTAAAAACAGCTTGCTCCGGCAGTCGACCAGGGCTCTGGGGTTGAAAGTGGCACTAATGCCACATTCAACCTCCAGATGGTCAGCACCAAGACAATAGAGGCACTCCTTATGTGAGTCGGAGACATGCATCTTCCGACCACATGAGGAGCACCTCTTGAAGCCTAAAGGTTTCTCTGACATGGAGACAAGCCAAGGCAACAAAATCAAAGGGACAGCTGAAGGACAGAACCACAAACAGGCCAACAGACAAAAACACAAAGTCCATCCAAACTCAAAAAGCACACACTCATTAAACCCAGAAAGGCAACAGAAGTTCAGGAAATCAAAAATAATAAAAACAACTACCTCCAGGTTGGAACTACAACTACCCTAAGAAATACAGGAAAGACAAAGGTGACAAAACTAAACGAATGAAACAGGAAGGGATGAAAGGATTTAGTACCTAGAGAAAAACTAGATGAAAACTAGACAAGATCTCTAAGAAGTGAAATTTAAGCTAAAAAGAAGGAAAAATCCAAAAAAGAAGCAGAACTACATACAACATAATGGAATACCCCAAGGAGCTGAGCCATCTGCGTCTGATATGCAAAAGCGGCCAATGAGATCTGAGGAGTTAGAGGGCAGCAGAGCATTATAGGAGGGGAGGAGCTTAAGCTAAGCTGTTGGCGAAGTGTGCCGGCTCAGATCTGATGTCAGATCCTAGACCCATACGTGATGAACGGTGACTAGGATAACATCAGATCTAAGTTGTTGACCTCCAATGTGTTTTACCCACTACTATCTATCTCTGTTGATATCTCTCTCTCTCTACACACACACACACATATATATATATATATATATATATGTATATATATATATATATATATATATATATATATATGTATATAGGTTCATAGGTTCATACTAGGCTATCTGCCCTGGGGCAATTATAAGCCTAGCCCGATTCTGTATGGCTTACGCCACCCCTTGATTTGAGTATACTGTGCCCTTTTTAAGGTTTGGTTTACTGTGCCTCTGTCTAATAGTGACACGGGAGTAATCCCTGGGACAAACCTACGATCCCCCATCCACTTATCGAGATTCTGCTTGAAGAGATTCAGTGAGGTGCTCTGCCTCACATGAACTGGAATTCTATTCCAGAGCGAAGGGAGCCTCTGGGTTATGAACCTGTCCCTCCAGCAAGTTCTATTAATTTCTGTGCTGAGGTTCAAGTCCCTCGAGCGTGTGGCTCTAAGGGATTTAGATTTACTGAGGTGGAGCATGTCCATTAATTCTGGATTTGACATAGCTTTGTATGTCAGGCATAGATCGCCTCGAAGTAGGCGATGCAACTGAGTAGAGCTGGAGTTTTTTTAACCGAGCAGCATATGGCATCTGTTTGAGACCCTTGATCCTCTTGGTGAGATACTTTTGGTGTCTTTCTAATTGCTGCAGGTGTCGGGTAAGGTACATCCCAAAAGGGGTATTGTATTTTATGATGGGCCTGATGAGGGATGAATAAAGGGGCACGATTACCTCTCTTGATCTAGATGTGAAACCCTTCGTGATGAGGTGGGCTATGTAGAAGGTCTTTCTAACCACTTTGGCAATGTGGTTTTCAAAGGAGAGATTGCTATCAACTTGGGTCCCCAGGTCCCTAATACCTTTCTCTGTACTTAATGGGTTTCCGCCTATGTGGTAATTTGTGGGCACATTGTTTTTGCCAAAGGGTATGACTATACATTTTTTGGCATTTAGCTTTAAACCATGGCACTGGCACCAGTTATCTGTCTCTGTGAGACCTTTTTGAAGGATGTTTGTGTCAGCTGGAGAGTTGATTATGGCGCCCAGTTTGCAGTCGTCTGCGAACTTGGTGAGCCATAGTCCTCCCACGTTTGCCCGTACCTCGGAAAAGTATATATCGAACAAGAGTAGTCCCAGGACAGAACCTTGTGGGACGCCACTTGTGACCAGTTTCGAGTCTGACATGGCTCCAGCAACTCTGACTCTGTGGGTTCTGTCTTTGAGCCAGTTTGCGACCCATCTTGTGACATAGGGGTTTATATTTAGGCTGGATAGCTTATCTATGATGCCCGAGTGGGGTATTGTGTCACATGCCTTTTGCGAGGTCCAGATAGGCTGTGTGGACTACCTTCCCTTCATCTATGGCCTTGGTGACTGTTTCGAAGAATTCGACCAGGTTCAAACGGCAGGATCTGCCCTTGACAAAGCCAAATTGGGTAGGATCTAGTGTCTGTAGGTCCCCAATGTCTTTGTTTATGAGTTCCATGATGATCCTCTCCACAGCCTTGCATACTAGGCTAGTCAGGCTTATGGGGTGATAGTTTCCTGGGTCTGTAGAGGCGCCACCTTTGTGGAGTGGGACCACTGTTGCTGTCGCCATTCTTTGGGCACATATCCTGTAGTGAGGCTGAGATTGTACAGCAGTTTTATTTGAGGGATTAGTTCTTCTTGGAGTTCATGTAGGGGCTTAACCTGGGACGCCATCTGGTCCCATTGAAGCAGTGTTTTTTGCTTTGGAGAGGGCGGCCTTCACCTGAGCATCAGAGATGTTTGGGAGGCTGCACTCTGCCGGGATAGATACTTGCTCTTTTGGGGGGGGAGAAGTTTGCACTGAACCTGTCTGCCAGGATATTGGTGGTGTCTGTGGGTTCAGTGTACTTTTTGTCGTTTAGAATCAACTCAGAACAAGTCTGGAAGTTGCATCCCAGGTTCCTAACATAACTGAAAAAAGCCTTATGATTGTCTTTAGTGTCCTGTGCAATTTTTCTCTCGAAGCTGGCCTTGGAGGATTTTATGAGGGATCATAATTTTTTGCTAGTACTGATCAGAGATGCCTTCCCTTTTAGGGATTTTGCTCTATCATGTAGTAGCTTCCTCCTTCTGTTGTACAGTTTATTTATGGCTGGGGTCCACCAGACTGGACACCTGCCTTTGGATGATTGGGTCTTGATTTTGTTTGGGATAGCATGATCCATGCATTCCTGGAGATGTCCGTAGAATGTGTTTATATAGGATTCTGCAGTTTGGGCTGTAGTTTCCACTGGCCCTGGGGCCTTGAAGGATTCCACTTCAGTTTTGAGAAGTGTGAAGTTCGCTTTTGAGAAGTTTTTCACTGTGGTTTTCTGGGCTGTGGTGGGGTCGGGATGTGGATATCCAGTGAAATTAATTTATGGTCTGATCTTACCAATGAGGGATATACTTCTGGTATGGAGCATAGAGTCCCCATGTTGGTAATGATCAGGTCTAGTATGTTGTCCCCTCTTGTGGGAGTGGTGACTAGTTGTTCCATAGCATTTGAGCTTATAAATTCCAGGAACCTTTGGGCTAAGGTGCTGGGGCTTGAGTAATGCTCCCAGTCTATGTTTGGGTAGTTGAAGTCACCCAATATAATGGTGTTCGGAGAGATCTTCATGTTCTCCAATGTTTTCAGGAAAGCCGAGTGGGATTCCTGACTTTGAGAGGGTGGTCTGTAGGATGCTATAAACTGAAAAGCAGTCTTGCCCACTGTTAGTTGCACATGGATGGTCTCCGATACTTCATGCAATGCCACTAACCTGGAGGTGTGGATATCCTTGATAAATATGGAAACTCCCCTCCTTTTGTGGTTCGGTCCGGGTTTTGGGCCGAAAAGCATGATATGAGGTATAACCTGGTAGTGCTGGGGTGCTCTCTGGAGCCTTGAACTAGGTTTCTGTCACTGCACAGATATCGATGTTCTCCATACTGAGGAGAGCTTGAGTGTGCATCTTGAGGTTAAGACTTCTGGCGTTTAGCAGCATTACCCTTAGTTTCTTGTTCCTTGTGCTGTCTATGGGGTGGGTTTGACTTTTGAGCCTTGCCTAAAAAGGCACTATGGGGGTGGCAAGAGCCTTTGCCAATATCCAAAAGCCCAGGGGTGACAGGTGCAAGCCGTCCCTAGCGAAGCAACGTGGCTTGTCGAGCATGTCATCCCAGGCTGACAGACACTGGATCCCCTTTGAATGACACCAAAATTTTAGCCAATTGTTAAAATCGATCATTTTGTCTTTATACTGTGGCATCATTCTAGGTGAGGGTAAGATGCTGCTCAAGGTCAGGGTCATACCAGCCTGGGCTACATGATCAGAGAGCTCCTCTATGTCTCTTTTCATGAAGTCCAGAGAGGTACATCTCAGGTCATTCACACCAGCATGTACAAGGGGGACATCAGTGTGTCTGACAATAGAGCCACCTATAACAAGAGTATCAGGTGTGTTATTCAGCCTTAAGGGCTGTGGCTGCTTGGCACACTGACTTTGTGGGTTATGTGTTGTGTGTGTTTTGTTTTGAGGTAGCGTTTGCTTGGATGTCTGCTTTGGAGGTCTCCGTTGCTTAGGTAGATTTTTATTTAGAGCCTCTGAATATGTTTTTGTGTATTTATGTGTTTGGTTCGCTGATGTGGTGGGACTATGTGATACTGGAATTGTGTTGTGTGAGGTTACCTTCTCCTCCTGACTGGTTACACCAGTTTTGAGATGAGAGAGCTCAGCCTCCAGTTTGGCTAAATAGTTGCATCTCTCACATATATTTGAACCTGTTTGGAGGAGGAGAGGGTTGTCCGTGTACATGAGACAGTTGTAACATTGCCTCAAAATTCCCAGATTCACCAGCTGGACTGGAGAGGAAACCACTGACTGACCTTTGGACATGCTAGAGTAATAGGGAAACTGAATTTAAGACGGATCAACAGAGGACAGGGTAATCATAGAGAGTATAAGAGTAAGTATTGCTTATGGTTTAATAGTGCTAACTTGTAGGATTACTTAATTGGACCAGTGAAGGGCCTTAGAATGAGAATATGGTGTTTAAATTGAGAGATAGAGCAGTTCTAAGGGAAAAAGTGAAGAGCAGACTTTGTGGAGCCAGGAATAGTTTAAACCCAATTAGGCGGCGCTGCCCGTTGTTGCGCTATGCTCAAAAACGCGCAAAAACACGCAAAAGAGGGTTTTAAGAGAGGAAGATGAAGGAGTTTTGGAAATGACCCAAAATGGCCAATAAAACTACAGTTTCAAGTCAGTAACCACTCCCACAGGAGCAGGCAGGCTGCTCAATGTTTTTCACTGCCACTGATCAACAGAGAGACTTTCCTTTAGCCCAAGCAAAAATGGCCTCACAGAAACTTACAAACAGTTCAAGAACAGCAAGCCTGTAACTGAACTTTTTTAAATCTCAGAAAAGTGGGAAAAAAGCAAGATTTTTTTTTTTTTCAGAGATAGCAGAGGTTAACAAGTATCAACAAGTTATAACAGTGCAGTAAATGACCCCACACAAGAGTGCTAGGCCAAAGACAGATAAAATGCAAGTTTTGAGAAAAAAACGATCTTAAAAATAAGTGCAAACAGGAAATTCAGTAAACAGCTCTAGGTTGTGCTCTAAATACAGTTACTAATGCAGAAATCAAATTTAACAAGCCAGAAAATGCTCAAAATAGGCGGCTATGCAGAAAAACTTAGCAAATAAACAGAGGAAAAATATTAAAGTCTCAAACGTGGCTCCTTTCTTCTCTCAGCGTTATAAAATTGTCTTATCAAATACTGAGCGGTCCAAACAGCAAACAAAAAAAGAGTGATTTTTTTTTTAGACTGAATATAAAAAGACTGAAAAAAACAAACAAAAAATATTTTTCTTTTCCGGGGACACACACACACACACACACTCCCTGCTAATTATATATACCAACTAAAAAATGCACAACAGAGGGGAAGGGCAAATACCCAAAGCCCACTGTACCACAATCACACAAACACAATTTCACACGCAAAGCAACTGGCAGACTGAAAAACATAGCAAAAAGAGTGTTTGCTCTTACATACTGCAACCATGTGTATATATATATATATATATATATATATATATATATATATATATATATATATATATATATATATATATATATATATATATATATATATATATTAAAAAGACACTTCAACGGCACTATGTAATGAACACTATAAAATAAAAGGCAAATGGAAAAAAACGACTCAGACACTGAATATAGGTAATTAAGCACTTTCGTTCATTATAGATGCTTCAACTTCATCAGAATACAATACAAAAAAGATAATAGTGGTTTAAGTACAGTAAAGCAGTCATGTGTTACTACAGTAACCAATCAAACAACTATGCACATTTTAAAGTCAACCAATGTAAGAGTACAATAGTGTATACAGTATCTCAAATGACCAGAGGTTAACGCATATGCATTAGAAACATACATATTCATATCTGCCCTGCTACAGAAAGTCACTGGTGTATACATATATATATATATATATATATATATATATATATATATATATATATATATATATATATATATATATATATATATATATATGGGGCTACTTCATATGATCGAAATTTAATTTGACTGAAAGTCATTTGACTGAAACCATATAAACCAAAGTCCATAATACTGAAAACTCACTTGACTGAAACTCATAATACTGACACCTTACAATGCTAAATTTCAACATAATAGTGGCAGTGTATATAAGGTAAGTAAAATGTATACGCCCTTTTCCCCACTGAAGTGCGTTCCTGGAGTTAGTATATATAGTTAGGGGGGTGTGGGGGGCACAGCCGGCCACATTGGGGGGTGTAGGGGGTGTAGCCCCCAAATATTTTAAATATTTTGAACCACATACATGGATACTTACAAGTCCAATAAGTTACTCTTTTTCAGAACACTATACCCAAACTAGGTGTCAACCAAACTCCCTGTTGACCAAACCAACAGAACCTATATATATATATATATATATATATATATATATATATATATATATATATATATATATATATATACACATATATATGGATAGGCTGAACTTCATTGAAAGAACACTTCTTCGAAAAAGAACAGTAGACCCACACTTACCCGCCCTACTTAAATATATCAGCTCTGAGATTGCATAACAGTGAGGAAACAGGTAAATTCCCTTTTCCCCATTGTAGTGTGCTTCGGCGCCTCAGTGTTCCTTAACAGTTCATTGAACCATTCTTCGTAGAAGTGCACTTTCGGTTAAGTGCACTTTCGCGTAAATGTGAGTCTACTTCTCTTTTTCGAAGTGATGTACTTTTGATGAAGAGAAGTAGACCCATATATATATATATATATATATATATATATATATATATATATATATATATATATATATATATATATATATATCTAGGTGGTGGTTGGTGAGGGGGCTGCAGGAAACAGATGCAGGTCTGAATGGTTGGGGTCAAATACAGTAGGGTGGACCAACATTACTTCAGGTCAATAACCATTGCCTGTGATCAAATAAGAAATGGGGTCATTCACTTTCATCCACAAACTAGCTCACTACATACCTAATCATTATAGCCAATTTACTGACTGTGAATACCACAGCTGTATAGCCACAATCAACAAGACCAGTCTTAATTCAGAAGAAGCTTTAGACAAGGACTCCATGCTCCACCCCTGGCACTGACTAGCCTCCCTTGAACTTCCCCACAGCCATTCCCCATTTGCCCCTCATCCTGGTTCTATACAATCCACATAGATTACCATTACTTGTGTTTTCATACTTTCTTACTTTTTAGTTTGTCCATGCTTGTATCACTCTGCAACTGGCCAAGACTCTAGTGTAACTAAAGTCTTGGGGAAATAACTCAGTTAAGCCAGTAGTGTGTAGGCCACTTGGGCCTCCTGAAGGCATACAGTACTAGATGGTCTGAAATACATCTTGAAAGTTTTTTTTTTTTTTTACAAACTTTTGATTTGGAAATGATGGCCTGAACAAAAAAATCACAAGAACTGAAATATATTCAGTCTTATTTTTTCTTTCAAAGAAAAATAAGTTGTGTCTAAAGCTTAATGTTCAAAGCTAAAAAAAAAAAAAAACAGTTTCCTAATAAACTAAAAAGATAAATGGATGATACTTCCAAAGTGACATAGTTATTTTGTGTGTACCACTCTGGTGTTAGATTAGGACAAAGGTAAATGAACCCATGCAATTGGAGAACAGCTGAATCCTATACTAATGCCCTGCACAAACACGTACACAAATGCATGGATCTCACCATACCCACTAGAACCAAGGCGCTCTCCTCCAAAAAAAAAAGGAAGCCAATCTGGTGGTCTCCTGCCATAAACAAACTCCACAACAGAAGGAGGAAACTGATGAGAAATAAGGTGAAGTCCCAAGACTGGAAAAACTCCTTTATCAGCCTCAACAAAAAGTTGAGAGCCCTCATCAAATCCTCTAAAGCTAGCTATGAAAACAGAATTGCAGCAGATAGTAAAGACAACCACAAGGCCTTCTATAGTTATGTAAAGAATCTCCACGGCAATACCCAGATTTGCTCGGCGCTGCTGCACAATGGCACCACCTATACCAAGCCAACAGATATTGGGAATATACTGGCCGACAGATTCAGTGCAAACTTTACCCCTCTCTTCCCCACCAAAGGACCAATCACAATACCAGTAGATTGCCAGGCACCCAGTATTACTGCTGCACAGGTTAAAATAGCACTGTCCAAGGCCAAGAATATAGCTTCTATGGGACCTGACAATATCCCTGGCTTGTGTTCTACATGAACTACAGAGTGAACTGGCACCTCACCTGTGTGCCCTGTTCAATCACACCCTCATCTCAGGCTTTGTCCCTACCGAATGGTGCACTGCTATAGTCATCCCTCTCCACAAAGGTGGAGTGACTACAGACCCTGGGAACTATCGCCCCATTAGCCTGACAAGTCTAATATGCAAAGCTATGGAATGCAACATCATGGACCTAATAAACAAAGATATAGTGAACCTCCAAACTCTGGATCCCACACAGTTTGGTTTTGTGAAGGGTAGATCATGCCTGCTCAACCTGGTTGACTTCTTTGAGTCAGTCACCAGAGCTGTGGATGAAAGCAAGGTGGTTCATGCAGCCTACCTTGATCTGGCCAAGGCCTCTGATACTATTCCCCACTCAGGAATCATAGAAAAACTCACTAAGCTAGGCATCAACCCCCATATCACTAGGTAGGTTGTAAACTGGCACACAGTGTGAAAGTAGCTGACTCCAAGTCAGACTGTCAACCAGTCATGAGTGGAGTCCCACAGGGTTCGGTCCTGGGTCCTCTCCTGTTTGGTATCTACTTCTCTGAAGTCCAGGCCAACACAAAGGGACTCTGGCTGACAAAGTTCGCAGACGATTGCAAGTTGGGAGCCATAATTAACTCCCTCAAGTGATGCTGACATCCTACAGAAAGGCCTCACTGAGACCAATGACTGGTGTCCGAACCATGGCCTTTCGCTCAAAGCCAAAATATGTATCGTCATCCCCTTTGGGAAAAACCCAGTTCCCATGAACTACCACATCAATGGTAGTCCACTGAACACAGAAGGTGTCATAAGAGACCTGGGAACACAGGTTGACAGCAACCTCTCTTTTGACAACCACATTGCCACCGTGGTCAGAAAGTCCTTCTATGTGGCACATCTCATTACCAAGGGTTTTGCATCCAGGAAGAAAGAGGTCATTGTTTCCCTCTACTCTTCCCTCATTAAGCCAATCATCGAGTACAATGCCCCATTTGGCATGTACCTCACTAGACACCTACAACAACTGGAGAGGCTGCAAAAATACCTCACAAAGAGGATTTTAGGACTTAAACACTTGTCCTATATGGACAGACTCAAACGACTCCAACTATTCTCTGTCTCATATTGCCTACTTAGAGGCAATCTCTGCTTGACTTACAAAGCCATGTCTGACCCAGCTCTGTTAGAAATGCTACATCTAAAGAAATCCCAATCCTTCTGCAGTACATTCTCCAGAGACCTCAACTTCATTACCACAATCAACAGAACAAGCTGGAGGGACAGGTTCATAACCCAGAGATTGTCCATGCTATGGAATAGACTTCCCATACATGTCAAACAGAGTGCCTCACTGGCCCTCTTCATGAGCAATCTTGATGAGTGGATGGGAAATAGAAAATTCGCCCCAGGGATCACTCCAGTGGCTCTACTTGACACAGGCACTGGGAACTAAGGTCGGTGGTATGATGCCAGGGTAATCCTATGGGCTAGGCTTGTAAAGGCTCCAAGACCATTAGCCTAGTACACACCTATGAACCTATGAACTAATGGCCAGAAGCATATATTATACTGCTGAAGGTATGGGAAAAGAAACCAAAGCACATGGATGCAATCCACACAGAGACAAGGAATACACAAATTATCTACACAAAAGGAATGAACAGACAAAAAACTCAAAGGAGGAACCAGATACAGTTAGATGGCAACAGCGCTTGATGTAACACGCTGCTGTCACACATATCCTGCCAACACTTTCACTTATTGAGTACAAAGCTAGTGTTTGACTGTGATAGAAAGTAAAAAAAATATGAATACTACTTCTGCAAAGCCAGAATAACTGCTTATACTGAATAAATGATAGCAGTGTCAATCACTTTCATCAGCAGGCATCCCCTCTGTACTCAGCAATGAATGTTACTTTACTGAATGAATAAACCTCAGACATCAAAATATAGTAGAAAAAGAATAACAATTGGCCAAAGTAAGTTATTTTAATACACCCACACACACATATATGACCATCTGTTATAGCCACTTGTATGACTTTGACTGAACACCTAATATTTTTGATTGTGATCATATACTATAAATGAATATAAATGAATAACTGCCACACAGAAATTTATCATGTTATCATGTTCTCAGTTCACTGCTGTCAGAACGGACAGAAAACTCCTCCATCACATACATCTCAACTTCTTATTATCACTCAAGAAGAAAAGTAAAAAACAATGGTAGACCAAGGACCAAAATCAGTGACAACTATTTCTTTTATACACACTGCAACTTTCTAGAATAACAGGCTTTGAGTTAGCATGCTTTTTAGAAGGCTCTTAAGTCTGAAACGCAAATGTCTAGACTGTTATCATTATTTAGTAACTGCAGCTCTTACTAATTTAACAGAGAGCGTACAAACTTTACAAGGAGCAGGCGGTGATACTGAAGATGGTTAACCCACCAGATGCGTAGTAGCAAGCCCCTCCCAAACCCCGCCTGACACATTGCAATGTAATTAATATTCAGCATCTGTGTCGAAAGCAACCCAATGTTTTATTGTAGACATTGTAGACATTCACTACCAAAAGAAAAAAAAAATGTTTTACTAGGGACATAAAACTAAAATGCCTGTTGTACATCACATTTCAGTCAGTCAATCAGGCAGAGTTCACACCACAACACTGTTTCTCTGAACTTTACTGTTATTAACGGCTGAAATTGTTTGCAGTACTAGTACTGTTGCACATCAATTGTTCAGTGGGGTGTGGGGTGGGGGGGCAGGGGGGCTTGCCCCCCTGAAAAAAGAGAAAAAGTAATAATTTCAACGAGGATGGAGTTTGTTGTGTGCATGAATATTTTGTAAGGGTCTGTGTCTGGTGAAGGAACCTGCCAAACCATTACAAAATAATTTCAAACCCGCCGCTTCTTTTACAGTAAAAGGCATTGCTGATGTCTTGCTCTTTAAAGAACTGTTTTTTGAAGCCCTGAATACTACATTACAATGCAAGCTGCTGTGGGCTGCATGTTAAAGAACTGTTTTTTTGAAGCCCTGAATACTACATTACAATGCATGCCGTATCAATCATGGTGCATTTACATATTGAATGTCTGCCCGCTGCCTTGTCAATCAAACAGGCCACGCCCATTCCTGTGCGAACCGAAGGGAGGGTTAACCATCTTCAATATCACTGAGCAGGCAATGACATAATCCAAAAAATAAACAAATATTCTGAAAAAGAGACAGTTATGAACAATCAATCAATAAATAAATAAACCTATGCCTCCCCCCCCCCACCCACACACACACACATGGATGTGATCATGGACTAAAACCATTTGTATGACTGTACTCTTCAGATATTTGACTGCAGTCAAGTGAATGGATATACATGCGTATGTAACTCCCATACAGAAATGTATCTTGCCAATTCACTGTTGTCAGAATATAGTATGCAGCTCACTGTACCCCCATAGCACTCAACATATTATCTCATGAACCTAAGAGAAAGCTAAAATAATGGTGGACAATGTGGCAAAATATAAGGCAAAAATATCAGAAATATTCTGTGAAATCAGAAACAGCTGAGAGCATCTACACCCCCTCCACAAACAAACACATACTTAAATAAAATACCTTCACTAACACGCTGCAGTAACAAGCATACTGCCTATAAAAAATGTCAGTACTTTAAAAAAATGAGCTTGATCCTCCGTATTCTTACAGTTACTTCCCATATTTTAAGTCTCAGGCTGCCTCATTCACATGAGAGAGTATGAGCCAATTGGCAAAGTTGTTTGCTGGTTCATGCTGCAGCCTGAAGAGATCCTTGTTGAGTGACTCTTCTGACGTCCTTAACAAAAACATAAAAGAGCTCCATGAACTGATGGAATAAATTGGACAAAGCTGTTTTTCCTTTTTCTTTCTTTCTTTTTTTTATGGAACATTGTTGTCTGTTGGCTTTCCTCTGAACTCAGCGCACACGCGCTGAGTTCTGAGCACCATGAATTATTTTTTTTCTTTTTAATGGGGGGGGGGGGGAGAGTCTGCAGCCTAGCAGCTAGTGCCACAAGCAGCCTTTGATATACATAGTATACACAACTGTATAATTTGTGGACAGAATACAGCACTATCACTTTAAATCGAAATTTCTGTTTGCAGATGTTTTTTAGGAGATGTTGAACCTCAGCTTCTCAAGTGTTCTGAATCTTACAGTGTGTAAGGTGTGCTTCCATGTAGGTAAGTGAGGTCTTGCCAGTGAGGGTTAGAATAATGGGTTGATAAGGGAAAGATTTAATGGTATGTTTGTAAACATTCTGGAGTGAGTGTGAGTGTGTGTGTGTGTGTGTGTGTGTGTGTGTGTGTGTGTGTGTGTGTGTGTGTGTGTGTGTGTGTGCGTGCACATGCGCAAGCATCTGTGGTTAGATTAGGGGTAGGGAAATGTTATGCTTGTGTACTTTATATTTGTAACGTGTATCTTGTTTAGTAGGACTGTTAGGAAAAAGGTGCTTTATACAGTAATGTGTCAGTCTGGGTTGGGGCAGAGATAGGATTAGACTGAGAGCTAGCAGATATGAGTAAGGTGGTGTAGGGGGTATCATGGTTTCTTGCATTGTCTGTTGCAGTTGATATTTCAAGCTGGAAAAGAAAGTCATTGTGTTATTGTCAGAAACTCTCTCTCCACACACACACACACAGACAGGCACACACACGCGCGCACACACACACACACACACACATATTTATATATATATATATATATATATATATATATATATATATATATATATATTTAAAAGGAGTCAGTGAGTAGACATTAATTTGACCTCTACGTCCCATGTTAATGTCAGCTCCTGTGGTTTGCCATGTCATGTTTTGCTAGTCTGTGGTCTTCATTCTTTAAGCCGACCACAGTCAAGTCAGGTTTGCTACTATAATGATAGACACACACTCACATCATACCTCTCAACTACCCAGATTTTTGCAGAATGTCCAGATTTTTTGGCTCATATTTTTAGTCTGTTCCTCATAAAATTTGTGGTCATAAAATCTGTGGTTTTTTGTCAAATCACTGAGGATTTAAGTCAGTAAATAATGCATATATTTGAGTTTCAGTCTTCACACCCTTCAGAAAATACCAGCTACCACAAACCCTGTTGTTCTAGCAGCTTTTTAAGTTTATAAGAGCAATGTTTAAAATTTGTCCCTATTTTTGGGTCTTTGTCACCCCATTATTTTAGGCTTTGTCCATATTTCTTGAGCTAAGAGGTTGAGAGGTCTGACACACACACACACACACACACACACACACACACACACACACACACACACACACACACACACACACACGTGTTTGCAAGTGTTTGCATATATACAACGTAAATCAGTATATACATACACTGCATACAGTAGATAACATATAAAATCCAGTTCCAGGAGGGAATAATACAGGCTAACACAGATCATGACTGGCAGGATTTTAAAATTTGTAGTGGCCAAAATAAAGGAGGAATTGGTATGTGACAGCATGCACATTAATAAGCTAAATGCTTAATCACTGAATTCCTAATCACTGAAACTGAGTGGTTCAACAGTTCCTCAAAACTGTATGTATGATTTTTTTGTAGGCAAGAAGAGTTTTTCTTCTCTTCTCTAAGGATTAACAACCTGGAGTTCGAAGTATCTCATGATAGTGTAATATCACTGATTTCAAGGAACTGTCAATTTTATGTTTGTTTTAATTAACTGAGATTCAGCAGTTTACCATTTATTGTTTCAGTGTGGGCACACGTGGCACTGTCAGAAAAGATAAGAAGAACTTGAGTGAACTGTAAAGCAAACTTATCCAGTAAGGAAATGAATTAAACAAAAGTTTTGTCACTTACTTGTGGTCTACCGGCACGCCCAATCATTTGTAGAATGTCAGTTTCACTGTATTCCTGAAACATGCCTCCTGCATAGTGCACCGTTGATTTTATAACTACCAGGTGGGCTGGTAAATTAACACCCATAGCTAGGGTACTTGTTGTGACTGCACATAAAAATAATTAAACAGATTGTAGAATTTAGATACAGTATTATGACCAAAATTTACCATTAAAAAACTAAAAATGTATAATCCACATTTCATTTTTAAACCTCAAAATTTTACAGAACAGTGAACCTGCTCTAAACCTTAATAATCTATTGCAAATCTGTATATAGGATATATTTGTCATTTTTCTATTCTAGTAAAAAAATGAAAACTAAGGACTTAAATCCATAAAAACAGAGATAGACAAAGATGTCTTCCCCCAGTAACAGCAGAATTAAGGCTGTCAAACATCAAAACAGCTTGGCAAATCACATTTTCTTACACTACCTCAGTATATTCCTTATCCAAGAATGCATCATGGTGCCATTCCTCTCTAATTCTGCTGGGAGACATGTACAGCAGATAAATATTTAGCGTTATGTCTCTAGGGATCTACTTATATAGCTCGAAGTTTCAAAACTTCGAACTTCAAACCACCAAGACCAGAAGATCGAGGTCCTGAAACTTTGAAAATGAAATTAAAAAAAAAATAAAAAACACATTTTTTTAATTTTTTGCAAGGAACAAGCCCCCCTACACCCCCACATCTCCTGCTAAATAAATATACCAACTCCAAGATTGCACTACATTGAGGAAAATGGTAAAGATCCCACTCCCTACTGTATGGCATTCTCTATTCAAAAATTTTGAAGTTTCAAAACTTCGATCTTATGGTCTCAGCCATTTGAAGTTCAAAGTTTTGAAACTTTGGGATTCTGAAGGAGATTCATCTCTAGACCTAAGGTAAGACAAGAGGAAGACGAAGGTGGGTGGATATGTTACCAATGATAGATTTGCTCATCCACATTCACTACATGGTAAGTAACATTAACGTTCATAACTGATATGAGAAGATCCTTCCTTGGAAACAGCAAGACTGAGTACCAAGCTATTCCTCCCAGTTTAATTTTGGGCTTCCAATACCATGAGAGGAATGGACCCCATCCCTAAATCAGTGTATAATTAGAGTGCTTGAAATTAGGATTGTTTCAATCTTTGATGTTAGCCAAAAGTGCTCTTCTCAGCACCTGCAACATACCTAGAATTGATTTTTTCTGTAATTATATGTATTGGCAGCATATCTATTTTCAACTGTAAATACTTTTTTATTAAACCTGTTGCTCCTACTTCTGTTGGAAATGTCTGAATATCTTTATTACATATTACTCTTGCTTCTGCCTGTAAATTCTGGTATTTTATGACTGTGTCTCTCTGTATGTAAGACACTGCAATCACTGGGTGTAGCAATTTCAATGAGCAATGCTACTTTTGTCCTTTTGTCATGGACTACTAAATATGGTTTTTGCATATCTATTTTTGAACTGTCAGTAATGGCTTATCACATGTGAAATAAACTTCGTAATTCACTGCAATGCTTTGTGGTTCATCTTTCTATTGCTGCTCAGATACTTCTATAGTGTAGTCTTCGTAGAATCCCCAATGCAACAGTCTTACCACATCATCGTGCCTTTCAGTATGCAGACCTTCTGCCATGAGTGTATCATAACCAGCAAAAAGATGTACAACTTTTTCCAGTTCTTTTTTACAAAACCTGCATTTGCCTGTTTTTTCCACATGTTCAATGTACTTTGTAAACCAGCATGTACATAGTCCACTGTACTGGGCTGCCATTATTATCCTTTCATCTTTTGGTTTCTGTTCACCTCTCCTTAACCATTCCTGTATCAAATCTCAATCAAAAAAAGGTTGTTCTAGGATATCTCTGTACGTATCACTATATTTATGGATTTTCCAGTTTTATTTCCTTCTCATCTGATCCTTTTACTTACATTTTTTTCTTTTGTTTTTTTTTTGGCACATTCAGTAGCTGTCTGATTAAGGTCTTCTGGTTTGATTTCCATTCTCATTTTACACTGAAATGCTTCTGCTAAACTAAGAAGAGTGGTCATCTTAGACTTCTGGTACAAATGTTTTAAAACTTTAACTATGTTTAGATCTGGTGAGGTAGGCAGATATGAATGCAGTTTTATGACTGCACATCTATACATGTAATGAATTTGGAGGAGGCCCATACCTCCATCACAGAAAGGAATATATAATCTTGGTATACACTAATTTATGGCCAGTCTATCACCCCAAAAATGTCCATTAGAACAGGAACAGCAAACTGGTTTATAGCTTGGACTTTATTCCTATATGTCAAGGCAGTTTCCAATATTAGTTTTAGTCTTCTGAAGAATTATTTACTGAGTTTTATTCTCATTTGTTCATGTTTCATTGCCGGTGTATCATCTGCTCCCAAATATTTATACACTTCCTCCTGCTCAAGTTCCTTTATATCGCATTCCTGTCCCAGACTGATATTTTCTTGGTGCTGCAGCTTTTCTGTTTTAAATGTTGTTTTTGAACACTTATAAAGACCACATGACATTCCTATATCATCTCAGAAAGTTTTAACCATTTGCAGTTGTACTTTCAACTCCTCATCTGATGAACTATACAATTTTAAGTCTTCCACAAAAAGTAAATGAGATGTCCTTAAACAAGATTGTTTTTAGGAGCAAAATTGTAACCATAGCCTAATCTAAGTAAACAGCGTAATGGGTTAAGGGCAAGAAAAAAAAAAAAAAAAACAACAGTGATGACAGAGGATCACCCTGGAATTTTCTCCCGTGAATTTTTATCCCTTGTATAATAATTTGTCCTTTGTCATAGCTCAACTGCAAAGTTGTTTGTCACTGTTTTATGGTTAGCGTAATGTAACTGATCAATTTAGGGTATATCTTATACATCTGTAAGTATTTCTTTGTCCACGAATGTGGAATGCTGTCAAATGCTTTTTTGTTATCTACACATGCCATATTTACATCCTCTATTATGGCTTTATTTAGCAACAAATGGCTCTAGATGAATGTCAGTAGTAAAGTGGCACCCTGACTCCATGTGCAAATATAGAAAAAAGAGGTTGTGGATGGATGGATCCTTTGTTCCACATGCATTTCCTCTGTTACTCTTTACTTCTATGGCCATGATTGATTTTTTTTTCTAAATGACCATATACTCTGTCTGCATCAGTTCCAGCATATAATTTGTATATTGTTGGGAGGTACGTTATTCATCTATAGTTTTTAGGATGGTTTGTAGGATCTCTCTTAAGCAGAAGTGTAATTTTTCCTGTTGTTGACATGGTTGGTTTCTGGTCAGAATGCACATATAATAATTCTTACTCAGGAATAAATCTTTGTGTAAAGACGTTATTATCTATAGCTAGAAGTTAGATATTGCATCTGGGCCTGGGGTTTTCCATTTAGGAGTTTTTCTTAATTTTTACTCAATTTATTTAGTTGTTACTTCACTCCATTTTTATATCCTCCACATTGGAACTCCTGCTTTTTTTTAATTCTTCTATCCACTCATCACTTTTGTTATGTTCAACTGGGTCTTCATATATATTTCTCCAAAATGTGTATATTTCTTCTTTTTTGGTAGTGTTTTTATTCTTTTTGCTTTGTTTCCCAGTTCTATATGGATTATCAGTTAACTGCTTGTTTTGTACTTTTCCTATATTTGTCTACATGTCTTCTAAGTTTTTCCTGCTTGTCCTGATATTTTTAGTTTATTATTGGCAATAGTTTATGAAAATCCTGATCTGTTTTTATACTATGCATTGCTTCTACCATGTCTGTCTTTCTGGGTAGTTTTGACGATCTGTTCCCTTCTCTATAGTCTTTTAACAGTGATACTTCTTGTCTTAATTGCTTTATAATTTTCTCTACTTGATGCTTTCGTGGTGGCATTTTACTTGCTCTTATTCTTTCCTTTGAAGCCCTACATTATTGTGGTAACACTTTATCCAGTATTCATTTAGCTGTACGGTAATATATTCTATTTATTTGTTATGTCACATGAATTTCTCGTATTAGTCTTGATTACTGTGTGCATCTGCTTTACCACTCTTCTAATATTTGGATCTTATTTACTTTCTGCAATCTATTTCTTTCATCTAGCGTAATATGTTTATCCATTTCTGTTAAATCAAAAAGGTCTTCCCTTAAATCATTTTCTACTGGACTGAAAGGATCTTCATTGCTCTCTGTTTCCTGTATTTCACAGAAAGTTCCAGAACATCTTCTGGTGACACGAAGAGGATACAGCCTGCTTCATCTGTTGCTCCTTCATATGTTCTTCATTCAACTGTTGGCCCATTACTGTGCTTCAGAATTATCACTGTTTCCTGCTCCTTCCCCTGTTGTGCAACTTCAGTTAGAAGGCTCCAGAGCATTACCATGTGGCAAGTCTTCTTCAGATGCCTCCTACTCTACTTGCTGCTGCTTAATCTACGGATCAGTTATTCCTCCATGATGTGACATTGCCTGTGTTGGATTCTCTACCTTAAACCTTTCACTTCTCAGATAATCCATGACTTCAATTTCTGTTTGTTTAACTTCGACTTTACTAATCCTCTTTTTTACATTCCCCTTTGTTTTCTTATTTTTTGTATTGTGAAGTTTTCCATATCTGTGAGTATTTGCCTGTATTTCTCTTCAAATATCTTAGGAACTGCTTTTTATTAATTAATTTGGCTATCTTTTTTTACATAAATATTGTACCATACCAAATCTCATTTTCTTTCCCACATCCATGTTTCTTTTTATACCTTTCAAAAATCTCAAGGTTTTGTTCTTTATATTTACGTACTTCTTCTGTCACTTCTTTTTCCAGACATCGTAAAGTTTCTTCATCTATGTAATGTTTTTCATAGATCTGTTATATTAATGAATTAAATTTTTTATTTGAAGCTTTTGACAGTTTTTCATGTGCAAATATTTTTCTTTCTTCTAATCTCTCTTATTTTTCTCTCAGTACCCTACCTGGAAATTTCTGGGCTTCTTGTGTAATAGTAACAATACATAATTTCTTCCTTATTCACAGTAGTCCACTTTGTCAACTTTATAACTCTTTTTTGGCCTGCTAGTTCTTGTGTTTGTTTGTATCCCACCTTTTCTTTCTACTACAAGGGAGCCAAACTACCCCTGAATTTGGCATCTCCATGTTGTAGGAATGTTTCAGTGTCTTGAGGATCACTGACTTTCTTCCAGTCCTGGCACCAGTGCATACACCAGGGATGGACACTTTTTTACCCTGAGACCTGTGCCACCATCTGTCTTTTTTTATTTTTTACCCTACCCTTCTCCATGATAAATAAAATACAGTCTATATATCAGTATCGTCTTAGTGAGATTTTGTGAAAACAGAAACCACCACTTGAAGGTACTCCTCAAGACTTCAGAATGAATTCAGTTCCAGCAGTACTACTCTCCTTTTCTTCCCAACTTCATCTCTCTATTCGGACCCCAAATTATCCCTGTTCCTACTGTGTGATCTTCCTTATGAGAAGATACTCCTTATAACAATGTCTCAAAAGGAAGACTTGAACCCGGATACACATCCAACTTATAGTCTTGTGAAAATACTGAGAGAAAAATGAGTATCTGCTGCACAAATATCACCCACAGCTGCATTTTGAAAAAAATGTCTGAGACGTACCAAGTGCTCTTGTAAAATTCCCCTTCGGATGTGAATGAAGAGGATTATTATTAATGTCATAAAACTGACATCAGCCTATAAGCAATTTTGCTAGGCTAACCTTAGATACAGTATATCTGAAATCCTTATTACAGAAACAGGTAAGGAGCTGTGAATTCTTTTTGACAGGCCTAATCTTTTTGGATCATCTTCTTTCAGCTGTTCCCGTTAGGGGTTGCCACAGCGGATCACCTATTTCCATTTCTTCCTGTCCTCTGCATCTTGCTCTGTAACACCAACCACCTGCATGCCCTCTCTCACCACATCCATAAACCTTATCTTAGGCCTTCCTCTTTTCCTGTTACCTGGTAGCTTCATCCTTACCATCTTTTTCCCAATATACTCAGCATCCCTCCTCAGCACATGTCCAAACCAATGTAATCTTGCCTCTCTGGCTTTGTCTCCAAACCTTCCAACCTGGGCTGACCCTCTAATATACTTATTCCTAATCCTGTCCACCCTCATCACACCCAGTGCAAATCTTAGCATCTTTATCTCTGCCACATCCAGCTCAAACTCCTGCCTTTTTGTCAATGCCACTGTCTCCAACCCATGTAACATAGCTGGTCTCACTACCCTCTTTTAGACCTTTCCTTTCACTCTTACAGGTACTCGTCTGTCACAAATCACTCCTGACACTCTTCTCCACCCTCTCCATCCTGCCTGTACTCTCTTCTTCACCTCTCTTCCACACTCACCGTTACTCTGAACTATTGACCCCAAGTATTTAAACTCATCCACCTTCCCCACCTCTACTCCTTGCATCCTCACCATTCCTCTATCCTTCCTCTCATTCACACACATATATTCTGTCTTAGTCCTGCTGACCTTCATTCCTCTTCTCTCTAGAGCATATCTCCATCTCTCCAGGGTCTCCTCCACCTGTTCCCTACTCTCACTACAGATCATAATGTCATCTGCAAACATCATAGTCCATGGGGACTCCTGCCTGATCTTGTCAGTCAACCTGTCCTTCACCATTGCAAATAAGAAAGGGCTCAGAGCTGATCCTTGATGTAACCCCACCTCCACCTTAAACGCATCTGTCACTCCCACAGCAGACCTCACCGTTGTCACACTGCCCTCATACATATCCTATACCACTCTTACATACTTCTCTGACACTCCTGACTTCCACATACAATACCACAACTCCTGTCTAGGCACCCTGTCATATGCTTTCTCTAAGTCTACAAAAACACAATGCAACTCCTTCTGACATTCTCTGTACTTCTCCATCAACACTCTCAGAGCAAACATTGCATCTGTAGTGCTCTTTCCTGGCATGAAACCATACTGCTGATCACTAATCATCACGTCCCTTCTTAACCTAGCTTCCACTACTCTTTCCCATAACTTCAGGCTGTGACTGATCAATTTAATCCCTCTGTAGTTACTACAGCTCAGCACATCACCCTTATTCTTAAAAATCGGTACCAAAACACTTTTTCTCCATTCCTCAGGCATCCCCTCACTTTTCAAGATTTCATTAAACAATCTGGCTAAAAACTCCACTGCCATTTCACCTAAACACCTCCATGCTTCCACAGGTATGCCATCTGGGCCAACAGCCTTTCCATTCTTCATCCTCTTCATAGCTATCCTTACTTCCTCCTTGCTGATCCATTGTACTTCATGATTCACTATCCCTTCATCAACCAACCTTCTCTCCCTCTCATTCTCTTCATTCATCAACCCCACAAAGTACTCTTTCCATCTCCTCAACACACTCTCCTCGCTTGTGAGTATGTTTCCCTCATTATCCTTTATCACCTTTACCTGCTGCACACCTTTCCTAGCTCGGTCCCTCTATCTAGCCAATCGGTACAGGTCCTTTTCTCCCTCCTTAGTATCCAACTTTTCATACAACTCTTTATATGCCTTATCCTTAGTCTTTGCCACCTCTCTCTTTGCCATGCACCTCATCTCCTTATACTCCTGTCTACTTTCTTCATCTCACTGACAATCCCACTTCTTCTTTGCCAACCTCTTTCTCTGTATACTCTCCTGTACTTCCTCATTCCACCACCATGTCACCTTGTCGTCCATCCTCTGTCCAGATGTCATACCAAGCACCTTTCTAGCGGTCTCCCTTACTAGCTCTGCTGTAGTTACCCAGCTATTTGGTAACTCTTCACTGCCACACAGTGCCTGTCTTAACTCATCCCTGAACTCCACTTCACAATTACCCTTTTTCAATTTCCACCATTTGATCCTTGGCACTGCCCTCACACTCCTCCTCCTCTTCTTGATCACCAACGTCATCCTACAATCCACCATCCTATGCTGCCTAACTACACTTTCCCCAGTCACCACTTTACAGTCTCCAATCTCCTTCAAACTGGCCCTCCTACATAAGATATAATCCACCTGTGTGCATCTTCCTCCACTCTTGTATGTTACCCTATGCTCCTCCCTCTTGTTAAAATACGTATTCACCACAGCCATGTCCATCCTTTTCGCAAAATCCACTATCATCTGACCTTCTGCATTCCTTTGTTTAACATCATACCTACCCATCACTTCCTCATCCCCTCTGTTCCCTTCACCAACATGCCCATTGAAATCTGCTCCAATCACCACTCTCTCACCCTTGGGTACAGTCATCACCACTTCATCCAATTCACTCCAAAATTTTTCTTTCTCATTCATTGCACACCCAGCTTGTGGAGCATATGCACTAACAACATTCATCATTACACCATCAATTTCCAGCTTCATCAACATCACTCTATCGACACTCTTTTCACCTCCAAAACACTCTTCACATACTGTTCCTTCAGAATAACTCCTACGCCATTTCTCCTCCCATCCACACCATGATAAAACAATTTGAACCCACCTCCGATACACCTAGCCTTACTCTCCTTCCATCTGGTCTCTTGTACACACAATATACCAACCTTCCTTCTGTCCATCATATCAGCTAGCTCTCTCCCTATACCAGTCATACTGCCAACATTCAAAGTTCTGACCCTCACTACCACAGTCCTAGCCTTTCTCCTCTCTTTCTGCCTTCGGCCATGCCTTCCGCCTCTTCTCCTCCTTCGGCCAACAGTAGCCCAATTTCTGCCAGCACCCTGTTGGCTAACAGTACTGGTGGCAGTCGTTGTTAATCCAGGCCTCGACTGATCCAGTATGGAAATATTTACCGGTGACTACATGAAATGATTTGGCGAAGTTTTACGCTGGATGCCCTTCCTGACGCAACCCTCCCCATTTATCCGGGCTTGGGACCGGCACAAAGAAATGCACTGGCTTGTGCATCACCAGTAGGCCTAATCTTTTTGGATATATAATCTAAAATAACATTGCACATCCATAAACTGAAGGGAGTATCTTCTTCCATGGCTAGAGTACTGTGGGAAGAAAACTGAAAGATGAATGAACTGGTTGAAGCATGATTATGTAACACATTTTGTTATACATGATGGATCAGTACTGAGGGAAATCCTGTCTTTGGGAAAGACAAAATAAGGGAGATCAACTGATCTGCAACTCAGAAATCTTCTCAGCTGAACAAATGGTCATTAGCAAGGGAGTCTTCCAAGAAAGGAGCTGTAATTTGATATAAATTGCCAGCTCAAAGAAAGCAACAAGTTTCTCTGATACAGAAACATTAACTGTAACAAAGGCACATAGTATGTTTAAAGAAGCCAAAAATGAAGACGCAATTTAGTTTGATGAAATAGTGACTAAATCCAGAATAAAAAATCTGGGCCACATACGGCAGAACAGATGGAAGTGGAATGGAAAAGGGATCCTGTCCTTCTTTTCAAGGTAGCCCAGCTCAAGAAGCATCTCCATTAACTTTTGTAAGTTTTACTCATTTGATTTTTAAGAAGGAAATTATCTGAACGATTCTAGGGGGGAAGGAAATGTCACTAGTGGAAATGGAAGAAACATGCACTTAGCAAGACGGAATGAATAACCAATAAGGCTAGTCAGGTGGATGTGACAGAAAAGTCCCGAATAGCTGTAACAGAAGTAGCCACTCCAGCAGATGAGACAACAGCAGGGAACCTTACCCTTTAAAACCACAGTGGGTCTATGTAAATGATCTTTGACTTGTGTTGTTTGGCCTGCTGTATGAAATGCATCAGAAAAATAACAGGGAAGCATAAATGAGTCAAAATAGCACTTCCTTGATCACAACATCTCTGGAGTGTCCTTCCAGTTGAGGGATTAAGGAAACTGATGCACTCGACAATGGTTGGTGAGGTAAATAGGTCACAGCAAGGCTTGTCTATTAATGCAAATACTTCAGTAGCAGTGAGTGGAGGAGGGGTCACATACAAGGCATTTTCAAGTAACAGATGAGTCTGTCAGCAGGTGAACTTGGTCTGCCTTGTTATAAGGCTGGCCATCAGAAAATGAAGGGATGACATAGGTCACTCCCAAACTTTTACGGCTTATTGACATAGCGGGTACAATAGTCTCACCCCTCTTTGTTGATATACCATACCACTGCCATGTAATATATTACAGTGGATGACAATCCTACTTTGAAGTAAGGAGTGCTGAAAAGCTTGAAGGATCAGTAGCACTGCCCTCATCTACAGTATATTAATCTATAGACAAGATTCCACAGGGCTGTAGAAGCCTTAGACAGTTTGCTCCTTGTAAATCTCCCCTTTCCATCATGGTCAGATACATCCACTGTGGCTGACACTTAGGGAGTGGGTATATGGAATGAACTGCCTACCATAAGGTTGGAAAGGTGAATCCATCATCTCAAGACATTTTGTAAGCTCTTAAAATTCATACCATCTGGGGCATGGAATCTAACAGTTGAGAGCACTTTACTCTTAGGTCAACTGTAGCATTCTCATATGATACATTGCAAAGGTACCATTGGAATGGTAGCTGTCATGGTATCCAGTCTCCTGAGTCAAAGGTGAGAAGATGTTGTCTGTGATTCAAGAATTGAAATTTGTGTTGTTAATAGTGGATCCAGTTTGAAGGAAGATGTGTGCTGCATGCTGAAGTGTCCAGACTTTACAGTCTGAAAGCCACTCAGAAAATGTAACTTTTAACACATGTTTTCCTAATTTTGCTTTGGAAAAGGACAAATAAACAGCTGATCTGACTTTCTAATATCTTTGGTATGATGTAAGTACAATCTGAGCCATCTGGGAACATCTGAGGTACAAAGCATATGTTTGCCTCTGTTAGAAAAATTGGGGAAAAAGGCCAGCAAATCAATGGATTGATTTAAATTTGCTTCAGATGACACCTTTGGGAGACAGGCTTGATTTGCTTTCAGTGACACTCTATCACCACCTTAGTCTCTTCCCCATCTCAGAGTTTATAATCTTAACCTCACGGCTTCACAATGTAACCATGTTAGATTATCTACATAATATCTGTGAATGTTATTTAAACAGCATGTAAAGCTCGCTGTTTTCTTGTATATCCATGTTAATGCTATTTTCTACTGCATGTAAATGTTTTGTGTCTTCTCCTCATGTTGGAGCTTTTCTCCCCGGGCCTCTACTGAAAAAGGACATGTATCCAGCTAGACTAGCCCGGTCAACAAATGTAAAATAAATAAAATAAATAAAATAAATAAAATAAATTATGGAAAATGAGAAAAAGGTGGATTGCGTGAAAGCGCTTGTAATTCAGAAATTTGATAGTGGATATAATGCCTGTTAGGAAAACAGTTTTTTCAAAAAAGGTACTTAAGGTCAGCTAATACTGCTGGTTCATGGGGTTTCTGAATTAATGACTGACATTAGACTGTAACATCTCATGGGGGGACTGAGTCCCAAAATGGAGGCCTCAGCAAAAAAGCTCCTTTGAGGAAAGCTTTAGATATTCTAATAGAAGCAAAGGAAGTGCCATTATGACCTATGAGAAATTTTGAAATAGCAGTCATTTGAATTTTAATGGAAGAAAAACTAGATCCTTGGTAAAACGGTTCTGAAAGAAATTCCAATACTGATGGGAGGGGAGCAGAAAAGGGGTCCAGTCCTTTTGATAAAGCCCAAATAGAAAAAATGTTTTTTGGTTGATTGCTTTTGAGAAGAAGAAATTATGTGAATGACAGGAGGAGGCAGCCTGGCATCCCTGGCTACTTTTAAAATTGGAGAAACCATGTGGTTAGTTTTATGGCAGAGGCATCCTGAATGGGTCATTCAGAAGGGGGTGTAACAAATAAGGCCAAATGAAGGGGAACCAAACCTACCAGGGACAGAATGTGGCAATGATGGTCACCTTGGTCTTGCACCTCTTGACTTTCTGAATGAATTTTATCTGAAGAAGTATTGATGGGAATGCATAGAGGAGACCAGGGGGCCAAATGTGGACTAGAGCGTCTCTCAATGACTACCCCTGTGGAGGGATTAATGCAAAGTAACTACTGTACATGCTGTTCAGGTAAAAGGCACAGACACTGCAGCAAGGTTAGCCCCAGTGGCTGAAAACCTCTATTGCCACTGTCTGACTGAGAGACTACTCGTGAGGCAATAGGTTCAACCTGCTCAATTTGTGCACTAGTATATTCAACGTCCCAGGGATGTGCATTGCTACTAGAAAATGATGGGAAGACAGTACCCATTGCCAGACTCGCTTGGACTCCCAGCAAATTGGATATGATCTTGTTCCCCCTCGTTTGTTGATGTACCATACCACTGACATATTGTCTGTTTGGATGGATATCACATCTTTGGGTAGATGGCCCTGAAAAGCCTGCAATGCTAAGAAGACCACTGTCATCCCCAAGATACAGTTGTGAAGTGTGTCCTCCACAGGTGACTAAGTATCTTCAACTATTTCCACTCGAAATGCCTCTCACCATAGAAGGGAAGCATCTGTGGTTATTGTGGCCTGGGGTGTAGGTGGAAAAAAGGGTTTCCCTTCTGTAAGTGTTGGAGATGTTATCCACCACCTCATACGGGCTGCATACTTGAGTGAGATCAATTCTGACATGGAGGGGTTGAAGACTCTGTTACCACTGGACTGGGAGTGCACACTGTAACACTCTCGTGTGATATCTCTTCAGCAGAGCAAAAGTGATGGTAGAAGCCATCAGACCTAACAAACAAAGAATCAGTCTTGCTTGTGGATGAGGATGCTGAATTACCTGAAAAGCCATAAGTCTTAAGGGCAGCAGTCTTGATGATGGGAGTTTGGCAATTTGTCTAACTGCATTGATATGACATCCTATGAATTCTATCTGCTGAGTAGGAGGCAGTTGGCTTATTCACATGATTGGCTGTTATCCTTAACCGGTCTGCAAGACGGAGTAATAACTCTTGATATCAGAGCTTTGGCTGACTAACATCTTTTTTTTTTCCTCAAAAAAATTTTTATTAATTATATGAATAGCAAGACAATTAAAAGATTATACATAACAAGAAGGCATAAATGAACATATAACAATTCATCTAGTGATAACAACCTTCATGAGATTTTGATAAGTTATTTAGAAATAAAACATACACCATATGTACACTATATACAAGTTAGGCAACCTGAGAGAAAAAAAATATATATTTAACATTAACTATTTAATATGTTTAGAACCTTTTCTAACACAACCTTTCTAATAGCTTTTTGGACTTCCACCTAAGTATCTTTGAGCATCAATAAATTTAAAAGCCATTTTCTGGAAAGTAACCCATTTTAATTTAGAACGATCAATCCAATTTTGTATTATATAAAGCTTTAGTAATGAGCAAATAAAATGATAACATGAATATCAACTTTTGAAAGATGAATCAATGGAATATGTAGAATAGCAAATTCCCGTCAACGTGGATTTTTGATATCCCATTTTCTGCAGTCTGACTTTCAAAGATGTCCACAATCTGTGAGAAAAATGACAATACCATAGAATATGAAGGAGGTCTGCTTGGGGATGAGAACAGCATGAACACGGGGATTTATTTGGGTTAAATTTGTTTAATTTGATTGGGGTAAAGTAGGCATCATTATTAATCATTAATTGTGTGTATGCTAATTTTTTTTAAAGGGATAAATTCCTTAGTGTGTCTAATAGCCAGGACTTTCTGAGATTCTGACAATTGGGAATTATAATTCAACCAAACATTAGATAAAAGACAGTTGTGGTCCATCATTAAAGAATTAATTAATTTATATGAGTTTGAGAGCATTTTATCAGATGATGAAAGTATTTTGATAATCGTGTTAAGGTTTTTCAATTGTGAGTCTATGGGGACCAGAGATACAAATTTGTTTTTAATTATTGCTCTTAGTTGTGTAAGAATTGGTGAGTAATTCCAGTTTACTTTCAATAACTTACGCCAGTCAGATAAAGGCAAGTCAAGATATTTCAAAACATCTCCTACTTTTAGATTTTTAATTAAAGGATAGTTTGTTAAGTTCAAAAGTTTATTGTCCAATAATATATTTGGGTTTAGATGAATTGGCTGAACATGGTGCGAGATCTTTTCTAGTTTACACATTTTGAGTAAGGTTTGGAAATCTCTAATCTTTTGTTTAAATACTGTAGATATATTTTTAATAAATAAACTATCCAGAGAGATAAAGGGAATAGCTTCAGGATTTAAATTATTAGAAATGACATAATTATACCATAATTTTATCCATAAAGAGTGATTTGGATAAGTGTTATTGAATTTAGAGATAGTAAGAATTTTATTGGATGAGACAATCAAATAATAGAGATAAAGATTAGGTAAACCCAAACCTCCCTTGTCCTTCGAAAATGCCAATCTAGAATAGGAAATTCTAACAGATTTAGGGAACCATATGAATTTTGCCAAAGCTTTATTTACAGACTCAAAAAATTTTTTTGAAATTATCTGATCAGATGATGAGAATTGGTAAAGAAATTTAGGCAGAATATTCATTTTAATAATGGCCACCCTTGAAAGAAATGAAAGGTTTAGATGCTTCCATCTGTCCATATCAGACAATATAGAGTTCCATAATTTATTAATATTATTTTGAAAGGAAGATTTATTATTGTGTTCTAAATTGATTCCTAAATATTTTATATTATAAGTAAACTGAAAATGATCGTCTGGAAACAAAAAGATTTGTGTGCTAAATGATTTAAGGGAAAAATATGAGTTTTTGTAGAATTTAAAAGATAGTTGGAGACCAAAGAAAAATAATCAATAGAATTCATTATTTTTCTGTAATCAGATAATGGAGTTTGAAAGTAGATTACTAAATCATCCAAAAAGCAGAGAAATGATATTAGTATTAAGAATTCTAGGGATGTTATGAAAAGTATTTTGAGTAATAAACAATAGCAAAGGTTCTAAGTAAATGTTGAAAAGAAAAGGGGACAATGGACAACCCTGTCTTGTTCCTTTAGTGATCTTTATCGAGCAGAAAATTGACCATTAATGTATAGTCTAGTAAACATATTCTTGTATAAAACTTTTAAAAATTTATAAAGAATAAGGGAATATTAAAACATAACTTAGTTTGAAATAGAAAGTTCCAACATACTCTGTCAAAGGCATTTGATGCATCTATAATCAAAGCATATATAGGGTTTGGATTTTTCTTAATGAGATGAAGTATAGTCTCTAAAGATAGAGTATTATCCCAAGCATGTCTCTGAGACATAAAACCTGATTGATCTGACGAGATAATTGAGGGTAAAATCCGTTTCAATCTGTTAGCCAGAATAGATGACAGAATCTTAATATCCACGTTAATTAAAGAAATGGGTCTATAATTTACTGGGTCAGATTTATCTTTATTATTTTTAGAATTAGAATGGTTTTGGATGTGTTCCAATGAATATCTGAGATATCATTAACTCTTATATGATTGTAAACTTTAAATAGAAAGGGAAGAACTACCAATTTGAAAGTTTTGAAAAATTCTGGAGTAAAACCATCAGGTCAGATTTACCCAATTTAAGATTATCTATTGAATCCGAGATTTCTTGTACTGATATAGGGGTAGAAAGTAGTTTTGCTGATTATCATTAAGTTTAGGGAACTGCAAAGAGTCTAAAAAGAGTTTTGAGTGATTATCTTTAACAGAATTAGAAGAACCTGAATATAACTCAGTGTAAAGAGAGGTGAAAAGTTGAATAATCTCTTCATCAGTATTATATAATCTGTTATTATAAGATAAAGATGTAATATTTGGATTTCTGAAGTTAACTTTAATAATTCTCGCTAACAATTTAGATGGAACCTGGGCCCACTCTGAATATGAAGCAAGTAGCTTTTGTTCAGCTAAGGAGAGGTTATTTTGGTGAAGCAGAATTAAATCTTTCTGACAATCAAAAATTTGTTTTTCTAAAGTAGCATCATAGTTCAGACTAAGATGATTTTCCAACGAAGAAATTCTTGATTTTAAGAATTCCTCTTTCTTAAAGTATTGTTTTTGAAAAAGCAGCTTTACTAATAAATAAACCTCTTAATCTTGCTTTACATGCAGCCCATTGTATGTCATAAGGAATGTCTGATGATTCAAGACTATTCACCATTTCATTTAGGATTTCTGAAGCTTGTTTGCAAATATCTTCATTTGACAATAAGTTATTATTTAAGGTCCACTTATTAAACATAGTTTTATTTTTGATATTGGGTTTTATGTTCAATTTTAGTGAAATTCTTGAGTGATCCGAAAAGAATCTGGGTTCTGTAGTAAAGTCCACAATATATTTTGAAATATAATCTGAAATTAGAAAGAAGTCTAATCTGGACCACGAATGATAGCACTTAGAATAATAAGTATATATATCATTCTTGTTTATATTTTTAACAGTGCGGAGGGATCTATTAAATTATATTCTGTTATGAAATCATTTATAGTCATATTAGATTGACAATTATAGATGACAGTGGAGCTGAACGATCAATTACAGGGTTTATAACTGCATTCCAGTCACCACCCACTATAATATGATGATCCTTATAGGATGCAAGAATATTGTAAATTTTTAAAATGAACAAATGTTGTGAATTACATGGGCCATATAGATTTAAAATTAATAAGGGTTTGTCCAAACCAGCAATAGAAGCGTAAATAAGCACCACCTCCCTCATCATCAAATTTCTCATCAATAATATTCCCAATGAATTTTGTTTAAGGATTATAGCAACACCTCGGGAGTGAGATGAGTCACCTGAAGCTATAATCTTTTGATCCATTTTTTAACTCTTTATTCCAATCAATACGTGAAATATGGGTCTCTTGAATAAAACAAATGTTAGCCTGTGATTTAAAGATCATATGAAATAATAGTGACTTTTTCGCTTTATCTTGAATGCCTCTAACATTCCAAAAATCTAAAATTATGTCAACAGGCATATTCTACAAGTATAATCATTATTGATGCTATAAAGTGAACTCAAGGTGCAAATCCAACACAACATTAAAAAAGAAGAAAAAAATAAAAGAAAAAACAGTCTTTAAGTATTCAAGCAAGTCATCAAATAACATTTGTTGAAAAAAAGAAAGTTTTTAAGAACCATGAAATGTATAATAATAACCTTTATCCTAACCCTAGTGCCTACCCACCAATCCCCTGTGATAAAGGAAGAGCAGAAGAACATGAAAAAACATTGTAATTATAGATAATAATAACTTCAAGTTAGAATACAAATTACTCAAAGGAAGCCTAACATAACATAAAGTCCGAGTAATACTACTAAAAATATATACAAAATTAACTAATTTCAAGACGTCCAACATGTTTAATCCCTACTTCTAATACTAATCTAAAGCTCCTATCCTTAAATTGAAATTTATAGTGATTAAAAGTATTTCCTCAAGTATTTCAAGAGAAAGAGAAACAAGTAAATAATAAAGAAATCACACTCTGCTTAACTAGAACACTCTATCATAAGAAGTAATACAATTAAAACTGAAAGATATGTAAGATAACATATATAAGTATAACAAAACCAACTGGTAACATTATAATATAAGTAAATAAGCATAGCATTACTGAACTAAAGATAATAGTCATGCACTATCTACTGAACCTTCTTTAGTACTTTAGTGATAATTTCATTAATCAACATGACCATTAGTATGATAAAAGCACTAATACCTGTAGAATGAGTATTTAGTTATAGTTCAAATAAAGCAAAACAACTACCAAGCAACCATATCTCAAAATGTAAAACAATTCAGTCTGGAGATGCATCTATTAACTAGATAATAATAGTACAGGAACTATTCAAAATGAAATATTATAAGCTGTAAGGTTTTAACACTAGTTAATATACATGAATAAAGTATAATTATATTATTAAATAGTAACTTAAACAGCATCATATATATTGGACTGAATGTACAACAATGTGCATACATATAATTTTAAATCTACTTTTTGAATATTTTACTAATGACTCTGTTAGATTATGTAGCCATACTATTCTTCTAAGCTATAGATGTAACATAGCAAAACAGCTTGCAGAGACAAGGCTTTTAAAGTAAACATTTTGAACATCTAATTAAAACAGAAACAAGCAAGCTAAATGCAGTAAATCTAAGGGCTTAAATATATACAGGTAGATTCAGCTAATCATATTAAAGATAGTTATTTCAAACCTTTCAAATAAGTAAAGGCTTTCTTAAACATAAACTACTAATCATAAATATCACATCCAGCCTCTGAGAAGAGAGAGAGCAGAGAATAGAAAGAACATGAAACTTTCATATGAACAGGTATACTTTGTAACATTTGTCAAATTAAACACTTCAGTATAATATAAAATATTGTATGAAAAAATATTCTGAATAGGAAAATATCTTCATTTCTTTACACATCTTTTAGAATTTTAATATATAAAACTAACCTGTTCATTTGTTTCCAGAAACATTTTCACTCTGCTTTATGAAAGTAGCAGCTTGCTTTGAAGTCATGCAGACACACTAAAAGTCACTGAATATATTATGTGACATGAATCTGTTTAAATTTAAAAGCAACCTTCATTTATGAAGAGAAAACACTTTAAATAATAGCCAGATCTATTAAAAGTTAGTGCTATTGAATACTTGTTGAAAACAAGCAGACTTGTGTATTTGAAACTGTCCTTCTTTCCTCACAAATGATGACATCACCATCCATCTCAGAGAGACTGTAGTGTGCATGTTCATGCAGAGCATCAGCTGGAACTCTGAGGGGAAGATTTTCTTGCTAGAATGTTGAGATGGAATGTTTTTCCCTCCAAAAATCATTTAGCTTACACAGAAGGCTGTAACTCCAAAGCTTGTAGTAAAATTAACATATTATCTATTTACACAGCAAGCATATGTGAGAGAAAGAGAAAAAAGTAAATACAGGAATTTAAATGCTTCTATTAATCCACACTAATCTAACAAGCATATATCCTGTCACTGCACACTGTCACACCAAATCCATCATGTGTAAATTACATGACAAGTTCTTAAGGTAATATAATTATGTCACACCAGAATTACAAATCATGTAACACAAATACTGTCAGATTAAAGAAAAGAAAAGATCAAACCTTATTGTAGTTCTTAACAGTAGAATATTAAGATACAGTGTCAGGAAGCTTTTTAAATGTTTTAAGAAAAATGTCTTTTGCATCTTTAGGATCTGAACATACAAATCTTTTGTCATTAGCTGTGAAAGACAAGGTATTAGGATATGTCATTCGAAATCTAATCCCTCTTTTTATCAAGTCAGCACAATAGGGGGCTAGTTTCTGTCTATTTAATTTGATCTGTGCAGGAAGATCTTGGGAAAATGATAGTTTGTGAGACTTCCATATGAATTGTTTCTTTGTTTTAGCAGTTTCTAGGATCTGGAAAGTGTCTTGAAAGTTTAGTAACTTAGTATAAATTAACCTTGGTGTGGAAGAATCTTGCTTTGTACGCAGTGCTTTGTGTGCTCTCTCTACAATTATAGATTTTGAAGAAGCTTCACAATTTAACAGTGTTTCAAAGATATTTTTAGTCACAGATAACAAGTTTTTATTGTCATAAGATTCAGGTAAACCACGAATAATGATGCTATTTCTTCGACTCCTGGCTTCCAGATCCAATATTTTAGCTTGTAAATCTGAAACAGTTTTATCTCTAGATTTAAAGTCACTTTCCAATAAGTCTGTTTTAACCTCCAAAGCTAAGATTTTATTTTCAATAGTAACAATACTATCGTTTATTTGCTTTAAAGATTTACTAAAGTCTGCAAACTGTTCTGAAAAGTTTTGTATAGCACTTTGGATTGGTTTTAATGCTATTTTAGTTCTTCTAAAAGGAAATTTGAGCCATTTAAATCTTTATTACTTACATTAAAAGTTTCTGTAGGTTGTCTAGATGATTTCAGTCTTTTGAACCTGAATCTTTTCAGGAGAGAGCATTGAAGTATATTTGGCCTTTGTAGGCTGAGTCTCCATGGAGTCAGATTTTGTAGCCATGCCCAGAAATGGAATGCAGTTAACAGGATACCAGGAACCAGGAACAGACTGGAGCAGTAGGAGTCCCAGCAGCAGAGAGACCAAGAATGTTCTGAGGTAAAATAAATCCCAGGATAATAATTCCAGAAGAAAAAATAATCCAAATGCGTAGAAAAAGATTTATAAAATCTTTTAGTATAAAAATTTGAGGAAAAAGGTTGATGTAAAGTTGTAAAAAAAACCAAAAGTTAAATAGCTGTGAGGAGCTCAGAGAGTAAGGACTAGACTAGTCGGCGGCCATCTTGGAATCTTGGCTGACTAACATCTACCTGAAATCAGCTGGACGTATAAGTGAATTTAATTACACTTTTATCTGCTCTTTTGCATATAGTATTGTATTTAATTTATTTATTTGTGTTTTTCACTGAATATTAACTCAACTGAAGTTGTGGCTGTCTCTCTACAGAGTACCTTTTAGAATTTCTGCGTAGCCATTGATAGCAGTGGGGAGTAGTTTCAGCTCATCACTAACATCTTGTTTTGCCTTATATAAGTGGTACATTTTGAGTTATCTCTGCTTAATATCAGAGCTTTGGCCGGCTAATATCTACCTAAAATCAGCTGGATGTATAAATGAATTTAAGTACACTTTTATCTGCTCTTTTGCACATAGTATTGTATTTAATTTATTTATTTGTGTTTTTCACTGAATATTAACTCAACTGAAGTTGTGGTTGTCTCTCTACAGTTAGTTCCCCATCCACCCTCTCTGTTCTTGTTTTGGTATTAATGTTGGTGGTTTTGAAATTGCCCGCCCCTCTTGTAGATTTGTATTTGGATACTCCTTCTGGGCCCATCTCATTTACTCACTCAACTGAGTGCACTGAGATCATATTCTGATTTCAGGCACTCCTACTTAGGTTCATAGGTAGGTACTAGGCTATTGGCCCTAGGGCCTATACAGGCCTAGCCAAAAAGGTACCCTGGCTTTCGCACCCAAGAAAATTATTTTCCTGTGCCCCTGTCAAGCCGAACCACAGAAGTGATCCCCGGGGTGAATTTCCTATTACCCATCCAATCATCAAGATTTTTCTTGAAGTGTGCTAATGAGGAGCTCTGTTTGACATAGATAGGTAGTCTGTTCCAGAGTATGGGAAGTCTCTGGGACAGGAATCTATCCCTCCACCATGTTCTGTTTATTGTGGTGACAAGGTTTAGGTCCCTAGAGCGTGTAGCTCGGAGGGATTGGGATTTCTTTAAGTGGAGCATGTCCAACAGCTCTGGGTTTGACATAGCTTTGTATGTTAGGCAGAGATCGCCTCTGAGTAGGCGATATGCGACGGAGTAAAGATGGAGTTTTTTGAGACAGTCTGCGTAAACCATCTGTTTGAGGCCAGTAATCCTCTTTGTGAGGTATTTTCGCGGCCTTTCCAGTTGTTGTAGATGTCTTGTGAGGTACATACCAAAAGAGGCATTGTACTCTATAATGGGTCTAATGAGTGATGAGTAGAGGGGAACAATGACCGCTTTTTTTCTGGATGAGAAACCTTTTGTGATGAGGTGTGCACGTAGAAGGATTTCCTGACCACTGTGGCAATGTGATTATCAAAGGAAAGACTACTGTCCACCTGTGTCCCAAGGTCTTTTATCACACTTTCGGTGTTAAGTAGACTACTGCCCATGTGGTAGTTCATGGGTACAGAGTTTTTACCAAAGGGGATGACAATGCACTTTTTGGCATTGAGCTTGAGACTATGTCTTTGACACCAGGCATCTGTCTCAGTGAGGCCCTTTTGTAGGATGTCCACATCGTTTGAAGTCTCAATTATGGCTCCTAGTTTGCAGTCATCTGCAAATTTATTTAGCCAAAGACTTTCTGTGTTAGCCTATACTTCAGAGAAGTAGATACCAAACAGGAGAGGAACCAGGACTGAACCCTGTGTTACTCCACTTGTCAATGGTGTGAAGTCTGATTTGGAGTCTGCTACTTTCACAGTGTGGGTTTTGTCAGTAAGCCAGCTGGCAACCCATCTTGTGACATAAGGATTTATACCTAGTTTAGTGAGTTTATCTATAATTCCAGAGTGGGGGATGGTGTTAAACACCTTGGTGAGACCTAGATAGGCTGTGTGAACCACCTTACCCTCATCTATGGCTTTGGTGACTACTTCAAAGAAGTCTATCAGGTTTACGAGACATGATCTGCCTTTTACAAGCCCAAACTGTGTGGGGTCCAGAGTTTGGAGATCTCCAATGTCTTTTTTTATGAGTTCCATGATGATACGTTCCATGGTTTTGGAGTTATTAATGCTAATATGAGCAAGCAATATTTGACGCCTAGAGGAGCAGTAGGAGGTAACTGCAGATGCAGCTGGAGGCATCACTCGGATGTAATGAGTTAAGACAGAAGTGGCAAACTTCACAACACCCATAAAAACTGATACAAGCCTTCTAGCTTACGAGAGAGACTTTGGAGTGATTAAGTATCAGTTTTCTGTACTTTCTTGCTGTACTTAACTGTTTTCTGCCTAAACGCACTTTTCCAGCGTTTATTGTGATTTAAAAGCTTGTTTTTTTCACATATTGTACTTATTTGACAGCCTGCACTTTTAAAAAGTTGTTTTTTGTTTAAATAATTTGTTTAACTGATGTAGGCTACACACTAAAGTGTGATAGCCTTTTCTGATCGTGTGTAGTCATTTAAAGCTGTTTTAAGTGTATTTTTTACTGTTTTTGCCTTATCTTTTCAAAAAAACAAAAAAAAAACCCAAAAAAAAAATCCTTGTTTCCCACCTTTGTAAGCTAGTATAGTCCAGTTTTCAGGCTAGTGCTGAATTCAGAGCTGTGATACTAGTTTCTGAGTTGCCAATACCTTACTTGGATAGAAGGAAGTTTCTCTGTTCACCTGTGAGAGAGGGGAGCTTTGAGCAACCTATCTGTCCCTGGAGGAGTGATTCCAGCCCAGAAGTTAGTAGTTTACTGGCCATTTTGGGCTAATTTCTATCTTTTTCATTTCCCTACAATAAAAACCGTGTTTGCAGTGCCGGTTAGCTATGGTTAAATTATTCCCGGCTCCACCAAGTCTCGTCTTCAGTTTTTCCCTTGAAACTAGTCTAACTCTCAACCTAAGCACTCAAAAAGCATCTTACAGCCCAGCACTTGCTCAGACCTAATAGCAAGCACTAATATACCCTGACACTGATTGCCCAGCAGGGCAAGTCTCTTTATTCACCTCTCACCAACCAAGTGACTAAGCAGCTCACCCTACTATTTAGGCATGACCAAAGGGCAACTTCAGGTGCACTCTCCAGTCCAGCTGGTGAATTTGGGTATCCAGAGGCAATGTTACAACTGCCTCATGTACACAGGCAACCCTCTCCTCCTACCACAAAACACTAACATATGCGAGACATGCAGTATAATCCGCCAAACTGGAAGCTAAGCTGTCTCCACCCAAGACTGGAACAGACAGTCAAGAGGAGAAGGTTAACACTTGCACCACAACTCCAGCCGCACACATACCTACTAAAACAGCACTGGCAAAAAATACACATAAATACACAAAATCATACTCAGAGGCTCTAAATAAAAACCTGCAAAAGCATCAGAGACCTCCAAAGCAGACACCGAAACAACCTGCACTTCCCGTCACAAACCAGACAACACATAAAACACAAAATCAGTGTGCCGCACAATCACACCCCTTAAGGTGAAATAACATACCTAACACACTAGTAATAGGTGACTCTATAGTCAGGCACACTGACGTCCCACTCATTAGGCTGGACAAGCAGAAGGTTACTGTTAGCTGCCTGTCGGAAGCCAGAATCCGCCACATAACACAAGCACTCAGGTCACTCCAGAACAAGTACAAATATGACTCTGTCATGGTTCATGTTGGTGTGAATGACCTGAGACGTACCTCCCTGGACTACATGAAAAGAGACATGGAAGAGCTCTCTGATCATGTAGCCCAGGCTAGTATGACCCTGACCCTGAGTAGCATCCTGCCCTCACCAAGAATGATACCTCAGTTTGTTTGTGTCTTTCGGCTTTTCCCGGTTAGGGGTCGCCACAGCGGAACTCTGGTCCGCTAATGATTGGCAGTTGATTTTTACGTACCGGCTTGCCAGGCCTGATGCACAACCTTCAACGAAGGTACACCCATTCACGCATATCTCCACCCAGAAGACGGTCTAGCTGAGAATCGAACCGGACAGCGTCTTACTGTGAGGCGACAACTCTACCACAGCACCACCACCGCGGGTCTAAGAATGATACCTCAGTATAAAGAAAAAAATGATCGATTTCAACAATTGTCTAAGTTTCTGGTGTCATTCAAAGGGGATCCAGTGTCTGTCAGCCTGGGATGACATGCTCAACAAACCTTGTTACTTCGCAAGAGATGGCTTGCACCTGTCACGCCTAAGCTTTCGAATACTGGCCAAGGCTCTTGCTGTCCCCATAGTGCCCTTTTTTAGGCAAGGCTCAAAAGTCAAACCCACCTCCGTTAAAAGCACAATTAACAAAAAACTGAGGGTTATGCTACTCAGTGCCAGGAGTTTAAATCTCAAAATGCACGCGCTCGAAGCACTCCTCAGTATGGAGAACGTCGACATCTGTGCAGTAACTGAAACCTGGTTCAAGGCTCCAGAGAGCACCCCAGCACTACCGGGCTACAACTCATACCACATGTTTCGGCCACAGAACACAGACCAAAACACAAAAGGAGGGGGTGTATCCATATTCATCAAGGATACCTACCCCTCCAGGCTACTGGCGCAGCATGATACCTCTGAGATCATCCATGTGCAACTAACGTTGGGCAAATCTGCAATGCAAATTGTGGTGTGCTACAGATCACCCTCCATGACCCAGGACCACCACTCCACCTTTCTGGAGACACTGGAAAACATGAAGGTCCTACCAAACACCCTGATATTGGGTGATTTCAATTACCCTACCATTCACTGGGAAAACTACTCGAGTACAAATTTCCAGGCCAAGCGCTTCCTGGAATTCATCAACTCAAACGCCCTGGATCAGCTGGTAAACTCCCCTACCAGAGGTGAAAACATATTGGACCTGGTCATCACCAACATGGGCGACAGGTGTTCCATACCGGAGGTCAACCCATCACTGGTTAGATCAGACCATAAACTAATCACTCTGGATGTCCACACCCCACCACTACCCCCAACTTAGGAAACCACAACAAAAAACTTTTCTAAAGCAAATTTCACTTTACTTAAGACAGAGGTGGTAAGTTTCACAGTCCCCACGCTAAAGGATAACGCTGTCCAAGATGCAGAAACCTTTACAAATGCACTCTATGAGCACCTACAAGGATGCATGGATAATGCCATCCCTAGCAAAACCAAGACTCACTCCTCTAAGAGAAGGAAACCAGTTTGATGGACCCCTGCAAAAAACAGGCTATACAATAGAAGGAGGAAACTAAAAAAAAAGCAAATACCAAGAAGGAAAGACATCCCTGATCAGTATCAGTAAGAAACCAAGGTCCCTCATGAAATCATCCAAGGCTAACTTCGAAAGAAAAATAGCCAAGGATCCAAAAGATAACCACAAAGCCTTCTTTAGCTATGTTAAGAATCTAAGTGGCAAATCGCAGATGTGCACTAAACTAGTGCAAAATAGCACAAAATATACTGAACCTACTGATATTGCCAACATCCTGGCAGATAGATGCAGTGCAAACTTCACCCCCCTCTCACCTCCAAAAGGGCCCACAACAATACTGGAAAAGTGTAGTGTCCCAAAAATCACAGACGCACAGGTGAAAACAGCCCTTTCAAAAGCCAAAAACACAGCACCAATGGGACCAGATGGTGTCCAAGGCTGCGTCTTGCATGAACTACAGAATGAACTAACCCCCCACCTAAGCACGCTGTTCAACCTCAGCTTCTCCACAGGCTACATGCCCATAGAATGGCGCACAGCAACAGTTATTCCTCTCCACAAAGGAGGAGCCACAACTGACGCTGGTAACTATTGCCCCATAAGCCTGACTAGCCTGGTCTGCAAAGCTATGGGGCGCATCATCATGGAACTCATTAACAAAGACATTGGGAACCTCCAAACACTTGACCCAATCCAGTTCGGCTTTGTTAAGGGCAGATCATGCCTACGAAACCTGGTTGACATCTTCGAGACAGTCACCAAGGCCATAGACGAGGGAAAGGTGGTTCACACAGCCTACCTTGATCTTGTCAAGGCTTTCGACACCATTCCCCACTCGGGTATTACAGAAAAACTCACCAGCCTGAACATAAACCCCTACATCACAAGATGTGTTGCCAACTGGCTTACAGACAGAACTCACACGGTAAGAATAGCGGGCTCCAGGTCTGACTCTAAACCAGTCACAAGTGGTGTCCCACAAGGCTCGGTCCTGGGACCCCTACTATTCGGCATATACTTCTCAGAAGCACAGGCATACACAGGAGGACTATGGTTAACCAAGTTCGCCGATGACTGCAAATTGGGAGCCATAATTGACTCTCTGGCTGACACGGACATCCACCAAAAGCGCCTTACTGAGACGGACACCTGGTGTCAAAGTCATGGCCTCAAGTTAAATGCCAAAAAATGCATAGTCATCCCGTTTGGGAAAAACAAAACACCCACGAATTACCACATAGGTGGCAGCCCCCTTAATACAGAAGAGGTAATAAGAGATCTGGGGACCCAGGTAGATAGTAATCTCTCCTTTGACAATCATATTGCCAAAGTAGCTAGGAAATCCTTCTATGTGGCCCATCTAATTACTAAAGGGTTCTCATCTAGAAATAAAGAGGTTATAGTGCCCCTGTACTCGTCACTCATTAGACCCATCATAGAGTACAATGTCCCATTTGGGATGTACCTCACAAGGCACTTCCAATAGCTGGAAAGACCACAAAAGTACCTCACAAAGAGGATTACAGGTCTCAAACATATGTCCTATGCAGCCCGACTGAAAATCTCTGGCTGTACTCAGTGACATACCGCTTACTCAGAGGTGATCTCTGCCTGACTTACAAAGCCATGTCCAACTCAGAACTGATGGACATGCTCCACCTAAAGAAATCCAAGTCACTGCGAGCCACGCGCTCTAGTGAGCTAAACCTCACCACAACAATAAATAGAACATGCTGGAGGGATAGATTCCTGTCACAGAGACTCCCCATGCTTTGGAACAAAATTCCAAATTACATCAGGCAGAGCCTCTCACTAACATTCTTCAAGAGAAATCTTGACGAGTGGATGGGTAACAGAAAATACACCCCTGGGATCACTTCACTGGCTCTGCTTGACAGAGGACCAGTTAATTTATTAATGGGGCGGCGAAAGCCGACACACTCTGGCTAGGCTTATAAATGCCCTCGGGCAGATAGCCTAGTACCTACCTATGAAACTATATTATAGCAATGGATTCCTGGAAGTAGCAGTTAGGAGCCAATCATCTAGATATGGAAAGACTTGGCTCCCTTTTAGTCAATAAGCTGCTACTACTGCTATAATCTTGTTGAACACCAGTGGGATGTGGTGAGACTGAAAGGCAGTGCACTGAATTGGTAATGATTGACATCCAGCTAGACATGGAGAAATCATCTCATGGATTGCCTTTGAATCTTTATAACTTTAAGAACGGTGTAATGGTTAAAGTGTTTACCTTACAGACACAAGGTGTAGGGTTTGATTTTCCCATGGGATAACTAGTTAGGCTTAAAATGGCCCACAAAGGCAGTTAGTCTAGTACTAATCTATGAACCTATTTGGCAGAAGGCATCTTGGAGATCTACAGAGCAGATCCAATTGCCTTTCCTCAACATAGGTAGTATGGACTGTAACATGAACATCTGGAACTTTGTTCATTTGACAAACTGATTGAGGTGGCTGAGGTCCCCTGTCTTCTTTGAAACTAAAAAGAACCTGGAATAGACTCCAGATTTTAACTGGTCTGGTTGGATGACTTTTTTTTCTAGCAACTTTGAAACTTCTGTTGCTGCAAATTCCAACTGATTGGATGGAATATTGTGAATCTTTGAACTCATCTTTGGAGGACTTAAAAAAGGATTGGTATAGCCTCTGGTGATTATCCTTAACACCCAGGGATCTGAAGTCATTTTTGGCAGGCTTGTGGGTGCAAGGTTCAGTGCCCCCAACTGCCTCCAGAGTGTGACAGTCGGGGTAGCTCTACAGAAGCACTGGTAGGGTTTCTCAGTGAAAGGACCTACTAGGGTGAAATCCATTGGAGCTTCTCACTCCTTTACCTGGGTTGCGGGGGTCAGTCCCCAGGAGTGTCATGGTCAAAGCCCTGCAGTTTCCTGAACCACATTTTCTTACCTTCCCTTTGATTCCTGGAATAAGTTCTCTGTGGGGTGGAGAAATGGATTACTATGGCAGACAGGGTCTTATCATTTTGATCATTCCTGGTAAGAATCTCCTTAACTTTGAGTCTGAATAGAGCAGAACCATCAAAGGGGAGTGTAAGTAAAGGACACCTTGAAGTTTTCTGTGAACTTGTATAGCCACATCCAGACATGGCAATGCATGGTAATGCCTGTACCAGCTGCTCTTGCTGTGCCATCTGCTACATTGGCTAGCAGGCACATGTCTACATTAAAGGCAGATTGCAGGGTAGACATTTGGGTGTCCAATGTTTTTTGGATATCTGAAGACAAGTTACCTCAGATAGACTAGACAATCTCTTATGAAGTCCCTCTGAAAACATGTCAAGTGTGCAAGGTAGTTTAGCCCTCCAAGAGCAGACATCACTGAAGCATATGCCCTTTTCCCTAATCTATCCAATTTTCTTGATTCCCTGTTAGTGAGGCAGACAGAAGAAATCTTCTCAGATAGTTCTTTCTTTGTAGCTGCTGCTACTACCATGGCATCTACTGTGTTTCATTTCATCCAATGCTTCCTATCTTTTGAGGCTACTAAAATTGTGTGTTTTTTTTTTGGGGGGGGGGTTGGTTCTATAACATCAGGGTCCTTCCATGCCCTCTGTGCCATGAAATCTATGAGGACATCTGAAGGGGAAACTACCCTGGACGCAGATGAGACAGACTCAAAAGCTTCAAAAAATACAGATTCATCCATATGAGTTTCAGTGGACCAACCCCCTTTCTACTTCATCAGTTTCACGATGTCTTCAAATGTGAAATCGTCTAAGGGGTATCTGAAGGATCCTCCCCCCCTCATCCAAATCTGCGTCCTCAGTGATTGACTCAGGAGAGGAGTCTATGTGCTTCGATTTGCATGCCTTATTCATTGGAACATGATTCTGGGGTCCTAGTGGAGACAAGTCAGAATCAGACTGGGAACTTGAGTGTCAAGTAGTCTTGAAGATTATGGGCTCTGACTGCTTTTGTTAATTTGAATGAGAGGCATAAGGAACATGTTGCATTGAATGTCAGGAGAGATCCAAACTCAGTGCATGTACCTGCATTCTTGGCCCAGCCAAAGCCCTTTCCACAGCCCCAAGAGCTGATGCCACAGGTGGATCAGAGGAAGCATTCTCCCTGTCAACTGACTCAGGAAATCTCTCCACTCTGAGGCACTAAGGGGAAGAAATGGCTCTGAGAATCTGACCTTGTATAGCTCTAGAACCAAAGGCAACATAAATGTCACAATTCGCCTGTAGCTGAAGAACACCTAAGCAGTACACAGAAAAGGAATGAGGATCTTAGGAGGAATGTTGTGTCTGCAGGCTGAACACTTTTTAAATCCTGAAGTTTTGTCTAACATCAGAAGACTATCAAAAATTCTCTATAAATTACACAGCAATTCAAAACTATGTCTATGAAAAGCTATCTTAAATCCTAATACTAATAACACACACACGCATACACACACACAAAGTACTATACTATCTTAACTATGTTTAAAATACAACTATGGCACTATCTAAAAACACATATACTCCGTATGACTATAAGATAAGCTATAACAAATCCTTAAGACTACTGGACTCTACTCTAACACTACTCTGTACTATCTAATGCTACAAAAACACTAAACAGAGGAGCTGATAAGGAAAAATATTAAGTATCTTTCACTTATCATGAATGGCTGGCAAAAGCACTTGAAGAATACGCCTGGATAGAACAGGCAGCGAATAGGATCTGGGGGAATTTATGGTAGAAGGAGGGAATTGTGGGTAATGGAGTCAGCGCCTCAGATCCCATGCTCTGGAAGAAGGTGCAGAGGTTGGATCTGATCAGATCTGACAACCCAAACAGTGAATCAGACAAAAATAGACACCAGATCAATATCTTGGTTTTAACTGTTCATAAAAAAAACTGTGATACTGAATAGTTCGTCTCACACAACAAGTTTTAGTAGAACTATGTCATATGGGACAGAAGTCTAGTCTCTGCATCTGAAGGAAATCTATCATTCTGGATTTCTTAACTAGAGATTGTAGCCTCTTAGAGGGTTGCTGCTGGTGCTACAACAGTATATGCCTGTGGAGTTTCTGACCAGAAGTTCCAACCCTTAAGTGACCAGAGAATCTAGTTGGTTTTCCTGGACATTGAAACTACCATTACTGGGTTTTACCAACCCTAGCTGATAGCCACTTTAAGCATATCCATCTTAAGAGGATTACTGGGAGAACCAAAATGCCTGTCACTTTGTCTGTAGTACGGGAGGCACAGAGTTGGTGGGCCATCCTCTAACATGTCTCATCCTTCTAATTCTTCTTTAGACTTGGAATCTTCTAGACAGAATACTGAAGAATACAGATTTTTAGAGAATACAGACTTTAAAGGTAAGATGAAAAAATGGGTTAATATCCTAAGAGTTGCAGTGTGCATTAAGTAGATAGACGTGAAAGAGGGGATAACTCATTAATTTTAAAAGATCAAGATAATTTGGAAGGGGGTGGGCACTTAATAGTCTAGCTCTATGGAATACAGTAGGATGGCCAGCAAATTTAAATAGCTAAAAGGGGGTGGTTTTAGAAAATGATAATTTTGAGCTTACTGACAATAGCCAATGAAAGAGGAGAGGGAAGGAAATATGTGGCCAAATTAACATAAGAAGAGGGCAACTAGAGTGACAGTTCAGTTTTAAAGCACAACAGCACCAGAGTAGGAGAGTGGGGGGATTTTAATTTATGTGTACCTCACAAGAGACACACCTTTAGTCTCTTTCCTAGTTTAAATATGCAGCTGAAAGCAAAATGCAAGTAAAACACAGTGTAAAGCAAATACACAATATACAAAATAGGAGATGGCAATAAAGCAATATAAATGACAAGCTAGCAAAAAGAAACTAACCTTTCCCTCACTGTAATCTATGGCAGAGTCTGAGTGAGATCTTCCACTGAAGTCTTGAAATGTTTTATTTTACTCTTAAATAGAAGGTTTATTTCATAGCTATCACCCTCAGTTCACAGGTAATTAACTTTTATTGATCTGCTCAATTTTTGTGTGACTCACAAGAGACACAGCTGTGGTCTCTTTCCTAGTTTAAACAAACAATTGAAAGCAGAATACAAGTAAACCACGGTGTAGAGAAAATATACCACAATACACAAATCAGAAGAAGGTAATGGAGTAATAAAATTACAAGAAAGCAAAAACAAACTAATCTTTCCCTCACAGCAATCTATGGCAGAGTCTGAGTGAGCTTCTCATGTAAAGCCAAGTTATATTTTCCAATTTCACACTGCCTCACAGTTACTGACTAAACACACCTTTCTTTCATTTTCTCTTCTTCCATTACCAATCTTTCTTATAAGTCACCTTGACTCTCTCACCTTTCATATCCCTTGTCTATTTTTCTCTATTTCTTTCACCCTCACTACTGCTCATCCAACTAACCTATATCCTTAATCCTTTCTTACTAATACATCCTCCTTACCTAGCTACTGTTATCTCAACCTCTCCACTAGCAGATCTTTTCTAGTTATGTTTTTAATTATTTATACTTATACTCTTCCACCTGCTTCTCTATTTTATGTCCCTGCCTTAATGACATCCAACCTCATTTATGTCAATATACATATTGAAGCTATGTATATTGTCATTGCTCTTGTATCTTCAGGTCTTACATGTTAACATGTACAGTAATATAACTTCTAAAGTACAGGATACATGTATTTAGTATTTATCTCTCAATATTACCTGTACCTTAAAATGTTTAATTTTTTACTATTGTTCAGTGTAAAAATGTATTTTATGTGGAGCTTTTCTCCCTTGGCCTCTGCTGAAAATGGGACTTGTGCCCAGTCAGATTTCCCTGTAAAATAAAGACAATACATAAATAGAGAGATATAAGAAATCAAAAGTATATAACAATAAAGAAAGAGAAGTTGCCAAGGGGAAAGGGAGTCTAGAAGCTGTAATCCACCAATGCAGGCTGCTGAGGGGATTCAACTGTGTGAGTCCTACGGCTGGCACTAAAAGACTTAACTGACTTTCTGTGACATGGGTTAGACTTCCTCCTAATAGGAGGGGCTTAGCTAATCCCCTATTACATAGAGTCAGAGGAAGTAATTCTGAGCTCTGGAAAGCTGTTAGTGTGGGTTTATGCAGGCAGAAAACCCATCTGTCACTAATATAGTGCGAATGATGGAGCTCCTAGTGCAGCTTAAATTTTTCTTTGATTTCTGTATCCAGCTGAAGGTCTTTTGCTCCTTCATAAAGCCAGGTTAATTGTCTAATCTAAGTCTCCTGGATTAATATCTTCCCAGACTAATCCTTCATCTCCCTGTACTCTTGTCTATTTGCTTTATTAAGCTCTTTTCTTAAACGTATCTTTGTAACTGGCATCTTTTGATTTTGTGTCTCTGCAGGTCATGTGTCCAGTGCTTGAGTTCCATTTGCTTCTGCCTCCTCCATAGTTCTTTTCTACCCCGTACCTTTTAATTTATCTGTTTCTTCATCCAGTGTTCACTGCTGGAGTGTCGTTAACACCATCTGCAAGCAATATTTTTAATCTGCCTCTAGCTCTTTCCTACTCTATTAACCACTCTGCTCTTTCTTGCCTGAGCCGTACCTCAGCTTTTGCCACAAAATTATATCTCCACTTTCTGCCTATTTCATTTAGACAACTGTGTAAACCAGCCATGCAAGAGTACCTCAGTTTCTATAAAAAAAAAAAAAAAAAAAAACAATCCATCCTGGTTTGATTGTGCATCCATTATATTTGGTACGAAACAAAAGAAATAATCATGTAATGTCCTTACCACCACCTTTAGTGCATAGCATTCCTTGGTATTAAAAGAAAGTAAATAAAGACGTTTCCCCACACAGTCTTGACCTCTGTGCATGTACTTAATAAAGCCCTCTGGTACACTGTCAAAGGAAAAAACTTCAAAGACCAATACACGTAAGGTTCAGTTAAGGCACTTTAATTTACTTGCAGCAAGGAGACAAAAACATGCAATTACAAGGATTTGTCTAACTACTAACAGGAAGTATGTTCATTCTTATACTGTTTTACAAGACATGGCCTTCTAAGCTGATGTAATCAAACACAACTTTAAGCATTGTACTACAGCAGGTGTTACTTCAGATTTTCTGCTGACATGACTAGATTTGTGAGAAACTTTTCAGAAAAACAACCTGGCCTTGGTGACCAGTACTTCATTTACAAGCGTCTATTGTACACTGTTACTTTTCAAGGTACTTTTCTAATACAGATACGAGCAAATGCTGATTGCAGTTCATATTTTCACGCAGGCTTTGTCCTAATTATCTGTTATTTCTACAGCTGTGTATGTTCTCATAGCACAGCGGAACTTCTTGTCTGAGTTTCATATAAGCAGTATTGTTCTATTCATTATTTTCCTAACGCAAGCAGAAATCATCTGCTTCTCAGTAAATTTCCAAGGCACAAGCAAGATTTAGCTGACAGTACAAGGTCAAAAAGCAACTGCAGTTTGTACAGATTTATGCAGTATGAAATAGAATAAATATGTTAACTCTTTTAGGCTCTGAATGCACTAAGTATATTACTAATACACACATTAATACATATTTTTCTAACATACACTCATCCTCTTTTTTATCAGTTTGAACTACTGTTCCATAAAGGCCTTGGAATTTCATATCTTCTAGTCCTGAGAAGGCCACGTCATCTGAGAGTCTTCCTGATACCTCTGTGTTTGGTATTTTGTTCACATGCAGCAACTCTGTCTGCTTTTGCAATATAATGACCTCACTATGAAAGTGAAATTCCTTTGAAACTATATTCAGTTGTTCTGCTTCTTGAGATCCCCTTTTTATTGGATATCACAGAACAGAATGACATTATCTCAGTCCTTCACGTTCAGCTCTCCTCTTCAACTTTAGAAATTTATACCACAGGGCCTTATAGTAGAGATATGATCTACATTTATTTCCAGGGCTGCAGTCTGCTTCATGCTAAAATATATCTATTGAACTTGCCAGCTACTCTGCTTGTTTTTATCACTGGGAAATAAGTTAGTAAAGTCTTATAAATTCTTCATAAAAATTCAGCCCAAGAAGGACACAGCCTAAACGTGAATCTGTGATCATGACTGTATCTCTGTAGCATTCCTTTGTATTTTGGTTTTGGTCAAAATTTCCATTAACAGATTCTGACCTTCTACCAAAGTTCTAAGAACAGAATAAAGGTCAACAATTCAACATCAAAGTGGGCTGCCTCTGTCAACCATTTTCTTCTCTGTCAGTGGAACCACTGATGAAAGCAATTAGGACATATTAGGATATAAAAAATTATGGATATTCTTCATACTGTTAGCTCTATGAAAGGAACTCAGGCTGCAGAGACGAAAAGGAAAGACATTAAATACTATAAATAAATAACACAATACCACAACAGGAAAGATCGTGATTCTCTCTAGTGCTTCGGTTCAAAGACCTTCCAAGTAAATAAAATTAAAATATACCAGTTAAAATTGCCAATATTTCATCCTAACTAGCAAAACTAATTCATCAGTTAAAATGAATGCACATAAGAATTATTTATTTTTTTATTTTATTTGACATTTGTTTACCGGGAAAGTCCAACTGGGATAATATCCCATTTTTAGTGGAGGCCCAGGGAAAAAAGCTCCACATTGACATACTGTGGTTACAGTTAAATAAAAGTTATTACAAAGTCTAATACAGAAGAATGGCATATAAACTAAGTAAAAATTCAGCTTCAGTTCATACATTGTGAGCCTATACAAACACCATGCAAATATCTGGAGAGCTATAATAAGTTGAAAAAGAACGTTGTCAACAGATAAAGTATTCACAAGTTGCAGTTCATAGAGATGACATTAAACATACTTAAGTACACTCTTTGGAACAGAGATAACTAAATAATATAGCCTAGGCAAAATATATTTGATCTTTGCCTAAGAAACAGATTTTAGCAATTCCCTCTCTCTGAACATAGTTAAACTATGCTGGTGATGAAAAGAAAGAGGGACTAGTTCAACTTTGGGTAGTGCAGAAGCAGTGCTAGAGTTATTCTGAAACACAAAGTTATATTTATAAAGCATCATTCTTTATTCTAGATCAAGTCTGAGTCTTTCAGGGGTCAAAGACTGAGGATTTCAAATGAAAAATGCTTCCATGTGTTGTAATCTATATTTCAGACTAACATCAGTAATTCAGTCCAACTGATATAATACAGTAGTAGCTAAATTGTCTGTGAAATATCTCTGTACTTAAGAAAACTAAAAAGCAACAGAGCTGTGCATATTTTTGTTTACAATGTCCCTCGGGTGCTTATGTTTTTTCAATATATAAGAATCTACAGGAGCACCTGAGGGCATAGACCACATATTTACTATTGCAAATACAAGAACATGTAGTATTAATGCCCATACCATTAATTATTAATGTCAGGAATCATGTATTTACAAATACTATACAAACCACAGGGGGTAGTCCACCTGTGCATATCAGGAGAAAACGTCATACCTTTATAACAGTTCTGATCTGAGTGTGAACAAAATAGTCTGAAGTATTGTCTTTATAAAAAGAAGATTTAACCACTACAGATAGTAACATGCACATGTTGTTATCCTCTTCCAGAATTTGTCAAGCTTTTTTAATGCTTAAAACTACAAAGCAAGTCAAATAAGTTATGTTCTCAAACCCAGATGATGTCATTAGACTGACCACCAGTAAATTTTCTCTTACTGTTATCATTAAAAAAAAAGCATGCAATAGCTCCATTCTATCCATTGTACACACATTCCAATAAGAATCCAAAACTTGATTCTTGTCCTATAACCTCAAAATAAATATAGTGACCATTTCTTTTGCTTCCTTTAAAATGTAGTTACTAGCTCTGTGTGCTCTTATCAGTTCACTGTAGAGATGCGATTTAAGACTATGTATAAGACAGTCATTAGTACCATGGAGAACTGACCTGGAAAAAGTAGGATTACTATATAGCCTAGTCAAAGTATGACCTGAGGGACTCTGAAATACTATCAAATCCAACTAGGTAATTTGTACAACACACAATATGAAGCTGCCTCCATGACTGTGACTAGCTTTCTCTTAAAGGATTTTGACCTTCTACTGGAAGCCTAAGAAAAGAGCAAGGGTTAAAAATACAACATCAGTGTGAGCTGCCTCTGTCAACGATTCGTTCTTCCTTATCAGTAGAACCACTGATGGAAGCAATTACAAAAAATTAGGTTATGCAAATAATATGGGTACTTTTCATAATGTTAGATCTATGAACAGAATTCAGGCTATAAAGACATGATGCCACAGGCATTAGAACTACTTGGCACACTAAATTTACCTGGGCTGCTACCCCCCAGAATCCTACTATGCATCCATCTGGACTCTACTTCAGTTCTGGACCAGGAGAAACCAAAAAACAAGAAGTGGCAGAATGCAGGGAGACAGGTGGTAGGATTCTCTCTGCAGCAAGAGTTCTATTTATAGATCCAGTGAAATGGTGACTCCCCATAACTTTTGCATCTAATAAGATGGAATTCCAGCTGCAATAACACAACTCAGTCCTCCTGGGTGTCTCTCTTATGGAAACACACCTGGTTAATTAGTGCCCTGAAGGAAAACTTTAGCCTAAGGTGAACAGTAACAAAGTAGCAAATCGGCAAGTTTCTTCAAAGATATCCTAGTAACAGCTACCTGACTGTTGATCAAGAAGACTTTACTGAAGGACTGCACACTGATGAACATCAGCTCTACCAGTGTGAAAATAGAAACTCAGAAGAGAAAGCCAGTGGACTTGTATTTCTGGGTACATTTCGGTAACTGGCTAGTAAGTCCATTGCCTGGTTGCCAGGAAAAACAAAATGCAGAGGACCTGAAAGAAAACCAGATACAAAAGGTGAGGGAAAAAAAACAGTGTCTGAGAAAAGTACTGCAGCTGTTCAGCAAAAAGCAGTGCAAACTCCAGACATAACTTTCAGTAACCTAGAGGAAATATAAGACAATTGCACACAGACCTAATTAAAACAAACCAAAAACGGATGGAGTATATCAAGTCAAAAAACAAAGGGATGAAAAAATGGAATAAGCTTTAAACAGATATTCAGATGAGTTGATAAAACTGAAAAAATCAGAGGTTAAAATGAAGAAAAGTCTGCCTGAACATATGACTGCTCAAGAAGAGATCTTTCAAAAATAATAGAATTAGAGGACAGAGCAAATAGGGAAAACCTGACATTTTCTGTTGTATCAGAGAATATGGAAGGAGCATACTGTATTACTTTTATGAAAGCACAAATAAGCAACTGTACTGATACTCCACAGCAGGAGTTGTTAACTGAAAGGGCATATCTTGTGTATGATCCAAACCTGGCCATGAGAAATGAACATATAGAGTAAAGATGCAATCCTACCAGCAGAAGGAGTTGATTCTGACAAGACTGTGGCAGAAGGACAAAGTACTGAAAGTGGGAGACAGCAGAGTGTCTGTGGAGAATGATTACTTACTGTGCACCAGGGAGAAGAGGAGTACATTTATTCTACTGTTCTGGGAATGTTGAAAAGAAAGCATGAGATTCAAACTATTGTACCCAGCTATCTTCAAAATACTCTTTCCTGGAAATATAAATGTTTGTTCAAAAAAAGTGAGCTGTGAAACATAAGGCAATTCTGTTTCTTGTTCTTCTGGTAATAAAGACATAGAGAGACTGTGCCATTGAAGTCTTTTCCAATGTTTCAGTGGAAAATGCTTGAGAGAAGGAAAAAAAGCACAAAACTTGAGTAGAAGACTCGAGAGTATGTTGAAAATGAAGCAGACAGTATTTGGGAGATGGAGATGAACAGAAATAAAGCCAATAACTTGAAAATTCACAAATATGGAATTACAAAGCAACATTTACATTTGTGAAACATGAAAGAACAAGAAAATCTGGAAATATTGGACTTCTTTGACTTTGTTAAACTTGTGGGGGACTCTAAAGCATATGCCCTATTTCATGTCATTAACATTTAGAAAATTACTTAGAAGAGGGGAAGAGGAGGGAGAAAGTTAACTGTAAATAAAACAATGTTTTTCCTTAAAAGTAATATTTTTATAGTGCATGATATTCTTTGCATGCTATAAAGTTTCTTCAATTACTTTTAAGGGTAATGGGGATAATAATGTAAACAGGTGCTCTTGTTTTTTTTTTCTTTTTTCTTCCTTCTTCTCTCTTTCTCCTTGTACAGTTTTAAGAAATGTAGGCACTGCAGTGTCAAAAAAAAGAAGACAAGTCTGGTCAAAACAGCATGACAAAAGAAAAATTGATGTACTTCTTCTTATTTTTCCATATAGGAATGACTGCATTAAGGCCCTTAGCTTGATATATATTAAGTTTTAAGAGAAACCAAGTAAATGAAAAAGAACATTGAATACTATAAAGCTTTTTTTCTAGCAAGTAAATGTATGCTTTTAGTAGCAATTTTGCATCTGGTCCTCATGTCTCCATGTAGGTAATTTAATAAAGAGAAATGGCTAGGAGATAATGTTTTCTCTAAGCATTCAGATATTTTCCTATCTGGGAGAGCTATAAAGGTAAGACAGAACCATACAGAACTTAGTAGAAGCACATGCTATACCATGCATCTTAGCATGAAACCCTTCTTTTAGGTTAACCCAAGTCGGTAAGTGTGGCTGTCAGTTTGACATACATGTTCCTTTTAGGAGGGTAAAACTTCAGTTTGAAGATGTATATAGTTTTGTGTGTTATTATTAAGTTAATATGTTTTAGGGGGTATTAGGTGTATGTTTGATTTTTTTGTTTGTTTGAAGGCTTTCAATAAAACAAAAAGTTTTGTAAGATGTGACACAGGCTCAAATGGACATGACAAGAAACAACTGTATAAAAGATCAACCTGACAAACACAAAAGCTGGAACTAGACACAAAAAAAACTGTTACACATAAAAGATGCAACTTTTTAAGGGTCTATATTATATAATCAAAGTTTTATAACTTTGAATACCATATAAGCAACACCATATGGTCAAAGTTCTAAAATTTCGAATATACAAAAAAAAATAAAATAACAAAACAAAAAATGAAGGGTTATAAGCAGGGTGGCAAGACCCCTGCACCCCCCCCGCTCTTTAAATATACCAACTCCGAGACTGCACTATAATGCGGTAGAGGGAAGATTTCCCTTTACTGTACTGTAGTGCGATCTAGGAGTTAGTATATTTAAAGAGCGTGGGGTGTGGGGGGCACAGGGGGGCTTGCCCCCTGCTTTAAAGTGTCAGGTAAAGTTTTTTTTTTATATATATTCAAATGTTTATAACTTCAACCATATGGTGTCGATCATATGGTATTCAAAGTTATAAAACTTTGGTTATATAATATAGATCCATGTTTTAATACAATCATGTTTTCTGTAATGTCTTTAAATATCAATGGTCTCATAGATAAATACAAAAAAGAAAGAGTAGTGAGCTATATTAAAAAATGTAGAGTGAAAATAGCTAGGCTACTGGAGACATGCCTGGAAAGAAAGTAACATTTATATTTGATAAAGAAAGGTTCTAAGGATGGCTATTCATCAGAATACCTGGGAAAAAAGGAGTACTTACATTAATTGCAACAGGAGCTCCAATACTGATAGAATGGGATAAAAAAGATAATACAAGTATATTTGTAGTACTAAGGGGCTACTGGCATGGGAGGAGGATTACACGGGCATGTATTTAAAACTGCTATAATGGAGCATAAGAAAATACTGGGGAGAAATAATCAGCTTTCAGCAAGGAATATTACTTATAGGTGCAGACTAGAATTTGATTTGCAGCAGTGAAGATGTGCCTGGGGAACCCAGAAGGGAAAATATAACAATGGAGGGTAGCTTTTTGAAGGAATTTATGAAAACATATGTCATGGAATATGTGAATTCATACTAGGAATTTGGAGTGAGTTTACATATTAGTCCCCAAGATACAAAAACTGGGCTAAGCTAGACAGAATTAACATTTCACAGGAAAATGTTAATTTAATTGAAAGCCTTGATACACACCTAATAACTATTTCAGATCATGTGCCAATAATAACTAAAATAAAAACATAGAATAATGAAATAAAAATGAGACACTGGTGCTTTCCTATCTATCTGTTAAAAAGAGAGGAATTTAAGGAATGGGTAGGAGAAATTATTCATGGGTTATTAGAGAAGATAGAAATTTCTTCTGAAAATATAGCTAGTTAGTGGGATAAAATTAAAGTGGAGTTTAAAAATAGGGTGGAAATAAAAGAAAGAGAGATATGGTTAAGAAGTAACACCAATTATTTAGAGGGACTGGCAAATGTTACAGTATTGCAGAATATGGGAAATTTCACAAAACAAGAAGAGAAACAACTGCAGAATGCTAAACAGAAAATAAGAGATTACCTCAGTAATATGCTTGAACTTAGAAAGACTGCTGTTAAGCAACTGTTTTTTGATAATACTTTTAGGGCACAGAATCTTTTAGCACAACACCGACTCAAGCAACACAAAGTAGAAAGGGCTGTCGCCAAGCTTAGGGAGCCTATAGCAAGGAAGATAACAAGAGATCCTGTACAGGTACTACAAATATTTTGGAAATTCTATGAAAGTCTGTATAAAGCAGAGGAATATGGAAATGAAGAAAAGGTACAAATGGCAATGTTTCTGAAATAATTAAATATGCCAAGGTTAGAGGTAGATGAGGCTCAGTTAATAATAGTTAGGATAGGAGGAGATGAGATAAAAAATGGTGATGTATAACTAATCTACAGGAAAGTCCCAGAAATAAATGGCATTCCTGTGGAAATTTGAAAGCTAGGAGGGAAAAAATGATAAAGATCTGGAAGGATTTGTTTAACAGTATTTTAACAGGAAGAGAAGGACCAACATCCAGGAAGAAAACAGTGGTGGCTTTTGTGACGACCCACCACTGGACCAGTAATCAAGGAGCCTCAATCCTCACCAGTGGCACCAGTGGGGAACATACACTGAGATGATAACAAGTAAACTCACAGTATTTCCAGATGCAGCTCTCTGCATGAAATGCAATTTCACTTGAGCAAAAAGAGACCACAGTCAGTCCAGGGCTGGTTCTCCCTCTTTCTCCAGATCTCCAATAAGACTCCTCCCTGGCACAGCTATAGAGTTGAGATCTCATCTGAGTGGCCAGCACTCTCTCTGTCCAACCAATGCTTCATGTATATGCCCAAGTAGCTGACACACACACTCTCTGAGGTTTGAATTACACAAATGCGCATCCCTGAGGAAAGCTGGCACAGATTTACTAGCTATGCCCCCTTTTGCCCAGACTATAAGGTAGCTATCACTGCCACCAGTCAACTCCTTATCACCTACTTTAAGGCCCTTAACAAAGTCCGTCCAATCTTACTGTGTAATATTAATATTAATACAAATGGTAGTTTGACCAAGAGCAAGGCTATTAGGAGTGGCTCACAGTGTCACCAAATAAATATGCAATACTCTCAAAACTTAAATATCTCTACAAAGATCAGCCACAATGAAAGGTTTAAATAAATGTAATAATAAATAATAAAATAACAAGAAAATACTCAGTGTATATTCACAGTGACATCAGAGTTCAAAATCACTGGAAATACTTAAAACAACATTGAAGGACAGTCTCAAATAAAGAAAGAAAATATCTAAACTAAGCTTTGATATTTTCCTTACTATATCTAAGAGATTTACTATATCCTAGAAACTTACTTCATCAGAGCAAGGCAGATGTGGAGAATTGATCTTCTAGTTGTTGTCAGGTCCAAGAAGAATACAGAATGCTGTGTCTCTCTAAGAGAACTCTCAAATTAATATCTCAAATATTACTGCTGGGATACCTTGCAAATGACAGCATTCTTACCATTTGACTCTATCCCAAGTGAAACTCTCTCTGCTGGAAGCTAGTAGTATTTACCAGCTACGCGTCTGTCAAAATACATAGACCTCAGATCTTTGGCAGATGTTGGAAGTCATACAACAATTGCCTTCCTTAATGTTTTCAAAACTAGTAATTAGTTCACCTTAAAGACAATACAGAGAACTCCCTATTATAGATATTCTGTCTCTAGCTGCCATAAAGTTATTTAATTTCAGCTATTTTTATGAAATTTACTAGACTGAGATTAACCTCCTGTATCCCATTTAACGCTGTTAAAAATATATACATTTAGACAGTTACAATACTACTGCATGTACATTTTTGTTCTTTTCCAGTAGGGCACACTGGGGTTACATTTTAAGCGCTCTGCAAAAACCTTTTCAGCACACACTTCTGTATCAGTTGGATGTACACATGACATACAGTTCCAATATAGTTGTAACACAAGCATCTTATATAAATCATGTTGATATTTACAAATTGGCATATGCTTATTTACAAAACTGTGCTGGCAGTATCTCCTTTCGTCACACTTCTTTCCACCCTTGAAGACTCAAGCTAGTTTTTCAAGTGACCCTTAAGAAATGTTGCTTGACAGGAATAAGCCTATCTGGGAATACATTACCCCATTCCCCGTCTTGAGATCCCAGCTGCCTTTACATTGCTGACCCCATTACAGTGTTGCATTGTCAAATTATATGCCTGCAACACTAGGCTCCACCATAGTAACTTGGGATTTTGCTGGCTGGCTCCCTGTAGCCATAGATCCCCCTCAGACTCCTCCTGGCTTCTACTGCAAATACTTAGCACTAGGGCGTTCCTGTCATGGTAAGGTTTCATCATGTTAACACGGTACAGTTTGCCCCTGCCTCCTGCCTAGTAGTTCTAGCCCAGTAGTTCTACCAGGAAGTTAACATCACTGATCTTCCATACCACTTTGAAGGGTCCTTCCGAAGCTGACTGCAGCTTGTTGTGTCTGACAGGAATGAGAACCATATCCTGCTGCCCCACAGCATACTCTCTAGCTTGAGCATTCCTGTCATACCAGACCTTTTTCTGCTGCTGGGCTTCTGCCAGATTCTCCGGGGCCAAGCCCATGGGTTTCCTGAGTCTTGTCCTGAGGTTTAGGACATATTACACAACAGACTTCTTGTGGGATTCACACTCACCCTCCTACTCATCATGAATCAAATCTAGAGGTTCCCTTACTCTATTCCCATGCAGCAACTCAAAGGGTGAAAAACCTGTGGACTCCTGTGGCATCTCTGTAAGTAAACAACAGATGGGACAAATATTTGTCCCACTCCCTCTTAAACTTGTCTGCAAATGCCAGTATCATGGTCTTTGCTGTAGAGTTTAACTTCCCCACTAGACCATTAGTCTGGGGATGGTGGGGGTGGTCTTTATGTGATTCACTCCACAGTGCTTCCACATACAAGCCAGCAGGTCTGAAATGAAATTGGCACCTCTGTCAGTCATTATTTCTTTTGGGAAACCTACCCTGATGAAAATCTCTAACAAAGCATTTTCCACCTTTTCTGCCTCAATGGAGGGCAGGGCCACTGCTTCACGGTATCTGGTAGCACAAGCTACTACCACTAGGATACATTTCTTCCCTGTGGAACTTGGGCTATCAGAGGCCCCACAATATCCATAGCTACCCTCTGAAATGGCTCCTCAATCACAGGCAAAGGTGCTAAAGTTGCTTTGACCTTGTCTTCTGCCTTTGCCGACTTTTTGGTACTGCTCACAGGTCCTGCAGTACCTTGCTACATCCCTGGAAATCTCAGGCCAATAAAAGTTCTGCATAATATGTCTCTTGGTGCACTTTATGCCCATATGACCTGCAAAGGGAATATCAAGGGCTATGGCTAGAAGTGCCAGACGGTAGGCTCTGAGCACTATCAACTGCTGTATTATTTCACCCTCTAGCCCTCCCTCAGGGGTCCACTCTCTATACAGTAACCCTTTGTCCCAGTACACAGATTTATCCTTTCCTTGATAATCAGGTGCCTCTCTGGCTATATCCCTCAAGTCCTGTAATGTAGGGTCTGAGAGCTGAGCCTGTCTCAACTCTCTCTTTGTAACCCTTCCCAGCTCCCCTTCCACAGGAAGTCTGGTATCCTCTGATAGTGGTGCCTCACTGCCAGCCTGGATATTACTACTCACCTCTGCTCCTGCAGTCACTCTGTACAAGGGAACATCAGCACCCACAAGCAGCTGTGGCTCCTCTTCATCCCACTGCTACAGAGTAGCTTCCTACCTGAAGTAACCATCTCACCAGTCCTGGCTGCAAGTATGTGGTCTGACTGGGTTCCCCCAGGCTGCCAGACCCACATGCTTGTCTCCAAGCCTGACTGTGTGTAACTGCATGAGCACATGGTACTGCATTATCAAAATCATTCCTTGTCAGGACATCTGCAAGGATATCCTCAAAGGCACCTACTTGGTTGCTTCCTTTTCTACCCCCCCCAGTCAGGGTGAACCCTAGCCAAAGGTATTTGGAATAGGATCCCTCCTAAAGCTCTGACTAGAGTAGACTGCCCAAGCAAGTAGTGCTCATCTTTAACCATAGCAGGCTTCACAATAGTTAAGTCAGAGGCTGTGTCTCTCTTAGCAGTGTCCTGTTTCCCATCTACTAAGGTAGGATATAACCTGTTGTGGTAGTCTGGCAACCCTGTTGTCTCCAGACAACTTACTGCTGGCATTCTGTCATTCCCACTTGCTGGCTCTCCCCATTTTGTTCTCTACCTAGACTCCATGGACATCTATATGCTACATAGCCCCACTTATTACATTTAAAACATTTGACCCTTGATCCTGGCCATGTACCTGAATTAGTGGCTCCCCCTAATACTGGCGGACTCTTTTGGGGTGGTTTAGGCTGCCCACCATTGGTTCACTTGGACCCATGTGCTGCACTGGGTACCCCTTTCCTGTGCAGTGATGTCCTGCTTCCTAGGTATATGTCTCCCTTTTTCCCCAACTCATCTGCGGTATAGCATTCCCTATCTACCAACGAGATTCTCATGTCCTCAGGCAAAGTACTAAGGGCTTGCTCTTTCACCAGAAGGTCTGCCAGCTCTTCAAAAGTGATGATCCAACACCCACTCACCCACCTATGAGACACACTTTCATCTGCCTTGTATCTATGCTCACGAAACATTTTTCTATACGCTTCATGTGTTAACTTAAAACACTCTAATAAACAATTTTAACAGTATTATAATTTAAGCAATTAGTATCAGACAATTTAGAAATAGCAGTTACAGCTTTACCATGGGATAAGAAGGTCAGGAACTGTACCCAGAGCCCTTGGTCAGCATTATACTGTTCACATACCCTTTCAAACATATGAATAAAACTATCAAAATTATCACCCTTTGTAAATTGTGAAAGAAATGTACTGACCTTTGCTGCTTCTTGGGTTTGGTTATTTTTTTCCCCATTACCTCCATGACCCTGGCGAACAGCCAGCATTTCCTTTTCATGTTGCCTCTGCCTCTCTCCAAGCATCTCAGTCTCTCATTTTATTCAGCCTTTAGACATCTCATTCTCTCTGCTGATTCTATTTCCAAACGTTTGGCCTCCAGTTCAAGTCTCTTTAACTCCTAATGGATTTTTAAGTCCCCTGAGGCAAAGTTGAACTGTCAATTTTCTGAGAGTTCTACATCCCTAAGGCCAGTCTGGTTGTCCTCCTGGTTGCTGGTCTGTTATGCAGCTGTGCCTAAGCCTGCAATCATTTCTGCTTTAGTCAGGCTAGCATGCACCAATCCTTTGTCTTGGCACATCTCAGCTTGCCATACTCCTCTTCTGACATCCTTGCCTGGTCTCCCTGACTAAGCTAAAAAAATAAAATAAAATAAAACTATTGTGATATGAAACTTTGAATGCTCACTGTGTGGCTGCTTGAGAGTACAAACACCTTCTTTAGTGACCACTGTTTACAGGCTACAGGAGTTCAATATCCACACCAGTGAATCCCAATATGTGATGTCATGATCCCACCACTGCCAACCAATAAATATGTGACAACCCACCACTGGACCAGTAATCAAGGAGCCTCAATCCTCACCACTGGCACCAGTGGTAGACACTGAGAGGATAACAAGTACACTCACAGTATTTCCAGATGCAGCTCTCTGCATCAAGTGCAATTTCCCTTAAGAGCAAAAAGAGACCACAGTCAGTCCAGAACTGGGTTCTCCCTCTTTCTCCAAAACCCCAGTAAGACTCCTCACTGGCACAGCTATAGAGTTGAGATCTCAGCTGAGTGGCCAAGCTCTCCAGCACCCTCTCTGTCCAACCAGTGCTTCATGTACCTGCCCAAGTAGCTGACACACACACTCTTTGAGGCCTGATTTACACACATGCACACACCTGGGAAAAGCTGACACAGGTTTACTAGCTGTGCCCCCTTTTGCCCAGACTATAAGGAAGTTATCACTGCCACCAGCAACTCCTTATCAGCTACTTTCAGGCCCTTAACAAAGTTTGTCCAATCTTACTGTGTAATATTAATATTAATACAAATGGTAGTTTGACCAAGAGCAAGGCTATTAGGAGTGGCCCACAGTGTCACCAAATAAATATGCAAGTACTCTCAAAACTTAAATATCTCTACAAAGATCAGCCACAATGAAAGGTTTAAACATATTTAATAATAAATAATACATAAAAGTACAAGAAAATACTCGGTATACATTCACAGTGATATCAGAGTTCAAAATCACAGGAAATATTTAAAAAAAATTGCAAGACAGTCTCAAATAAATAAAGAAAAAATATCTAAACTAAGCTTTGCTATATTCCTGACTATATCGAAGAGAGTTACTATACCCTAGAAATTTGCTTCATCAGAGCAAGGCAGATGTGGTGAATGGATCTTCTAGTTGTTGTCAGGTCCAAGACAGAATACAGAATGCTACGTCTGTCTAAGAGACCTCTCCAATTAATATCGCAAATATTACAACTGGGATAGCTTGCAGAATGACATCATTGATGCCATCTGACTCTATCCCAGGTGAAAGCCCCACTGCTGGAAGCTAGCAGCATTTAGCATCTACCTGTGAAAAAACATATACCTCAGATCTTTAGCAGATGCTGGAAGTCATAACACAATTACCTTCCTTCATGTTTTCAAAAAAAAAAAAAAGTTATGTCCTATCATAATGTTCCATATGTGTTGTCGATCTTCACCAATCCTTGACACTAGGTTCAGTTTCGAACCTCGGAAGTGACTTGGCCATATCTTCCAGATCGCACTCACCAAACTCTCGGGCCAGGCACTACCCATAATGCTCCTCACAGAGATTACTTCAGATGAAATTTGCTTAATAAGAAGTATACAGAAAACAAAATATGGTCAAATATAGAAAATATACAGAACGAGGCCATATATGAGTCCTTAAAGGGAAGCTAGCTGAGGACTAATCCAGTCTGCTAAGAATCTCAAGATGGGGAAGGTGGGTGGGAATGCCAAGGATTGGTGAAGATCAACAGCACAGATGGAACATTATGGTAAGACATAACTTCTTCATCTGATGTCAATCTTCACCCAGTCCTCGACAGTGGGTCAGACTCCCCAGCTACTTTAGCCTTGGGAGGTCTCAAGAAAGAATATTCCTAAACACCATAGAGCCAAAGGATGCTCATCTCCTCGAGACCTGATCTAATTTGTAATGAGTGAAAAAGTATGATGAGAAGACCATGTGGCTGCTGCACAGCTGTCATCTACAGAAGTTCTGGCATGAAAAACTGCTGATGTCACCACAGCTGTAGTTGAATGGACTTGAACTGGTTTGGGAAGTTGAAGTCCTTTAGAGTGATAGATGAGCATGGTGCAGTCTCTGAGCCATTTATCTAAAGTAACCTTAGCAACTGGATAACCCATATGGAGGGAAGAGAATGCTACAAATAACTGATCCGATTTTCTAAATTCTTTAGTTCTCTGAAGATAAAAACGTAGTTGTCTGTGCACATCTGGTAAATGAAGGGTATATTCCCTTTTGTTAGAAAAATTAGGGAAAAAGACTGATAATCGTAGTAACTGGTTAATGTTGGTTTCAGAGACTACTTTTGGTAGAAAGGATGGATTTGTTTTGAGTACGACTCTATCTTTATAAAAAATTAGGTAGGGTGATTTGCATGATAGGGCCTGCAACTCAAAAACCCTTCTTGCAGAAGTTATAGCCACCAAAAATAACATCTTCCAGCCTTCCAGAATAAATATTTCAAATCAGAAGATGCTGATGGTTCAAAAGGGGTCTTAGTAAGAGCTTGGAGAACCATAGTTAGATCCAAAGGGGGAGCTGGTTCTTTAAATGCGGGTTTTAGTATCAGGAGTCCCTTTAAGAAAGCTTTACAAAGCTTGTGAGACATTAGAGAAGAGTCATTCAAGCCTGAATGAAAATTTGAAGTCGCTGCCAGATGACATTTTATCGTAAATGCAGAGGAACCAGATTGGAAGAGTATATTTAGAAAATCCAGAACTTCATGAATGGGAATGGTATAAGGGTCCAGTCCTTTATTCAAGGCCCATCTAGTAAATATTTTCCCATTTGTTTTGATACAGTTTTCTAGCAGAAGGCTTGTGATGAGCAATAATAACACAATGGACAGGAGAAGAAAGGAAAGGAGGCTTGGCAATCATGGAAATTGGAGAAGGTATGCAGTGAGCTTGAGATGTTGGAGATTTAGATGAACTATGCCCTCTGGGTGAGTTAGCAGATCTGGAACTGGGTAAAATACATGGTTTCCATATTAGATGAGGCCAAAGGAAGGGAAACCAGACTTGTCAAGGCCAAAAGGGAGCAATGAGGATCACTGAATTCTCCATCCTTTTGGCTTTCTTTAGGAATTGTGATATGAGAGGAGTCGGGGCAAATGCATATAACAGACCAGGAGGCCAATCGTGGAAAAGAGCTTCTCTGGGTGACTCCCCCAGAAGGAGGATTAGGGCAAAGTAACTTCTGCACTTGTTGGTCAGGGGAGAGGCAAAGAGGATGCAGAAAGGTTGGCCCCGAAGGCGAAAAATCCTGTTTGCCACTACATGATTTGGAGACCACTTGTGAGGCATGAGAATAGTCCTGCTCAATTTATCCACTATCATGTTGGAACTTCCGCTGTGCATTGCTATCAGAAAGCAGTTTGAAGAAATTGCCCATTGCTAATTTCTGAGTGCCTTTCGACACAGTGGATAAGATTTGGTTCCCCTTATTTGTTTATATACCAGACTACCAACATGTTGACTGTCTGAATCGCTACTGTCCCGGGAAGAAGGGAATCTTGGAATGCTTGCAATGCTAACAGCATTGCCCTCATTTCCAGAACACTGATGTGCAACTTGGCCTTCAATTGGGACCACGTGTCTTGGACTGTCCTTCCTAGATAATGCCTCCCCCCACCCTATCTGGGAAGCATCCGTGGGCACTATGGCTCTGGGTTGAGGAATAATGAATGACCATCCCAAGACAATCTGGTCAGAGTGTAGTCACCATTTGAGATTCTGTTTGCAACGGCTGGTAATCAAAACTAGATGAGACATTGGTTGATGTATCAAAGACCACTGGAATGCTAGTAACCACTGCAGGATTTACATATGGAACCTCACTAGAGGAACAAGGGTGATTGATGCTGCCATGGAACCTAAGGTTTGAAGAACAAGTTTCCCTGGAACCCTGTTACTCTGAAGAATTTGCCTGACTTGAACTCTGATACATTGTAGTCTTTCTGGAGGAAGGGATGCAATCCCTGAAACAGTGTCTAAATGAGCACCGAAGAAATCCAGTTTCTGAGAAGGCTGAAGGCTGGACTTTTCGAATTTTATTTTTATGCCTAGTGATGTACAAATATTTATGGTGTAGTCTCTTGCCTGTTCTAAAAGACACCTGGTGGTAGCGGTGAGGAGCCAGTCGTTGAGATATGAAAAGACTCGAAAACCTTGCAGTCTGAGATGAGCTGCAACCACTGCCATGCATTTGGTGAACACAGTGGGGGCTGAGGTGAGACCAAAGTGCAATGCTCTGAACTGGAAATGACTGGCTCCTAGTCAGAAGTACAGAAACTGTCTGGAGATTTTTCCATTTTTATGTGGTAATAAGCATCTTGGAGGTCTATAGAGCACATCCAGTTGCTTTTTTCCAGAAACGGAAGTATGGATTGAACTGAGACCATCAGGAACTTGGTTTGCTGAACTGCCGTGTTGAACTGGCTGAGATACAAAATGGGTCTCCAGTCACCTGTTTTTTTGGGGCACTAAAAAGAATCTTGAGTAAACCCCGGCTCCTGTTTGGTCTGGTGGGACTTTTTGGATGACTCTTTTTTTCAAGAAGTTTTTGAATTTCTAAGACTGCTGCTTCCCTTTGATTGGGTGGAACATCTGGGATTTTTTTCTGGGGTTTGGGACTTACAAATAGTGGAATTGCTTGTGAAAGATGTGACGGGGCACTCAGCACTCTGTTTTGGAACTGACAAGACCACTCACCCATTTCATCTTGCCTTGCTCTAGCAAGCAATCAGGGAATAGTAATTCTTCAGTCAGTTAGGAGAATATAGTGAGATTAGTTAAATATTGTTTTTCTGTATCTGTCTGAATCTTTTCAACTGTGTTATTTTTATATTTCCTATGAATTGAAACTCTGGTGTTTATTGTAAAAAGACATTCAGTATTTCATGTTTTCTATTTTATTGTTTATTATTAAATATATCTATACCTTTCATTGTGGCTAGTCTTTTAGAAAACATTTTAACCCTTGATAGTAGCTGCATGTATCTGGTGGCACTGTGGCTTCATACTTCTGAAAGTCTTACCGCTTGGTCAAACATTACCATTTGTATAAGTACTGATTTTACTAAGAGTAATTGGGTACCCTGGTAAGAACATTAAAGTAACTGGCTGGTGGCAGTGAATCAGCGAATCTACCTTATAGTCTGGTTTGAGGTGGCATAGCTAGTAAATATGTGGAAGTCTTTCCCAAGTGTGTGTGTTTGTGTGTGTGTGTGTGTGTGTGTGTGTGTGTGTGTGTGTGTGTGTGTGTGTGTGTGTGTGTGTGTGTGTGTGTGTGTGTGTGTATGTGTGAAATTCAAATCTCAAAGAGTGTGTGTCTGTCAGCTACTTGGAAGAGGGTCACAGAGCTCTGATTTCTGCAGAGAGAAATGTGGAGTCATATTTGGGGCCTGGAGAGAAAGTCTAGCCCCAGGTCTGGAGTGTGCTCCCTGTGTGTGCTCTTAATGCAAATTGTGCTTGGTGCAGAGAGCTGCATCTGAAAATATTATGTGCATATATTTTTATTTTAAGTGAATGTTCCCAACCAGTGTCAGTGTTGAGGATTGAGGCTCCTTGATTACTAGCCAGAGGAGGGACATCACACTCACTATAAGAGTTACAGAGGGATTGGAGTCTGTGCCTAGGTTGGAGTTATAAGACATCACTAAATGGACTTAATAAGGATATGATTAATAATTCTTTCTGTTAATAATGTTAACTCATTAGAGAAAACAGCAAATACTAATAGTGTTGCCATTGTAATGGAGACTGATAGAGCTTGTCAACCTGAATGCACTAGTGAGAGACATGTTGACATTTCTAATGCACATGATAGTATTCCAACTACTGATCATAGCAATGATTCCACAGATGTTATACATCTAGTGCATACTGCTGTAAATACAAATGCTAATCTTTACCCGGAGGTACGGGTTGTTAAGGGTAAAACTAACCAATCACAAAATAAATCTATGCAATCACAGCATAATAGTGAGTCTGTAGTTAGACCGAAAACAACTACCCCGCAATTAGGCTCTGACTCTAATGAACACCCTCAGTTGTCTTTTCCCCTGCCAGTGAGAACGGAGAAGAACATGTATCATTCCCGTTCAATGAGCAGAGGAAGACAGAAGAGGAAATTTTCGGAAGAATACACACCTCAGAAGACCCTAAGGAAAATGTGGACAGGCAAACGCTAGTCCACAATATTTCCAACACTATTTTAACCAAAGATGAAATCCTACTATTGAATAAAGGTCTAAGTTTCATCCCTAGATGTCAGAGTCAGTTGACTGATACTGTTATGGACCTCAGGCTATTCTGTAGGAATGTTATGCTAAAACTTATATACAAAGACCCTACCAATAGTAATTTAGAGTTTAAGTTTAAGAATTTGAGTGAATTTATACCCAGTAATCATCCATTAGTTGAAGCCTACCTAAAACTCACTGAGGAAGAACTACATAGTTATTATGATAACAGAACAGATAATAAATCATGCTATAGGAGAGACAATCTCACATATAGTGAAAGAAAAAGTCTCAAGAAGTTACAGGATGATCTGAACATCATTCTCAGACCCGCTGATAAGGGTGGAAAAATAGTTGTCATGGATTCATCTGACTACACTGATAGGATGGTATCTATGTTAAATGATGTATTTTATGAGCAAGTCTCAGTTCATTACATAGAGCATACTATTAAATATGTACAAGATACTATAAAAGATATTTACATGGGTCAATTAATAGATAAAGATCTATATGGATATCTCACTATCCCTTCTCCGACTATACCAGTCATACACGGTCTCCCAAAAATACACAAGGACTCGGATAATCCTCCTATGAGACCAATAGTTTCAGGTCGAGGTTGGGTGACAGAGCATCTGTCTGTATATATTGAGAAGCATCTTAGATCTGTTTTAAACAACAACAAGGTAGTTTTAAGGGACTCCAAACAGTTTTTAATTGACTTATATGATTGTACCAAAGATTTAATGATTACACTGGACTACATTTTTGTCACGTTTGATATACAGTCCCTTTTCACAGTAATACCGAATGAGTTGGGCTTGACATATGTTGCAGATTACTTAAAAGAACATAGTGATTACCCTTCTGTAACCATCAATCTAATTGTGCATTTCCTAGAGTTAGTCCTGGAAAATAATCTTTTTATGTTCCATGACAGCATTTACAAACAGAGGGATGGCGTAGCTATGGGCACACCATGTGCCAATAGCTATGCCAACATGTTCCTGGCCTACTGGGAGGAGCACATACTATTTTGTGAAGAGATGTTTAAACAGCATGTCATTTTCTATCGACGCTTTGTTGATGATTTATTTGTTTTGTGGAAGGGCTCACTAGACCAACTTCACAGTATGCTTACCATCATGAATAATTTGACAACTTGTCTCAAATTTACCATGAAACATTCACTGTATAGGATTGACTTTTTAGACATGTATATTGAAAGACTTCATAACAATCTTATAAATACAGGTGTATTTCGGAAGAGCTGCCACAGCAATACTTTACTGCTTAGATCTAGTATGCACCCACCCCATGTTTTCAGAAATATCATGAGAGGCCAAGCAATCAGAGCATCAAGGCTGAATCCTCTAGATGATGGCTTTGAAACTGAACTAAATGGCCTTAAAGACATGTTATCTACTAGGGGTTATGGCATTAGGGAGATAAACACACACCTGAATGATACACATGAACTATGACATACTAGGGGTGAACCTTATTTTGGACCACATGAATCTATAACAGTCCCAAATAGTCATATTGAACGATCACAATATGTTAAATTTATTACATATTTTTCGTCAGACCATTTAGAAATCAGAGAAATTATTAGAAAACATTGGGAAATCCTACATGTGGATGATGACCTTAAACTGATAGTTGGTGAACAACCAGGGTTCTTGTATAAGAATAAAAACAATTTATAAAGGAAGTTATGTTACCCCACACCTATTTTTAGAGATAGGAAGGAAGGATGTACTAAGCCCTGTGGACATTGCAATTTTTACTCTTATATAGATAGTACTCCCCATTTCTTCCATCCAGACCTACAGAAAAGTTTTTATATATCTGCAGAGGCTAACTGTATGACACAACATGTTATTTATCTAGCTGTCTGTCAAACATGTTCCTCATTCTACGTTGGGAAGACTAACCGCCCACTGAGGGATCGAATGAGGGAACATGTTTACCATATGAGAAAGGGCACAATACATAACGCTTTGGCCAAACATGTTATGATGAACAATACACATCATGTATTTTTATTTAAGGTACTGGAGGTGATTACTCCTAATCCAAGAGGTGGGGATATTAAAGTCTATACAGAGGGCAAAGAAACAGAATGGATCATATTACTAAAAGCAGATAAAGGATGTGGCCTGAATGAAAGGGCCTCAATTAGACCTAAATTAAGGCAGAGAAGGAATATTAAGTGAACCAACTGTTTTAATATGTCTTAAGAGCACACTTGTTTTTATTTTGTCTATATTTGTTTTTATAGTTGTTCCTAAAACATGCTTTTTTATACAAGATTTTCACACATGCTTTTTGAATGTTATATACATTTGATTCTTTGCATTTTATTCCATGTATTTTTATTGCAACAGTTCTTGTCTCTTTAAAATTCTTTGGAATGTTTTACTAATTGCTTGCCACTGATTGGGAACAGTATATATGGTGAAAGCAGTTTTAGTGTTTGTCATAGATCTGAAGAAGCATTACTGCGAAAGCACTTATCTCTCTGTCAGTTGTTTGTGGATTAAATATTTCTTTTTACAAGTTTGGATCCTGCTTTATTTGACCTGGCATAAAAGGGTTTGTACCTGCTCACGCTTGGCTGTTACTTCTTTATGATTAATAATTGACTAAAGGTGCCCACAATTAAAAGATGCTTAGAAGAGAATAGGATTATATTATTCTGTTAGAAGTTCCAGGTCTCCAGGTCATCTCAATAAAAAGCCTTTGAGAAGTGGAAATAATGGAAACCTTTCTAGATGAAAATTCTTAAACCTTCCTACTAGTGAAAGCTTGAGGGAATGAGAATCAAGATGGATGATCCTGGGGTAAGGAGTAAGAGTTCGTAATACCAGAGTTGACATGAAAGAGCTAAATAAAACTATGTAAGGAGAGTAGGTCAACTCTAGCTGAGCCAAAAGATTCAGAGAATCACTGTGATTTTGATTCTTTGGCTTTGAAGATAAGCTTTGTTAAAGGAGGAAGAAACATGGTCATTAGAATTGGGCATGTTGGGGACATATGAGGATAGCTAAAGACTAAACCCACTTGTGGATTACTGATTTGATATGGAGAAGTAGGAAAGTATTAATGTGCAAGATATTTGCCATAACAGTAGATTTTAGGTTTCATCACCTTTTGAGTAGTTGTTCTAGCCATTTTGTCAAAGTTGTCAGCTACCATATGCAGGCTATATATGCTTCTTGTCCCCTCAAAAATACTCAAGCATGTGTTGTGAGGCTCTCATAAAATCAGTAATGACAAGGAACCTCTTCATTTTTATGAAGATTAATTTAGTTGCTTTGTTGAACTTGCTAACCATGGTAGAACACTAAACTACAAGGATCTATTTCAGATTCCACCACGATGCACTATCTGGCCCACAGATCTGCCAAGTCTCACACAGTAGGCAAATGTAGGCTGATGGAATCAAAACGTATACTACAGGAACTAGCTTGTTAACAGCTGAAGGCCTTAATCCTTTACTCTAATTGCCAGACCTTCAGTGCTAACCACTAGGCTGGATAGATAGAACAAATGCAAGAACAGGTGTGTGAGCCTAACTAAAATCTACCAAGCCAAACTAGTGAAAATGTAGTATAATAAACATCACTAATAACAGAAAATGCAAGATATTAGCAAACTATATGTATGTCTGTAATAATATCAGTGAGATCCCAGGAGGGGAGGTTTACTGTTATGGTGTCCTCTCCTTAAAGATTGACTACAGACCCTTATTGGTAGCCCAGCAAGCAAAAGATTTCCACTTACTAGCATATACTCAACATATAGACAGTTTTTGAGAAGAAGACAAAATATGCACTACTCTATCTGAAAGCTTTGGATTTCTGGCCATCAAGGGAATTGGAGGAACTATGTGGTTGACTTAAAAGCCTGAAGGTTGGGCAGGTTCATATCCGATGGATGAGAGAGCAAATCCAGAATGGGATCTAGGACCCAAGGAGGGTACTTCAGAAGAGGCCAAATAAGGAGGAACCACACCTGACAGGGCCAAAAAGGGGCAATGAGGATTACAGCTGCATGCAATGCGCCACCTTCTGAAGAAGCTTTATTATCAGTGAAATTGGGGGTAGGTATTCAGAAGACCCAGGGGCCAAACATACAGAAGAGTGTGCCTGGGTGACTCTTCCTGAGAAGAGACAAAGGTATAATGCCAGCTCCACTTGGTGTTGGATGGGGATATGAACAGATCCCAACATGGAGTTCCCCAGTTCCAAAAAATCCAATTGGCAACTTTCAGATTCAAGCATGACCCCTGCAGAAAAAGAATTTTCCTGCTCAAACTGTCTGCAATATGTTGGATCTCCCTAAGATGTGCATTGCAACCAAAACTCATTGAGACAAAATTGCCCACTGCTAGACTCTCATGGCCTCTAGACAAACAGGATGGGAACAGGTTCCCCCCTGTTTGTTCAGATACCATACCACACACATGTTGCCAGTCTGAACCAAAATCACATCCCTAGGAAGAATGTCCTGAAAAGCCTGCAATGCAAGAAGGACCACCCTCATATCCAATGTTGATGTAAAGATTGGCCTTGAAAATGGACCTGGTCCCCTGGACACTCTTCCCTTTGAAATGCACCCCTCACCCAAGAAGGGAGGTGTCCATCGTGTCCATGCTCGAGGGGTGGAGAATAAATGTTCTCCTGGTGGACACCAAGGGAGACTCCAACCACCATCTGATCTGACTTCAACAGACCTCTGTCGTCAAAATAGGGAACACCATCCTCCATCAAATGTGTCAGATAAGACCATTGCAATGCCAACGCCCACTGCAGAGCCTTCATGTAGTCCCTTGCTAGAGGAACCCAACAGATGGCAGCTGGCAAATGTCCTAAGCATTTGACAATAAGATAAGCTGGGGATTTTGGACAAAATAACAAGGAAAATGCTATATCCCACAGGACTGATACTCTGAAAACTGGGAGTCTTGCAATCCAAAAAAACTGTGCCCAAGTGACAGCCTATGAACTCTATCATTTGCACAGGGAGAAGGCTGGATATCTGATAGTTGATTGTGATTCCCAAGGAGCTGCACAACTGGAGTAAGGTGTCCCTAGTACTGACTAAAGATACTCTTGTGGTGGTGGTTAGCAGCCAATCATCCAGGTAAAGAAAGATGTGAAACTTCTGCAATGCACTTTGTGATCACGGGTGTAGGATCGCTTTCCCTCAGTGTGTGTGTGTGTCAGCTACTTGGAGCAGGGACATAAAGCTCTGGGTTCACAGAGAGACTGCTGGATGACTTGGCTTGGACACTCAGCTGAGGACCCAACCTTACAGCTGTACCAGTGGGGAGTCTTACTGGGGACCTGGAGGGAGACAGATATAAAGAAACCAAGACCCCAGGCTGACTGCATTCCCTGTGTGCTCTTAAGGGAAATTGTACTTGGTGCAGAGAGCTGCATTTGGAAGTACTGAGTGTATCCATTTGTATTTCAAGTAAACATCCCTTTCCAGTGTCAGTGGTGAAGATTCAAGCTCCTTGATTACTGGCCCAGAGAGAGGGTCATCACAGTGTCCTTAACCTTGTGCCCCAAAAGTGAAGAGCCATCAAAGTGGGCAATAATAAAGAAAGCTTGAAGCAGTCCTCAGAATTACACAGCCTCATCTAAGAGTTGCAACACATGGCAATGTCAGTGACAGCAACTTGTGATGTGCCATCAGCCGCATTAGATAGCAGATGCATGGACATAGTAGCAATAGACTGTAAAGTGGACATCTGAGTCTCCAAAGACTTCTCAGACTCTGGAGTTTGTTGAGTCTTTATCCTTGACATTTCAGACACAATGTCATGCTGAAGTGTGGTCAAGTGAGTGAGATAGTTCATTACCCTCAGTACAGTCATGGCTGAGGTGTAGGATAGCTTCCTTAACCAGTCTAGTCCTAGACATTTCCTATTCAGGGGATGAGCCAAAGAACTATCTTTCAAGATGTCCTTCTTAGTGACCACCGCTGCCACAACTGCATCCACTCCAGTGTTGACTATCCTTGAGAGGGGTGTGAATCTTGTCTGGATTCTTAGGGATCCATTCTACTGTATCAGGCTCTTTCCATGCTCTCTAGCACACCAGGTTAATAAGGTCATCTGGAGGGAGAACCACCCAGGAAGTGGATGGGCCCACCCCAAAGCCCTCCAAAAATACCAACTCCTTTGGAGACAGGGCTTCGGCAGTCCTCCCATACTGTTGAAGTAGCTCCAAAAGATCACCAGAAGAGGAGTCCTAGTGGGAGTATTTCGGGGACCCCTTTATGTCTTGAGGTTGGTATCCTCAGTAAGGGACTTTTCAAGACAATCCAGGTGCTTACTTTCGCACTGACTTTTGCCTGAAACTTCCTGCCCTGGAGAGTCTTGGGGACAGAAGAGCCTGAGGGCCCTAAAGGAAGTGCAGACTGAAGACCACCCATACTTAGCTGTCCCGGAGCAGACTGAAGCATATCTGCAGGCACAGACATCAAAGATAGAGGGATAACTGTTGCATCTGACCACTCCTTCTCCTGACAGCAGAACATCCTCTCCATGATGTTAAAGGCAGAAACTGAAGCAGGCCACAAGGAGACAGAGGATGTATGAGCCAAAGATCCCAAGAACACATCAGATTCTACAGCCACTCCAACCTGCTCTGACACTGAGACTGAAGCCAAACTATCCACAGCAGGGGCCCCAAGAGGGAGGGATGAGACCAAAACAGGAATCATCAAACACAACCCAAACACCCCAGTCTTGGGGTATCAGCTCCATCATATCTGACCCTAAGGAAAAAACGGCAACTGGCTTTGATATTCTTGGAGCCCTACAGCCCAAGGGAGAAAAAACAGTTTAAATACGCCAATGATTTTGGGTGGGGGGGGGGTCTACTTCATATGACCTAACTTTCATTTGACTGAAATTCATTTGACTGAGACCATATAGCCTAAAGTTCATAATACTGAAAACTCACTTTACTGAAACTCATAACGCCGACACCTTACAATACTAAATTTCAACATAGTAGTGGCAGTGTGTAGACTGCTGTAAGGTCAGTAAAAGGTATATACCCTTTTCTGGAGTTAGTATATATAGTTATGGGGGTGGGGCACAACCCCCTACATTGGTGGGTGTGGGGGCGTAACCCCACCTAGTTTGGTTTTATATCATCTGGTTTATGATAAGAGAGTATATAATTAGTTTTTAAGTTTTGGAAAGTGTTAGTAATTGGTGTTGTAAGTATGCATGTCCATAGTTTCCAATTTAGTGTGTTGAAATCTAGCATTGTAAGGTGTCGGTGTTATGAGTTTTAGTCAAGTGAGTTTTTGGTATTATGAATTTTAGGTTATATGGTTTCGGTCAAATGAATGTCAGTCATATGAAAGTTAGGTCATATGACGTAGACCCTGATTTGGGTTGAGGGCTCAAAGCCAATGGGATAAGTCCTAACTGCATCTTTGTCTGTAAAAAGGACAGCCTCAGCTGCTCCAATTCCATGGATCTTAAACTCCTGACTGACCAGGACAACTGAGCCAATGAAGTCATCGAATGAGGCTTGGAGACTCACCTACTGGAGAAAGGCTCTGACGACTGGATCTGAATTGGAGAAGCTCTGATCCATGGGGATGACACTTGTGAGGACTCCAAAGGAGAAGGGATAAAAGTCCTAACCAATGGTTCATCCTTGGACAAGAAGGAGGTAGGGACACTGAGAGCAGGAGATGGAGCCATCCCTGCAAGCACTGCTGAAGGCAATTGGCAATTGGTGCTGGAGCCAATGTCAGTGCAAAAAACACCAAGAAATCTGAGGGTCTTGGAACCTTTGGATCAAGTGGATCAGAAGAAGAAGAGGGGGCCAATCATTTTCAGTTCCCCCTTAGTAGCTTTTGGGTCCTTGGAGCCCTGATTGTGACCCCAATCAGACTTCTCTCCCTTGTTGGAAAAAGCTGAAGAAAACTTGCCAGCTGGCAAAAGTCCTTTCAGAACTAACTTGTCCCTCCTCTCACTGATGGCGAGAGTACCGAAACCCTCACAAATGACAGAAAGGGATTTGAGATAGGCAGCTCGCCAGACAGTGTAAGCACCTGCCATTGTCATCCTGTAATAGGAGCTTGTGACCACAAGCTATAGACTTCTTAAACCCCTTCCTCATCACTCAAAAAACTAATGACTAAACACTACCAAGAACAAACATAAGCACCCAGCAAATACTAATTCTAAGAAAAAACACTAAGTGGGAAAAGCCCACTAAAAACAAAAATCAAACCCTAAACCTACAGTAACCTACTAATCTGGACAGAAAAGACAACATTGGATCAGAGGTTTCCAGTAGAGGTGTCTAATGCCATTAGAAGAATTACCTGATGTCTGAGTGAAGATAGGAACGTGCTGAGACAGTAGAAATGTGCACCTTTTTTTAAACAAGAAACATCTTTATTAAATTACCATGTGTGACATAAGCCATGTTACACTTATATAAATGAAAATAAACCATAGTGACACAATCTAAGTTGCAAACATTATAAATTCCAAAACATGCCGACACAACTGCAGCTGAAAACATTATACATCTTTTTTAACATATCCCGTCATTGTTAGTCAACCATTACATAGCCATTCAAATCCTGCCTTTGTTTAAACCTGGTTCCTTCTCTGCATGTATTGATCCCACATTTCCCATTTTTTCCTATGTAATTTCCTTCTACCCTTTTCTAAAGATCCCAATTAAGTTGTTTTATCTCTGTTACTATCTTCTTCACTATGTTTAGGAAAGTTGGTTAAGACTTTGATTTCCATTTTCTAGTAATTGCTTTTTTAGCAGCCATCATAATTAGACTCAGCAAAGGATTACTATGTCTAGACAATTCTGATTCTGTATCATAGCTCAAAAATCATTTCCTTTATTACTCCAATTTATTCACCCAGCATCTCCAACAGAGCAGTCTGCAAGGAATCTTTAAAGTTTGCCAACTCATTACTATCAGAAAATATGTTCCCATTTACCTCTTTCTTCCCTATCACACCTCCAGCATTTGATGTCTACCTGAGGAAAAATTCTTTGAAATTTGCTTGGGGTGTAAAAATACCTGTGTAAACACTTCCAGGCAAAGATCCTAAATCTTCTAGATTTTGTTGCATATTTGGGAGACATACATATATCCCCTCATTGTTTCTTTGTGAATTGCTTATCTAATCTCTTTCTTTCCAATCCATCATAACCTCCTCTGTTGATTCTTATAGTTATCATGCAACATTTCATATGGTCTACTAATTATTCCTTTTTAACAGCAACTTCTGCTCTAGATTTTACTAAAAACTCTCCCAGTGCTGGTATTTCATTTAGGAACCCCCTATTTCTTTCTCTTTGCCTATACTCTGATATCAATCCTTGATATGGAAGACAGTCTCTAGCCTGCAGTCCAAATAAGTTCTTGGCGTTTTCCCATTCTATTACCTTTCCCTCTGTAGTCATTTGCTTCCAATACCTTGGTACCTTTGCCAGTTTTCTCCAATATATTCCCACCACCTCTTTCCTATTGTCTGTATCCCTAATTGCAGCCATCTCCATTGTCAAAATCTCCTTCCTCCATTCCTGTGTTGGCTTAGTTCTTAGAAGATCTTCTGCTACTTTATGAATATAATATTCTATATGATTACTGTTATTCTCTTTATCCAAATTCCCAGACTCTCCCTGTTACTTGAGCTTCCCCATTTCATCATCAGCTCTTTCCACTTTGAAGTATAGTTTTCTGCTTGTACTATGTACAGAAGCATTAACTGTGTTGCTCTGAAATACCCCTTCAACTCGGATAATCCCAATCCATCTTGTTCTATTGGAAGAATAAGCTGAGCCCACTTCACTCTTGCCGTTCCCTCCCAGATAAAATCCTTCACCTCTTTATTAAATGCTATCCGCAACTTCTCCCCTGCTTGATAAAAATATGCCTCACCAGTGTATAAGACTAAATGAACTAAAACATTTTAACTGCTTGTATCTTACAACTGATATCCATATAACAGAACTTCCATTTTCTCAGTTTTTGTATAAACTTTTCTTTAGTCTCTTCTAACATATCCTTAGCTGCCACAACGGTATAATTTTTAATCTATACTCCTAAGTACTTTCATTTTATCATGTCCCCATAAAGATGGATATTGCTGAACCAATTCATATATGGGTACATCATTTACTGCAATTGCTTTTGTTTTAGCTTCATTAATGTTGTGTCCCAAAAAGGTTTGAAACTGTTTCAATATGTTCCACATCACTGTAATTCCCCTTTCTGGTTTTGTCAAGTATAAAATAATGTCATGCGCAAACAGAGCCAGCTTTTCTTGACTACCATACCAATTATATCCTTGAATTTCTGAGTCCCTTATTTTCTTTGCCAATGGTTCTAAATATAATGCAAATAACAAAGGTGACAGAGGACACCACTGTCTGGTTCCTCTGCTCAAGCAGAGAATATCGGAGAGGACCTCACCCACTTTAATTTTTGCCTCCAATCCTTCATATATCCTCTTAATGAACTTTATAATTTTATCACAGAATGCAAAGCAAATGCTTCCATTGCTCTGCTCATAAAATCCCAGCTTACTCTGTCAAATGCTTTCTCTGATTCAAGACTCACCAACAACAATGGTATTTTCTTACATTCTGCTTCCCTCTTGATCATCATTGTTCTGTTTATGTTGTCAAATATTTGCCTCCTTCCACAAAACCACACTGATCCATACCTATCAATTTTGGCATCACTTTTCCCATTCTTTTAGCCATTATAGATGTAAACACTTTATAATCACGATTTATTATTGAAATGTCCCTGTATGAAGCTGGATATGATGGATCTTTACCCTATGTGGGTATTACAACTACTACTGCTTTCTTCCAGGATGTTGGTACTTCTCCTCCTCTTCAAATACTGTTAAACAAAACCTTCCAGATTTCCTCCTAGCTTCCAGACTTCCACAGGAATACCATCTATTTCTGGGGGCTTTCCTGTAGATTGGTTATACACCGCCATTTATATCTCATCTCTTCCTATCCTAACTGTTAGTAATTGAGCTTCCTCTACCTCTAGCCTTGGTATATTTAATTCTTCCATAAACATTTCCATTTGTGCCTTTTCTTGCTTTCCACATTTCTCTGCTTTATGAGGACTTTCATAGAATTTCCAAAATATTTCTAATACTGCTACAGGATCCCTTGTTATCTTCCTTGCTATAGGCTCCCTAAGCTTGGTGAGAGGCCTTTCTACTTTCTGTTGCCTGAGTTGTGCTAAAAGTTTTTGTGCTCTAGGGTGATTATCAAAAAACAGTTGCTTAACATCAGTCTTTCTAAACTCATACATATTATCAAGGTAATCCCTTATTTTCTATAGTTGCTCCTCTTCTTGTTCTGTTTGATTCCCCCTATTTTGCAATACTTTAATATTTGTCAGTCCCTCTAAATAATTCTTGTTACATCTTAACCAAGTCTCCCTTTTTTATTTCCACACTATTTTTAAATTTCACTTTAATTTTGTCCTACTTCCTAGCTACATTTTTAGAAGAAGTTTCTATCTTCTCTAATAGCTCCTGAATAATTTCCACTACCCATTCCTTAAATTTCTCTTTTCAACAGATAGGTTGGAAAGTGCCAGTGTCTCATTTTAATTTAATTACCCTGGGTTTTTATTTTAGTTATTATCGGCACATGATCTGAAATAGTTATTGGGTGTATAATATGAACATTTAAATGCACATGTTCTTGTGAAATGTAAATTCTTTCTAGCCTGGCCCAGTTTTTTTGCATCTTGGGAAATAATATGTAAAGTCACTCCAAATTCCTAGTACTGAATTTACATCTACCATGCCAAATGTTTTCATATATTTTTTAAAATCTACCATCCTTTGTTATATTTCCCTTTCTGGACCCCCAGACATATATTTAGTGTTACAAATCAAATTCCAGTTTCGACCTCTAAGTAATATTCCTTGCTGAAAGCTGATTATTTCTCCCAGAATTTTCTTTAGCTCCATTGTAGCAGTTTTCAGTGGAATATAAATACATGCCAGTGTAATCTTCCAGTAGCCCCTTAGTACTACAAATCTACCATTACTGTCTTTTTTCCCTCTTCTATTACTATTGTAGCTCCTCTTGCAATTAATATAAGTACTCCTCTCTTCCTTTTCCCTATGTATTTCGCTGAGTAACCATCCCAAAAACCTTTCTTTATCAAATTCACATGTTAAGTTATTTCCAAGTGTGTCACCTGTAGTATAGCTATTTGCACTCTACATTCTTAATATAGTTCACTACTCTTTCTTTTTTGTATTTATCTGTGAGACCATTAAAATTTAAAAACATTATAGAAAGAATCATATTCTTGAGGGATTATTATTTCCACCTTTTATGTATAACAGTTTTTTGTTAAATGTCTGATTCCAACTTTTGTGTTACATGCATGCACTCTTTGACATGTTAATCTTTTATACAGGTGTTTCTTGTCATCTCCATTTGAGCCTATGTGGCATCTTGCAGAACTTTTTGTTTTATTGAAAACCCTCAAATAAGAATGCACCCCCAATACCCACCTAAAACCTACTAGCTTAATAATAACACATAACACTATGTACATCTTCAAATATTGAAGTTTTACCCCTTAATAGGAACAAAAGTTCCAAACTGACAGCCACACACACAGACTCAAGCTGGACAGAAAGAAAGATTATCCATGCTAAGATGCATGGTAGAGCCTGTGATTCTATTAAGTGCTGTCTGGTTTTGCCTTATCGTTATAGCTCTCCCAGCTGGGAAAACATTTGAATGCTTTCAGAAAACATTTTCTCCAATTCATTTCTCTTTATCAGATCATCTGCTAGTGGCATGAGAACCAAATACAGGACTGTTTACTAGAAAAAAGACCTTATAATATTCAATACTATTTTTCATTTACTTGCTTTCTGTTAAAAGTTGTTACTATATAAAGCTAATGGCATTAATTCAGTCATTCCCCTATGCACGAATGAGAAAAAGCACACTAATTTTTATTTTGTCATGCTCTTTTAACCAGATCCTTTTTTTTACATTGCAGTGCTTACATTTCTTAAAACTGAACAAGGAGAAAGAGAGAAGAAGGGAGAAAGAAACAAAAAGAATAAACAGAAGCACCTATTTACATTAATATCCCCATTACACTTAAAATAATTGAAAAAATATAACATGCAGAGAAAATCATGCACCACTTAAGTAATATGTTAAGTAACAATTTTGTTTTACTTACAGTAAAATCTCTCCTTCCTCTATCCCTCTCCTAAGTATTTTTTCAGACATTAATGACATGAAGTAGGGGATATGCTTTAGAGTCATCCACTATAACTTGAACAAGTCCAATATTTCCAGATTGTCTTGTTCTGTCCTGTTTTCACAAATATAACAATTTTTTTGTAATCCCACATTTGTTAATTACAAGTTACTGATTTTAGTCTACAAATGTTAATGACAAGAAATAGGGCATATGCTTTACAGTCCACTACAAGTTTAACAAAATCCAAGAAAGTCCAATATTTCCAGATTTCCTTGTTTTATTCCTGTTCATCTCCATCTCCCTAACCCTGTCTCTGCTTCATCTCCAGTGCACTCTTGATTCTTCTGGTCAACTCCTGTGTTTTTTCCTCTCTCAAACATCTTCCATTGAAACACTGGGAAAGGTTTCACTGGCACAGTCTCTCTGTGGTCTTTATTACCAGAAGAATAAGAAGCAGAATCTCCTTCTGTTTCACAGTTCACTTTTTGTTGGACAAACTTTTGTATTTCTTCCTTGTCATGTACTTTATCAAAAAATGTTTTTGTTCCTCTATGAAAAAATATTCCAAAGATAGCTGGGTACAGCAGTTTGAAGCTCACACCTGCAGCTTGACATTCTCTATGTAATGGAATAAATTTATTCCTCTTCTGCCTGATGTGCGATGAGTAGTCATTATCCACAAATACTTTGTTATCTCCCACTTTTAGTACTTTGTCCTTATGCCATAGTTTTGTCAGAATCAACTTCTTCTGCTGGTAAGATTCGATTTTTACTATTAAAAGTCTAGGCTGTTTTCTCATAGCCGGGTTTGGAGCATACATATGATGTGCCAGTCCAGCTGCTTATTTGTGCTTTCATGAAATTAATATAGTCTGTTCCTTCCAGCTTCTCAGGTGCAGCAGAAAATCTCAGGTTTTCTCCATCTGCTCTGTCCTCTAATTCTATTCTTTTTTTAAATCTCTTCTTGTGCAGTCTCATATTCAGCCAGCCTTTACTTCATTTTGACCTCTGAGTTTTGCAGTTTTATCATCTCATCTGAGTACCTGTTTAAAGTTTCTTCCATTTTTCCAGCCTTTTATTGTTTGAGTTGATATGGTCCATCAGTGTTTAATTTATTTTAGTCAGGACTGTATGCAGTTGCTTTATACTTTCCTCAAGGTTACTGGAAGTCATGTCTGAAGCTTGCGCTTCTTTTTGCTGAACAGTTACAGTACTTTTTCCAGTCAGTGCTTTTTTCATCATCTTTTGTAGCTGATTTTCCTTCAGGTCCTCTGTATTTCTTTTTTCCTGGCCTCCAGCCTGTGCAGTTACTAGCTAATTACTGAAATTTACTCAGAAATCTAGGTCCACTGGATTTCTCTTAAGTTTCTGTTTTCACATTGACAGGGCCAAAATTAAGCTGTTACTCAATGTGCAGCCATCTTGCAAGTCCTAGAAATGTGCACCTTTAAGAGAAGTGGGCATGTTTTCCATCAAAGAAGTGGTGAAATGCCTTACAGATCTTGGTAACAGACAATGTAGAGGATAAAGATATTTTGATAAATCCTGTGCTACAACCTGAAGGCAAGATTTCCTGGTTATAGGCTTCTTAGCATCTCTGCAAATTTTTAGGACTCAGACAAAGAATGCATCACTGTGAGGAATTAAGAGTCCTATACTCCAAGCTGATTAGTTCAAGAATTTGATGTTGAGATGAAGATCTTTGCTGTGTTACTTAGAAAGCAAAATGTTCAGCACTAAAATAAGTTGTAATGTTTGCATAGATGGCTGAATTTTGAGACATAACCATGCTCATTTTGGCCAGGCTGTGCAATTAGAATATATTGTGATTTACCCTGTGTGTCTTAGCATAAAACATTGTAAATCATTGTAATACGAGAAAAGGTATGTATCAGTTCCTGATTCCAAGGAACATAAAATGCATGAAGTTTCCACATTGTTTTATGCTAAACGAGGGAGCTAAATAATGGTTGAGATGAGTGGTAAAAAGATCCACTATTGGTAAACCTCAGAGATCTAGTGTTTTTTACAGGACTATAACATTCAGCTGACATTCATTAGCAAGGAGATCTGTCTGTTCAGAGATTTTCTTAGCACATTCTGATATCTTGAGAGATAAACTGCAGATGTCAGATGATTGTGATGGATTGCCTAGTACCCAGTCTGTAGAACTTCCTTGCTCACTGATTTATGGCACCTTCAGTGAGCTTGGAAAGAAGATCTTGTGGAGAGGTACTGGGGGACCCTGTGACTGCCTTTAACTCCTTCAAGTTGATGTGAAATGATCTTTGCTGAAAAGACCAGGAGCTCTAAATTGAAACAGTCTTGACATGATCTCTCCAAACATAATTCAAGGAGTACAAGAAAAAGAAAAATAATCTGGTTGGTCTGATGAAGCGGGTGTTATTCCGAGAAAGTGCTTACCTACTACAATAAAGGACATACTGATCTTCACTGCTGTGTGGAACCAGATAATTTTTCATTTTCTTGTATTCTGTTTTTTGCATCTGATTCCTTATTTGGTTCAAGGACTGTTTTCGTTTGGTATAATTCAAGGAGTCTATGAAGCTGTTAAAGACGTTCCTGGCTGTAGGCTCCAGAGGATTTACTACCTGAGAAACTTCACCTTAACTGAATTTGAAATAAAACACCTGGGCTGTGGCTAAAAATGGTTTGATGACATCACATCTATCAAGTTAACAGAGAGACAAGCAAATAAATGTTTTTTACAGAACTTTTGGCCCATTTCCAAATATTCTTCCAGTTCCACTGATTTTCATTATGTGTAATTTTGCAGAGGGATACATGAACATGAAAGCATACATGTATCCCAAAGACCCAGTTTGTTTCCTTGCTTTAAGAGCCTGGACAGAGAAAAAGTCCTAAACAAGGTGACGGCTCTCTGTTTTCATGTGTGATAAATATGAAAGTTATATACTTATTATAATGTTAGATCTGTGCTGCCTTGTTTTGTGTAGTTCAACAACTGGGTTATTGGATATGACCAGATCAAACCTCAGCACTTTTTCAAGAGCTTGGATCCGGATCTGTGACTCCTCTTCCTACCCATAACTCCATCTGATCTCCAGATTAACTTAGATCAAGTTTGCCTGCTTACAGTTAGAGATTCTCTGCCAGGGAACATTAACACAGGCTTAGCTGACCACCCCAAATGATAAAGAGGACATAAGGAAAAGACAGCAAAGAAAGGCTGTCCAAGAGACAAGGCCCCTGTTCAGGTCCAAACATTCAGCTGGGACTCTGAAAATGACAATTTATGATGGGGTACTTATGGAGAAATGTTGAACCAGATGAAACAAGACAACATAGCTCTAGTATTATGGTAACTACATAACTTTCTTATCCAGTGTTGTCTTTTACATCTGATTCAACAGTTGGGACATATTCCCAAGCTACCCAAAAACCTAGGTGGTTTCAAGGAAGGATTCCTGAGAATGCTGGAGCTAAAAGATATATGGGATCTGTATTGTACATCCAACTTGTAGTGTGACACAAACATATGAACATTAGTCCAAGTAGCCACAGCACAAACCTCATCAATGGGGACTCTACCCAAAAAAAAAAACTGCTCTGGTAGAATGAGCCTTTGGTTTGCCAGGTAAGGTCAGTCCAGTTTTTTTCATAAATGAAGGCAATCCAGACAAAAAGCCACCTAGACAGCATTACTTTGGAAACTCCTTGACCCAATTTAGCTTTTGAGAAGGCAAGGAAAAGTTGATCTGATTTTCTGATATCTTTTGTCTGGTGTAAGTAAAACCTGAGTTGATGATGGATGTCTAGTAAATGTAAGGTATATTCCCCTTGTTTGTGAACTTTGGTAAAAACACTGGTAGATTAATGATTTCGTTAAGGTTTACTTCACAGGTCACCTTTGGAAGGAAGTAGGGATTTGTTCTCTAAGATATTCTATCTTTATGAAAAACAGGTACAGAGATTTACAGAATAAGGTTTGCAAATGAGAGTCTCCTCACCGATGTGATTGCTATCAAACAGAGTGCTTACTAAGAAAGAAATTTTAAGTCCACTGAAGAAGCAGGCTCAAAGGGAGCCTTAGTCAGAGCCTTTAGCATGATAGCAATGTCCCAAGAGGAATCACATTCTGACTGGAGGTCTTAAAAAGAAGGTTCATTTTTAAAAAGCCTTGGAAAGTTTTAGAGAAGCAATGGAAGTCTGATTCTGCCCCACATGAAAAGTGGAGATAGCTGGCACCTGTACTGGATCTATTCGTTTGTCAGCATGGGGAACTACCGAGGAGGTAGAAGAGCCAACCACTAATGCCTCAAAGAACACTGACTCCTCTGGAGTGGACCACCCCCTCTTTGTTTCATTAACTCTAGAATATCTCCAAAGGAAATGTCTTCCAGAGTGGATTGTGGGAAACCATCTCATAGGTTCATAGTTGTTTACTAGGCTAACAACCACAAGGGCCTTTTTAAGTCTAGCCATGCATCTCAAATCTCTGACAAGTTCTGGTACCCTTGACAAGTGTAAGCAGGGGCTTGGGAGATGAAGCATTTACAAGCAGGGGCCTGGGAGATGAACCATTTACAGGTTACCTGTATCCATTAGAGACATAGGTGTCAAGCCAGGGATGAATTTGCTCTTCCCCATCTAATTGCCTAAGTTACACTTGAATTGGGTTAGGGAGGAACTCTGCTTCACATGGTTGGGGAGCCCATTCCAGAGACAGGGTAGTCTCTGGGATACATACCTGTCTCTCCAGCAAGTTCTATTTATATCACAGGGAAGGTTTAAGTCTTTAGAATGGGTAGTTCTGGTGCTGTATGTTTTTCTGATATGCAGAGGTCAATAAGACTGGGGTCTGACAATGCCCTGTATACCAGGCATATATCTCCTCCTCAACAGCCTGTAGGAGACAGAATACAGGGGTAGGGCTTTGAGGCAGTCTGCACAGGACATTTTACTTGCACCCTAAATTCTTTTAGTGAGGAACCTCTGTGGATGTTCCACTTGTTGGATATGCCTGGTTAGGTACATACCAAAGGAGGCATTGTACTCAATGATAGGTCTGATGAATGCTGAATACAAAGGAACAATGATTTCCTTGGACCTAGATGCCATAACTTTGTTTATAAGTTGTGCAACACAGAATGAAATAATTTACTCACTACTGTAGCCACATGATGGTCAAAGCCTAGATTACTGTCTATGTGTGTCCCTGAGTCCCTGACTACTGGGTCAACTCTAAGTGGTGTGTTGTCAATATGATAGTTACCAGGGGTGGATGACTTCCCAAAGGATACCATTATGCTTTCATTGGCATTTATTTTTAGTCCATGGCTGTGACACCAGTTGTTTGTCTGTGTCAGCCTTTCCTGGTGAACATTTGTGTCGGTGTGGGATTCAATGACAGCTCCTAATTTGCAATCATCTACAAATGTAATCACCCAGAGACCATTGACATTGACCTTGAATTCAGAGAAGTAAATGCCAAAAAGAAGTGGTCCAAGGACTGATCCCTGAGGGACTCCACTTGTGACTGGCCTCTTTGTAGAGGTGGACTCCCCAATTTTAACTTCCTGGGTACTGTCTGTGAGCCATTTGGCTATCCACCAGGTGACATATGAGTTTGTACCTAACCCCTTGAGTTTGTCAACAATTCCTGAGTGGGGTATGCTGGCAAATGCCTTGGCCAGGTCAAGGTGGGCAATGTTAACCATTTTGCCCTCATCCATTGCTTTGGTGACTTTCTCAAAGATGTTGAGTAGGCATGACCTGCCTTTGATGAAACCAGACTGGGTCGGGTCCAAGACTGGGTTGGGTTTAGTTTCTGGAGGTGTACTATATCACTATTGATCATTTCCATGATAATTCTGATCATTGCTTTACATATAAGACTAGTGACACTTATGGGTCTGTAGTTTCCAGGGCCTGTAGTTGGCCCAACTTTGTGCAGAGGGATGACTGTTGCTGTTTTCCACTCATGAGGCACAAAGCCTGTTTGGAGGCTACAGTTAAATAGCAATTCCACAGGGCCTAACAGGTCATGTTTCATGCTATTTAGCAGGCATCCTGGGATATTGTCTGACCCCACTGATGCAGTGTTCTTGGTCTTAGAGTGAGCATTAAGGACCTGTTCTCTAGTGATAGCAAGGGGAGTTATATTTGATGGTATTTCCTGAGGGAAGTATGAGGGGGAGAGAGGGGTAATGTTGGAGCTTAATTTGTCGGTCAGTAGGTTTGCTATATCGTCTGGTTCAGTATAGGTGGCTCCATTTACAATGAGCTTGGCACAAAATTGTATATTGCCTTTGAGTTTGTGGACATAGCTAAAGAATGCCTTGTGGTTGTCTTTGGCCTACGGGGCCAAATTTACCTCAAATTTGGCTTTGGTAGACTTTATTTGTCCTCTGAGTTGTTTGTTTAGTTTGATGAGAGTGCTTTTATCCTGCCGGCTGCTGCAACTCCTATATTTTGTCATGATTTTCTTCCTTCTGTTATACAGCCTATTAATTTTGTGATTCCACCTGGGTGGCTTGTTTTTTGAGTTAGTTCTGTACTTCTTCCTAAGGGAACAGCTGCCTCTATGCAGCTATTACCATGCGTATGTAGGGTTCCTGTACACAGGCAGATGTGTTCTCAGGGTTTATGGGGGCTTGACATTTTGCCAAGTTATCACTTAATAGCAGAAAGTTCACTTTAAAGTAGTTCCTGAATATTCCAGGGTTAGCTGGGGGTCCAGGTTTTATTTTTACTTCAAAGGAGGCCATATTGTGGTCTGACCTCACCAGGGAATTCATTACACTAGGAGGTGTGCAGTACTCTCCCATATGAGTGAGGACCAGATCCAGTATGGTTGCATCCCTGACTGGTGTATTGACAATGTGCTCCAGGGAGTTTATGTTTACAAAATCCAGGAATCTCTTTGCTTGTATGTTTGGTATGATATAGAACTCCCAGTTAATAGTGGGGTAATTAAAGTCACCCATGAATATAGTATTGGGCTGGATGGTGAATGTTTTCACTACATTTAAATATATGGTATGAGTTTCCTGGGTCATAGAGGAGGACCTATAGCCTGTAAAGAAGTGGTTTTGGATTTTGCCTATGGTGATTTGAACATGGAGTAGCTCAAGTGCATTATCCTGTTTGACCAGCCTTGAGGTATATTTATTTTTGATGTAAATCAAAACACCTCCACGTTTAGTCCCTGTCTGTGTAGTAACTGAGCTAAATGTGTGGAAGGCATTATAACCTTGCACTGTCGGTGTGCTCTCTGCGGCTTTAAACCATGTCTCAGTGACCACACAGCAAAATTACTGTCTTCTGTGACTGACTCTGGTGATGAGTCCAAATGTATCCTCTTGGAGGCCCATTTCCTCAGTCCCACCCCTTTGGGGCTTCTGGGGAGGTTCGGAATCAGATGAGGAGATCGCCTTGTGAGAACCCTTGAGTTTGAATGAGGCTGACTGTTCCTGTCAATCAGGATGAACAGACTTGGAAACAGGCTCCACAGAAGGTTGGGATGGAGCCAAGTGGGGCAGAGTCACCTCTACTCTGGACCTGGAGAGAACCCTCTCGAATGTCTTGAAAGCCAAGGAGAAAAATCAAAGCCAAAGAAGAGCCCCCGGAGCCACAGAGGACAAGGGTGGAGTTCCTTTGGCTCCTATACGACCCAACTTTGAGACAGACAATGATGCCAAGCTGTTCAGCACGGAAGGACAGGATATCTCCAAGAACTTTGGAGTCAACCTGAACCCTGATTCTCAGTTCCAGCAGTTCAGCTCCAAGACTCATCCTGACTTGACAATGCCAGAGTCAGCAGAGTGAGGGAAACTGTCAAAGTTGAAAGTGCTGTCAGCTTCAACATGAATGCTCTAAAGATAAATGTGGGAGAATGCAACTACGTAGACAGCAAAAATAGCCACAAATATTAAAAATATAACTTATGCAGAAAAGCAGAGCACTGAAATTTCATGCCCTGAAGGATCAAGTGGCAAACAAGACCTGAGGTGATCTGTGGACTAGAGAGAGCTATAGGTAGGGAGAAGAGTCATAGCCCAGGATCCAAGCTCTTAAAAATCACCAAGGTCTGATCCAGTAGGATCTGGTAACCCAACTGTTGAATTGGATGCAAAAGACAACACTGGATACTGTCATTTAAACAGAGTCTATGAAGACTCCTAAAAAAAGTTACTACCTGGGCTGGAGTCAGAGATGATTTCTTCTAGATAGATTCACAAAGTCTAGAGGAGTCTTACTAACAATTCACTGCACTGTGCCACTATTAGAATGTCAACCATGGCTCTCAACCTCTTGTCACATAAAATCTGGATATAAATAATGGGGGACAAAGCCCCAAAAATAGGGACATTTTTTAATATTGCTCTTATAAACTTAGAAAGTTGCTAGAATAAAAGGTCTTTTGTTATCGTATATTTTCAGAAGGATATGAAGTCTGAAACTCAAATGCCTGTCATTATATAGTGAAGTCAATGACCAATGATTTGCTACAAAATTCCAGTAAACTAAATTTCATGAGGAATAGACCAAAAATATGATGCAAAAATCTGGACATTCTGGAAAAATCTGGACAGTTGAGAGGTATAATGTTAACCAGGTATGAAAAGAGTATTATCTGTTGTTTCTTCAAATTGGTAAAAACTAGCGCTGAATATTTTGTAAATGTTCTCAGAGCTGTGGACAGCCCAAACAATAAAGCAGCAAAAGGAAATAGGTAATGAACAGCCTGGAGCTTCAGATCTTTTCTGTGTGAGGGTCTTTCTGATAAGGTAAGAGTAATCCATATCATAGGTTCATAGATATTTACTAAGCTATTGATTTGTGAGGGTCTTAAGAAGCCTAGCCTCACATATCCATGGTAGTTTATGTAGCTCAGAGTATGTGTATGTACCTTTAAGAAGCATTTCCAGATGTAGCACATGCATATAAATAGTGAGTACATGCAGGCAGCAGTGCCATTTTGAGAAAACAGCCAGAGTGTTAACGTGTATGAGTGAAGTAGTCAGTCTGTTTATAAGTTTATTTAAGTTTAAGTTACAAAGCCTTATTTCTGATGTGTTTGTGTGTAATAAAGCTGCTTGAACAGAACCTACGGATGTTCATCTGTTTTATCCTGACCAGACAAGCGACAGTTTTAGCCCCAGAGGAGAGCAGAACAAGGATATGTTGGGAAAATTACTTTTTGCCCCTATCCATGAGGGACATGGGTGCTAAACCAAGGGTGACTTTGTGGTTTCCAGTCCATCTGTCCAAATTATGTTTAAAAAGAGTAACAGAAGTGCTTCATTTTATATGAAGTGGAAGATAGTTCCAGAGAAAAGGCACACCAATGTGATACGTGCCTATCCCTTCAATGCATTCTATTTCTATTTGCAAAAGAGACTGAGATCCCTTGAGCAGGTATTTAGGCTACCACTGGACTTGCAAATGTGTAATATGTCTGACAGGGTAGGGTCTTTTGAGGCTTTATATGAGAGGTAGAGGTCACCTCTTAGTAGCCTGTATGATACCAAGAAGAGGGACAAGGCTTTGAGATATTCTACATAGTTTTTGTGATTTAGGCCCTTGATTTTTTTTTAGTGAGAAAGTGCTGTGGTCATTCCAGTTGTGACAAATGTTCAGACAGGTACATACCAAATGGAGCATCATATTTTATGACAGGCCTGTTAAGAGCAGAGTATAGTAGAATGATTACACACCTAGATCTGAATGTCATACCCTTACATATAAGAAGTGTGATATAAAAGCTTCCTTGCAGTACTGGATAAGTGGTAATCAAAAGACAGTTTGTTGTCAACATAGGTTGTCAGATCCCTGACTATATGATCAATTTCAAGGGGTATGTTGATAGTTGCAAGAGAAGTCATGCTTGCCAAAGTATACTATAATACTTTTGTTGGCATTTAGTTATAGTCCTTGGTTTTGACAGCAGCTATTTGTTTGGAAAGGCCCTCTTGGATGAAGGACTTTGGTGTCCTCTGGGAAGTTTATAATGACATCAAGTTTACAGTTGCCTTCAGACTTGGTCAGCTATAAACCAGTAAAATTTGTTTTAAACTTTGAGAAGTAAATGCCAAAGAGGAGTGGCCCAAGGATTAAATGCAGTGGTACACAGCTAGAGACAGTTCTTTTGGGTTCTATTTGTGAGTGTGTTTGCTATCCAATGAGTTGCATAGGGATTTGTCCCTATCTGGCAGAGTGTATCTATGTTACTTGAGTATGGAATGATGTTGAATGACTTTATGAGGCCTAGATATTTGGTGTGTACTGATTTGGCCTCATCCATTGCTTCAGTAATTTACTCAAAGAAGTTAGCCACATTAAGTAGGCAAGCTCATTCCTTGAGGAATGCAAACTGACTTGTTCTGAGAGTTTGTAAGTTACCGTTAATTCCATAACAATTCCTTCCATAGCCTTACAGATGAGGCTGGTCAGGCTTATGGGTCTATAATTACCTGGTCTGTTAATGTCCCACATTTGTGAAAGGAGTGACTGATGCTGTCCTCCAGTCATCTGACACAAAGCCTTTTTGGAGGTTGATACTGAATAACTTGTACAGGGGTCTGACAAGTCATGTTTCAACATGACTAGTAGGCAGCCTGATCTGTTATCCATCCATATAGAAGTAGTGCTCTTGGCCTTGGATAGCTCCATGATGGCTTTTTCTTAGGATATTTGTCAGGGGGGGTGTAGATCCAGGTATATGTTCTGGAAATGAAGTGGAGAGAGAGATGAAGTTTGAACTAAATTTGTCTGTTAATAGATTGGCTATGTCCTCTGGGTCCAATTATGTGATATCCTTTACTATTCATTCAGCTCAGTGCTGGGCATTGTTTGTGAGATTTCTAACACAATCAAAGAAGGCTTTGTGATTATCCTTCATCTGGGTGTCTATTTTTACCTTATATCTGGCATTGGTTGCTTTGATCAGGATATGTAGTTCCTTAAGTTTAGCAAGATTATTGGCATCTTGAGAGTTAAATTTAGTTTTGCAAGCAGAGTTTTTATCTTTTATTATATAACCACCATAGGTGTTTATTTTTACATTTGTTGCTGTATTTCCTTCTGAGGGGAGCAGCTGCACCTAAGCATATATTTACATGTGCATTGAATTTACCAGTATTTAGTGTTAAAGGATTCCCTATAGGCTGTGGGGTAGCCAAGATGAAGGATTCTTTTGAATTTAGTTAAGTTATCATTCAGTTTTACTAGATTAGCCTTGGCATAATTGCTTATTTTTTATTTACAGTTTGTTAACTGGGTTAGTCCCACTAGGCAAATGGCCACTTTTCAGGGGAGACTAATAGGGGTATTCATACTGACTGAGGCAATTTGGCCACAGCCCTGGGGAACTTCACCTACTCTTTTTGATAAGTGCCTTGGGATATTTTACATCCACCTCAGCTACCACTGACTCAGGCAGACGGGCTTTGGTTTAACACCTCATCTGAAGGATGGCTCTGAATATCGAGTATTGACAGATGCTTTTGGCTTTAGTCTTGAAGTGATTGTGACTGACTTGTGGTATGATTTGACCAAGGATGAAGCTGCAATTGGTGAGGAGCAAAGCCGCCCTATACTACCAAGGACCATGTCTAGGATTTTATTGCCACTGGTTGTAGTGTGGGCTAACTGGTCCAGAGACTTTGTACTGATGAAATACAGACATTTCTGGGCATATTTGTTTAAGAATGTATAAATCTATTAGTTAATGGTTTAAATGCAATGGTATCTTTAAACTGTCAGCTTACGATAAGGGCTGAGATGCTGGATTAAATATTCTTTATAGGTGTAATATTATAATGTATCTAATGTATAGTATTATTATGTTTTTCTGTTTTGTTTTAAGTGAGTCGTTTTAAAGAATGAATTATTTAGTTTCAGTATGGTTGATTAAGGGAGCTTTTTGATTGCTGGCTTTCAGGAACTAATAACTATTTAATGAAGTGTTTTTACAGTTGTTTTCTCTGATGAAGTCTTTGTTTTTAAGACAAAAGCACTAAGATTTGTATTGAACGCTGCACATTATTCATCATTTGACTCTGAGCGTTTTTACATTATAAATTTTACTTTTATAAAGTTTTGATATTTTGATGTTTTTGTGAGTACATTTTGGTCCATAGTGGTTCGCTGGAGGAGTACAGAAGTAAATTGTCTTTGGTTAACACCTATTATATAGGTCCTCCCACTAATAAACTAGATTTAATTCCTTTTTAATCAGTGAATGGAAAATGATTTTTTTCTGACCCTAACCAAGAACTTCTAAAACTCAAGAAAAGAACCTTAAGGTAAAAGTAAGAATTATGCACTCACCATTATGATATGTCAGTGATGTGTGTTTTCGGATCCAAGTCAGATCTGACTTTGGCCACTTTCAAGTTTTGGATCTGGTGCTCAGACTCATCCCCTTATCCATAATTCCCATGAGTAAACTAAACTAACTCAGATCAAGTCTGCACTCAAGAAAAAGGGCAAGTGTACAGTGTCTAAGATGTAATTAAAGAAACCAGCTGATACACATAGTCTTGATAAGAAACCTCTCGGAACCAGGGCTAAGTCAGCCAGAACAGTACAGGAGTTAACAGGCTAAACACCATTAAAAATATGGAAGAAGAAAGGAGGGTGGGAAGTTGAATAAGGATGGAAACAGGGAATAGATAAAGAAGTTATGTACTCACCATAACGTTCCATGTGAGTTGTTCCATCTCGCCTTCATTCTTCACTGATGGGTTCGGAGCTGATCCTCGGCTCCGACACTGCCGACTAGCAAGCTCAAAGTTCTCCAGTAGCTTGAGACCCCACTCCTTATTCCACAATGCACTGCTTGAATTACCTCAGATCTTGTTCGCTGCATACCATATAGAAGTACAATAATTATTCTGCCTAGGAATGAAGACACATTGAAAAAACAGGATGAAGACAGCCTCCAGGTCAACTGCCACCAGGAGGGGGAAGGAGGGAGGGACGTGAGAATGAAGGCGAGATGGAACAACTCACATCGAATGTTATGGTGAGTACATAAATTCTTTATGTGAAGTTGTTCAATCTCGCCGTTCATTCTTCACTGATGGGTAGCATCCCTAGCACGCTTCTCCTGGGTGGCTCACGGAAGTACACTCTTCAGAACCGTAGAACCAAATGAAGCGCTGTCCCTGGAGGCCTTATCCACTTTGTAATGAGTTATAAAAGTGTGAGGTTTAGACCATGTGGCTGCTGCACAGATGTTGTCCAAAGGCAGTTTTGCTTGAAAGGCTGAAGAGGTAGAAACTGCTCTGGTTGAATGAGCCTTTACTTTACTAGACAAGGGCATGTTATGACAAGAATATGTGTAGGTGATACAATCCGACAGCCACTTAGACAGGGTTGTTTTAGCAACTGGTTTACCTTTCCAGGCTTCAGAAAAAGACACAAGGAGCTGATCTGATTTCCTAATGTCTTTTGTTCTGTCCAAATAAAATCAAAGTCGTCTATGAACATCAAGTTTGTGCAACATATATTCCAATTTGTTGGTATGATTAGGGAAGAAAATGGGCAACTCAATGACTTGATTAATGTTAATCTCAGAACATACTTTGGGCAAAAAGGATGGATTTGTCCTGAGAGATATTCTGTCAGTATGGAAGACCATATAAGGGGGCTTGATGGATAGGGCTTGGAGCTCTGACTCTCTGCGGGCTGAAGTGATGGCTACTAAGAAAATAGTTTTCCATGACAGAAATTTTAGTTCACAAGATGATGCAGGCTCAAAATGAGGAAGAATGATACGAGATAACATAAAATTCAAATTCCAGGGGGAATAAGGTGTCTTCACTGGAGGCCTCATGTGAAAAGAACCTTTTAGAAAAGCCTTAGACAACTGATGAACCATAATATTCAAACCATCGATTCCTAGATGGAAATTAGATATAGCAGCTAATTGCACTCGCACCGTAGCAGCCACTGCTCCTTTGTTGAAGATTTCTGTCAAGAACTGTAAGATAGAAGACAATGGTGCTTGGTAAGGGTCAATGTTGTGAGAAGAAGCCCAAATGGAAAATCTCTTCCACTTACTACGATACAATTTTCTAGTGGAAGGTTTATGGGAAGCCAACAAAATTTGACTAGTGTCATGGTAAAGATTATAAAGCCTGGCTATGCAGGGAATTGGATCAGCCAAGCGGTTAGCTTCAGTGTCTGCAAGGATGGATGAAGATCCCCTGACGGATGTGTCAACAAGTCCGGAACCGGGTCCAGGATCCATGGATTTTCCAGAATGTGATGGTAAAGAAACGGAAAACAAATCTGCCGAGGCCAATGAGGTAAGGATGACTGTCCGTCCCAGCGACTTTGCTTTCTGCAAGAATTTGAGTATCAGGAGAATTGGTGGAAATGCATAGAGGAGACCCGTGGCCAATCGTGGACATGAGCATCCCTCGGGGAGTGACCTGGCATGGGAATCAGGGCAAAATAGCTTCTGCATTTGTTGTTGATGTGACTGGTGAACAGGTCGCAGGAAGGCTGGCCCATTTGCGGAAGATCCTGTCCGCAATCTCTTGTTTGAGGAACTATTCGTGGGGCAATAAAATTGCTCTGCTCAGTCTGTCTGCTCTAACGTTGGATTTGCCCAGGATGTGCATTGCCAACAGAAAGCACTGGGATGACAGTGCCCACTGCCATACTCTGAGGACTTCTCGGCAAAGGGGATAAGACTTGGTCCCGCCTTGTTTGTTCAGGTACCAGACCACTGACATGTTGTCTGTCTGTATTGCAATTGTCCCTAGAGGAAGAGAGTCCTGAAAGTATTGCAATGCTAGAAGTACTGCTCTCATCTCCAGGACATTGATATGCAGATGTGATTCTTGATCTGTTCATGTGCCTTGGGCAGTCTTTCCCTGAAAAAGCCCTCCCCCCCTCCCTATCAGGGAAGCGTCCATAGTCAAAGTGGTAACTGGAGGGGGGAGCATGAAGGGACATCCTATTATGACATGAAGAGATGTCAACCACCACTGAAGATCCTTCTTGCAGGAATTCGTAATCAGGATCATGTGACTCATTGGAAGTTCTTGGTAAGACCATTGCGTGAATAGAAGCCATTGAAGGATTCTCATATGCATCCTTGCTAACAGGATTGCTAAAATAGCTGCCGCCATCAATCCTAGAACTTTCAAAACCTCTGCAGCTGGTGCTCTGATCTTTGATATCAGGGACATGATGTGTTGGCGAAGAATAGAAATTCTTTCTGGAGGAAGACGAAGAGTGGTAGTTGACATGTCTAGTTCTGTCCCTATAAAGACAATATGCTGCGATGGCAACAAGGCAGACTTTTCGAAGTTGACTGTAATGCCTAGCCAATCACAGAGTGTCAGAGTAGCCTCTCTCACTTGAAGAAGTTGATGCCTGGTGGTGGAGGTAATGAGCCAATCATCCAAATACGGAAACACCTGGAATCCTAGACGCCTCAGGTGAGCTGTGACTACTGCCATACACTTGGTGAACACTCTGGGAGCTGTAGCGAGACCAAAGGGCAGAGCTCGGAATTGATAATGATTGGCTCCCAGACGGAAACGCAGGTGATCTCTGGATGGTCTGGCCATCTTTATGTGGTAGTACGCATCCTTGAGATCGATCGAGCACATCCAATTGTCCTTCCCTAGAAACGGGAGCATGGACTGTAGCGTGACCATTCGGAACTTCTCTTTTCTCACAAATTGGTTGAGTCTACTGAGATCCAAAATGGGTCTCCAATCCCCTGTTTTCTTTGGAACCAAAAAGAATCTTGAGTAAGTTCCGAATCCTGTCTGGTCTGCCGGGACTGGCTGGATGACTCTTTTTCTAGCAATCGGTGTACCTCTATTGCTGCTTGTCCCATGTGACTGGGTGGAACGTCCGGGATCTTTTTGACGGGAAGGGGCTGGGTGGAGAATGGTATGAAATACCCTCTGGAAATGATACTTTGTACCCAATTGCCATTTGTTATATTTAGTCAGTCTTTTGGGTACAATGATAAGTGACCTCCGACTGCCTCCAGAGTAGGACAGCCGGGCCTCCCTTTAGGAGCGCTGGTAGGACTGACCAGCGAATTAATCTCTGTCACCCTGGTGTTGCGGACCCCCTCTGCCGCGAGGGTGGCATCTACCATTGAAACCCCCTCCTCTGCCTCTGGAGGGGGGCTCTCCAAGTGTCTCTTGATAGGCTCCTTGGGCTTTCCGGAACCACATCTTTCCTCCCCTCTGACCTTTAGGAAAGGGTCGAGTGGGGGTGGAAAAATGGACTCCGATGGCAGACAGAGTATTTCCTTCTTGCTCACACCTGGTCAAAGTCTCCTTCAACTTTGCCCAAACAAAGATGAGCCGTCAAATGGGGTATTAGTAAAGGAAGACTTGAAGGGTTGCGCAAAGGAACAGAGCCACATCCAGGCATGCCTACGAAGAGCGATACCTGTACCTGCGGCTCTACTCGAACCATCAGCTGCGTAAGATACGATCTTGTTGGATACACTCGAAGCTACAGCACCCTGAAGAGTATCTCCCAACTCCTTAAGGAGATCTTTCTGCAGTCTGGTAAAATGTGTCAAGCGTGATCTGAGTGAGAAAGTCACTGAACTGAACATGCATTTCCCATATCTATCCATGATCCTAGAGTCTCTGTTAGGAGGATGGATACATAAGGAAGTCTCAGACATTTCTTTTTGGTGGCCGCCACCACCATGGCATCAACATGGACTACCTTGGTCAAAAAGGACTTATCCACGGCGGCAGAAATAAACTTATTAGACCTCCTAGGAACAGGTTCCATATATTCTGGTGACTCCCACGCCCTACGAGAGACAAGATCCATAAGCTCATTATAGGGCGGAGATAGATACCCAAGAGGTGGAAGGTTGAGACCCGAATGCCTTCAGGAGAACCAACTCGTCCTCAGTAGGGCTCCTGGACTGCCAATCACCCCTCTGCCTAAGAATTTCAAGAATCTCTGCAAAGAAGATGTCCTCATAGGGGATCTTGGGGACCCTTCTGATTCATCCAAGTCAGTGTCCGATGTGAGAGATTCCTGGGGGGAGTCCAAATGCCTCCGCTTGCATAATCTCTTCCTGGGAACGTCTTCAGGGGGAACTTCTGGAGAGGTCTCGGAAGAGCAGAGAGCACCCTGTGGGGCTACCTGAGGCTTAGGGTCTCTACGTTTGGGATGACCGGAGGAGACAGAAACTGACACAGGCACTTTAGGGGAAGAAGAGGCCAGACCTTGAGATGAGGAAGTCTTAGGAGACAACACTCACCTCATGGGCTCCGAGCCAGAGGTAGGAGCTGAGCTCTCCCAAGCCGAGGCCCAGAGAGGAAGAGTCAGCACCAACAAGTCGGTGCGGCTATCCTCCCCGGACCCGACTGGAGAGTGTCGGCTCCTAGAGTCCCCGGTCGGCACCGAGAACGTCCAAGCAGATGGAGCCGACGACACTGGAGCAGGTGTTGGCTCCAAGGGATCCACAATCATCAGGTCAGCCTCCTCTGGCTCCGAAGGTCCGGTATGGCTTGGAGGAGGAGCAGACAATTCAAGAGTAGTGGTCTTCGCCTCCAATGGCCGGGTCTGAGCCGACAGCGATTTAGCTAGGCCTGGTGCCTTTAAGAGTTTCTGAACCAGCCGGTCCATATCCAGATCAGAAAGGCTGACAGATGTCCTAGAAGAGTGAACGGATGGAGCCGACTGAAGCAATATGGATGGAGGTTTTTTGGCAACAGGTTCCAGGGCAGTGTCCCGATTCCGAAAAGAGCAGACTGTCAGCTCCGAAGGCAGTGGAGCCGAAGTCACCACACTTTCTGATAGTTTTCCTATTTTTGACAGATTCAGTGGATGATTTGGATGATTTGCTGGTTCCATCCTAGTCAAGCAATGCCTCAGAAAAGGGGTGTTTGATAATACCCCTATCAATTAACTTCCTCTTCCTTTCTGCTAGCACTCTGGTGGAAAAGGAATGACAGATACTGCATGACTCTTGCAAGTGCACCTCACCCAAACAGTAAATGCACTGTACATGGGCATCCGTGACTGACATTTTCTGTCTGCAGTCTGGGCATTTTTTAATCCCAGACTTTGGATGTTTGTCTCTTTCTTCAGACATTTTACAATTTCTACTAACTGGAACACACTATTTAATTAGAAGTTATGTACTCACCATAACGTTCCATCTGAGTAGGTGTATTCATTTGTCTGCAACCTGTGGGTTATGGATCCGATATCGGATCGTTTTCCAGCTATGGATCCAAGCTCTCAGCTCCTCCCCTCACCCATAATGCCCTGCTCTACCCTCATGACCTCAGATCGAGTTTGCCAAAGCAACAATACCCTAAAAAGGGTAACAAGGAATATGCAGGAAACTGAAAGGCCAGGGGATAGAGACAAATGAATACACCTACTCAGATGGAACGTTATGGTGAGTACATAACTTCTAAATCAGTAGGATATTCATTTGTCTGCAACCTGTGGGACAGAGTCCCCAGCTACCTGAATCTTGGGCGCCATCATGGAAGGATATTAAAGGATGCTCTACCCTAGGTGCAAGATCCAACTTATAGTGAGAAATAAATGTATGGGATGAAGCCCACGTGGCTGCTGCACAAATATCATCTAGGCGAATGCTAGACTTGCAGGCTGCCGAGGTAGATACTGACCGGGTTGAATGGGCATGAACACCCTTCCTGGCTTGATAAGCCAATAAAATGCACTGTGAAATCCAGCGGGACAGAGAAACTTTAGAAATTGGCTTGCCCAAATTGAATTTTGCAAAGGAAATAAACAGCTGGTCGGATTGCCTATGACCAGCTGTCCTGTTGAGATAAAATCTAAGTTGCCTGTGAACATCTAGTGAGTGTAGCTTATATTCACCTTTGTTTTCATACTTAGGGAAGAAAACAGGGAGGTTAATGGATTGATTGATGTTTGCTTCAGAAGCGATTTTAGGAAGGAAGGACGGGTTGGTCCTGAGGGAGACACGGTCCGGATGAAATACCAAGTAAGGAGGTTTAGCTGATAAAGCTTGAAGTTCAGAAACTCTCTTGGCTGATGTAATGGCTACCAAAAGGCTGTCTTGTAGGACAAGAATTTGAGATCCACCGTAGCCAGCGGGCTCGAAGGGGCGGTCAAGGCCTGTAGGACCAAAGAAAGGTCCCAAGGAGGAACTGCTTGTTTTATAGGGGCCTGAGAAGGAAAGTACCTTTAAGAAATGTTTTGCACAATTTGGCTGACATAAGAGGATTAGACTCTTGACCAATGTGATAGTGAGAAATTGCAGCCAGTTGAACTTTGACTGTGGAACTGCTGGCACCATCATTAAAGAGAGAGGTTAGAAAATCAAGCACTACAGGGAGAGGAACCGTGAAGGGATTTAGGCCTTGCCCGCCCACACAGAGAACGTTTCCATTTGCTTGTAAACCTTTCTAGTGGATGGTTTATGAGCCGCCACCAAAATAGCCTTTACGGTGAAGAAATACCGAGTCCTTATCAAGAGTGGAACTGGAGCAGCCAAGCGGTCAGCTTCAGGTTGTCCAGGTTCGGAGGAGGAATGCAGGATGGATGGGATATCAGATCCGAATGGGATCTAGAATCCAAGGAGGATTCACCGAGTGAGACCTTAGGAAGGGGAACCAGATCTGTCGAGGCCAGAATGGAGCGATGAGAATCATTCTGCAACCCACCCGAGAGGCTTTCTGAAGAACTTGCAGCATCAGAGGCAAGGGTGGATAGGCATACAGAAGACCGGGTGGCCAAGCATGCACCAGAGCGTCTCTTGGGGTACCTCCGGGAGGAGGTATTAGAGCGAAAAACTGTCGCACTTGGTGTTTGAGGGAGAAGCAAAAGATCGCATGAAGGGTTCCCCACCGTGCGAATATGCGTTCGCTACTTGACAATTGAGAGACCACTCGTAAGGGGTCAGAATGGTGCGACTGAGCTTGTCCGCTAGGATGTTGGACCGACCGGAATGTGCGTTGCTATGAAAGCGATTGGTGGAGATTGCCCATTCCCAAACTCTCATGGCCTCTCGACAAAGAGGGTAAGACCTTGTTCCCCTTGTTTGTTGATGTACCAGACAACAGACATATTGTCGATTGAATCGCAATTGTTCCCAAGGGAAGAAAGTCCTGAAGTGCTAGCAACGCTAAGAGCACTGCTCTCATCTCTAGAACATTGATATGCAGTAAGGTCTCTGAATCGCTCCACGTGCCTTGGACTGTCCGCCCCAAAGTGCCCCCACCCGAGGCGGGAGGCGTCCGTGGTCACCGTGGCGAGAGGGGAGAAGCACAAAATGGGCGACCCTCGTGGAGATCCGGGAGTGGAGCCACCACAAGAGGGACCGCTTGCAAGCCTTGCTGATCGCTATGGGATGATGCATGGGGAGAGCAAGGTATGACCACTGTACTAAGAGCGTCCACTGTAGAATGCATATTGAGCCTGGCAAGAGGAAGAAGTGCTATAGCGAAGCCATGGACCCTAGAGCCCTCAGGACCAACTCCGCTGGAACAGAACTTGAATGGAGAATGGCCCGCACCTGGAGCTGCAGATTTAGAACTCTGTCCGCAGTGAGGAAGGCTCAACTCCTTGTGTCTAATCTGGCCCCTATGAAATCTAAGAGCTGTGTGGGCGCCAGGTTGGACTTTTTTGTATTTATTGTGATGCCCAGAAATGGAGCAAGATGGAGAAAGGAGTCTCGCGCCAAGAGAAGTAGATGCCTTGTTGGGGGGAAAGGGAGCCAGGCGCCCAGGTGGGGAAAGACCTGCACCCCCTGAAGCCTCAGGTGGGCCGCTACCACTGCTAGTACTTTGGTAAACACCCTGGGGGCTGTGGTGAGACCAAAGGGAAGGACCCGGAACTGGTAGTGACTGGCTCCCAGCCGAAGCGGAGAAACCTCCTGGCGCCTGTCCATCAGGATGTGGTAGCCTTGAGATCTATCGAGCACATCCAGTGATTTTCTCCCAGAAGGGAGAATAGATTGCAGAGTGACCATTGAATTTTTCTTTGGGGACTGCCAGATTCAAGAGAGAGGTCTAGGATTGGTCTTAGTTCCCCGTCTTTTGGCACTAAAAGAATCTGGAGTAGAACCCTGATCCGATCTGGTCTGGGGGAACGGGCTGGATGGCTCTTTTCTTTAGCAGATGGCCAATTTCTGCCAAAGCGGCCTCCCGTTGACCGGGTGGAACGTCTGGGAGGGACTTCAACTTTGGAAGGTGAAGGAAAGGAATGCGATATCCCCTGGATATGATTTGGAGAACCCAGCGGTCCGATGTTATGGACTCCCATGCCGCTAGGTGCCCAACCCCCGACTGCCTCCAGAGTAGAGCAGTCGGGCAACCCTCAGGGTTGCGGCCGTTCAGAGAAAGGTTCCTGGACCCGAAGTTTCTGGGAGCCCCTCTGCCTCTAGGGCGGCGTCCTCCCTGTCCTCCTCTGCCACGGAAGGACTGGTTGTCCGGAGCAGGCTGGGACTGCTGCGACTTCCGGAACCACATCTTCTTCTGACCCTTTTGGTTCCTAGAATAGGGCCTCTGGGGTGCAGACAGACAGCGTCTTCCGTCCTTCGCTCTGGGTCAACGCTCATGAACGGTCTTGCCAAACAGAGCAGAACCATCAAAGTTAGCAAGCGGCGCCTTGAAGGGCTCAGAAAAGGACGGAGCCAGGCCTGACGTCTAGTGACCAGTCCTGTCCTGCATGGGAGAGTAACCGCATAGAAGTGTTTGTGACTGACCTAAGAGTGGCCATTTTGGTGGAGTGCAGAACTCTGTCCTCCGAAATGGACTCAGGGGATGCAGCGTATTCCTTAATAAGATCTCGCTGCATCAAATAGTTCAGCGAACTGAACATCCGCTTCCCCAAGCGGTCCATCATCCGAGACTCCTTGCTCGGTGGGTGGACTGAGGACTCTCCTGAGCCAGTTCCTCTTTGTGGCGCCGTCAACATGGCATCTACAGGAGGCCCCTTACTCCAATGGGTCCTGTCGGAGGCGGACTAAGGATCCTATCTGGTCTTTTGGGAATTGGCTCCACGGTGTCCGGTTCCTTCCACGCCCTGGTGGTAATAAGGTCCACCAGGGGTCAGCAGGGGACACCCAAGAGAATGCCTCCAAGAACACGGAGAGGAAGACTTGGGGCAGACCACCCCATTTCCATGATGTCTCGAAGGAGACATCCTCGGGGTGACCGTGGGAGCCTTCCTTCCTCCAAGTCCGTGTCTTCAGTGAGAGACTCGGGAGTCAATGTGCCTCCTTTTGCAGGGGCCTCCTCTGGGGGCTGTCAGAGGAGTCCTCGCAGCAATTTGCTCCATGGGAGCAACTTGGGGCACAGAACGGGCTGTCCCAGGGGCCGGATGGTGGAAGCCTGGCCCAGTGCAGAGGCAGCGGGGCCGGGCGAAGCAAGTGCCGGGGTCCGGAGACCCTCAACAGAGCCCTCTCCACTACATCAAAAGCCGAAGGGAGCCGACCACCAAAGGATCCGACAATCGGCTCCCCTCGGATCCGAAGAGTGGATCGGAGCCGGCGCCGGATCCGAAGGACAGTGCGCTCCGACACAGACGGCGCGAGCACTGATCCCCGGATCCGGCTCGGATCCAGGCTCCGAGATCGGGTCCACTTTCGAGGGCAGGGTCGGATCCGGTACCAAGTACTATCGGCTCCGACCTCCCCGCCCGGCTGCTCGGCTCCAGTTGCTCAACCCGGATAGCGGGTCGGAGAAGGAGCAATAGGCTTAAAAGGGTGTTGAGCTCCCCGAGGGGAGGCAAGAGCACTCCCATCTGCATCTGGGCCTGGATGAACCTTCTCATCATCCGGTCCAGATCAGCATCAGAAAGGCTATGGGTAGATCTCGAAGAGGCTACCGAGGTAGGCCTGGAGTGCCTCCTCGATAGCCTCGACGGAGATCGGGTCTCCTCCTCCTCAGGACCCGGAGAGAAGCACACAGGGGACCGGAGCCGAGAAGGAGGAGACCGAGCCGGGAGAAGCCGGCTGGCGGGGAAACAGAGGTCTCGGCCCGCTGTGGTGCTTCTCCCTCCGGTCCTTTTTAGCTGCATCCCTCTCCTCTCCAGAAGCGGGAGTTTGAGTCCCAGGAGCAGGAGGGGGTGCCACAGGTGGAACAACTGCAGAAACAGTAGTCCCCGAAGGAGCGGAGGCCGGAGCCGAGTCCGGCGGTAAAAGACCCGCCAAGACCAGCTTGGACCTCCGCTCCCTCAGTGCCCTGGGGTTGAACCCTGCACAAATGGAACAACCAGATGTGAGGTGTTCAACCCCAAGACACTTAACACACCGAGTGTGGCCATCAGCGGTGAGAGCCTATGGCCACAAAAATATAGATTTAGGCTGTTCAGCCATAATCTATAAAACCTAAAGTTACAGAAAGTAACTTAAACAACAAAAAACCACACAGGCCTACACACACACTGGAGGGAATAAAAATTATTACTGTAACTTAAAATAAACTCAAAACAGTCTATATTAAAGGGAAACCTACTACTTTCACACAAATTTAGTTAAAGAAACAAAAAATTTTCTGTTTTTAAACAAGAAAATAGTTCACTTAGCTGAGAGCTATGTATCCACATCCAGTTACCAGCGCGGCAAACAAGATCTGGGGTCATGAGGGTAGAGCAGGGCATTATGGGTGAGGGGAGGAGCTGAGAGCTTGGATCCATAGCTGGAAAACCATGCCGGTTCGGATCCGATATCGGATCCATAACCCACAGGTTGCAGACAAATGAATATCCTACTTCAGATCTAAGAGTTATCTTAGAAATCTTAACTAACTAACTCACACACAGCCCAAAAGGGGCAACTAACAATTATCAATATAAACAGGAATAAGTAATCCAATAACAATAGTCCCAACAGGGAACACTGACTAACAAGTAAAGAAAGGGATCCTAAGACCAAAAGGCCGAAGGCAAAGAAAGATTTTCTGAGGAAAGGGGGTGAACACAGAAACACAACTATCTACTAGCTAGTAATATCTATTACGAAATATAGATCAAAGATATATAAAAATTGAAAAATATAACTTGCTGAAAGTTGAAAACTCCAAATAAAGTCTCGAGCAACACTGGAAACCAAGAGATCCGTGCCGCAGCAAACTAGATCTGAGGTAATTCCAGCAGTGCATTGTGGGATGAGGGGTGGGGTCTCGAGCTACTGGAGAACTTTGAGCTTGCTAGTCGGCCGTGTTGGAGCCGAGGATTGGCTCCGAACTCATCAGTGAAGAATGAACGGCGAGATTGAACAACTTCACATCTATCATTATTGTGAGTATATAACTTTCGCATTTGATGTTGTTCTGTCTGTTCTTCAATGTATGAGACAGAGTCCCCAGCTACTGTAACACCTGGGTGGTCCTCTTGAAGGATATTCTGGAGCACAATCGAACCAGAAGAGGCTCTTGATCTGGATTGTTTGTCAAATTTGTAATGTGAAATGAAGGTATGAACCTTGGACCAGGTGGCAACTGCACATATGTCATCAAGGGGTATTCTGACAAAGAAGGCTGTCAACAACACTACAGATCTAGTAGAATTAGCAAAACCAAATGTGAAAACGCCAAAGGCTAGGATGTCTTGAGACACCTATACGTATCAAAATAAGTTTAAAACTGTGAATAAGGTCTTGTCAAAAATAACAAATAATTAAAAGCCAAGCACGCGTAAAATCCAACAATTTATTATAAATTCCAACAGGTTACAAGTTAAGCACTTTCACCCACTACATCACAGGCTTCTTCAGAACTAAATTTTTATAAACTGTTGCAGTTTAAATAAACATTTGGTGCCAGCAATGTAGCTATTTAAAGGTACATGTCCATAAACAAAGGAACTGCACTTCCTAATATAAAACAAACATGTCAGTACCAATAGTTAACATGTAATTACATCGTAAACTGTCTAAGTAATATTCATAATAAATGCAATAAAAAACAAATTTTATTAAAATATGAACTAATAAAAAGGTTTTTTACCCCCTTTCTATCCATTACAGCCTCTCCTGATGTTATTCTTAACACTGATTTAACTTGTTCAACAACGGTCTTATGGAAATGTAGTCATTGAGCCCTGGAGGTGTAGAGGCATCAGTATACTTAGACAGTTTACGTAACCTGTTGGAATTTATAATAAACCGTTGGATTTTACGCGTGCTTGGTTTTTAATTATTTGTTATTTTTGACAAGACTTTATTCACAGTTTTAAACTTATTTTGATATGTATAGGTGTCTCAAGACATCATAGCCTTTGGCATTTTCACGTTTGGTTTTGCTAGTTCTGTTGTATTTTTGAACGCCAAAATTTTCTTTACATTTTTTGAGATCTAGTAGAATGGGATTTTGGTGTTGTAGGCAGTGATGAACCCTTTTCTACATAAACATAGAATATACATTCAGACATTAATGGTAAAGAGAGACTTGGCTACCCCCTTTCTCAGCTTGACAGGGGAGTAAGAAACAAACAACTGGTCAGTTTTCCTGGAGGCTTTTGTCCAATGTAAATAGAATTGTAACTGTTAGTGAACATCCAGTAAGTGCAATGTGTATTCACATTTGTTTGAAAACTTTGGGAAAAACACAGGAAGAGTTATGCATTGGCTCACAGAAGATTCAGAAGCCATCTTTTGAAGGAAGGAAAGACTGGTTTTCAGGTTTTGTCTTTGTGAAAAAAACATGTTGGGAGGTTTTGCAGACAAGGCATGCAGTTCTGAAATTCTCCTAGTAGAAGTAACACTAACTAAGAACAGAGTTTTCCACGATAAAAAAATTAAATCAACTTTATCGGCAGGTTCAAAAGGAGGGATAGTTAATGCTTGCAGCAAAATTGTAATGTCCAAGGGAGGAACTGGGTCTCTAAAGGGAGCATGTAATAAAAAAGTCCCTCTAAGAAAAGCTTTAAATAGTCTTAAGGATGCAATGGGTGTGTGAGATTCTCTCCAATGTGAAAAGAATATATGGCTGCTAATTGTTCTTTAGCAGTGGAATAGCTGTCTGCATTCTGAAAAAGATGAGCAAGAAATTCAAAGATTGCCATAAGAGGAGCCGAAAAAGGATCACGATTGTGTTCAGTTGCCCATATGGTAAATCTTTTCCATTTGTTTTTGTAAATCTTATGTGTAGAAAGTTTCTGGTAGGAAGTCAGGATATGAACAACTGAGGATGAAAACCTGGACTGCATAGCCATCATTGGAATTGAAGAAACCATGTGGTTAGCTTGAGGGATTGATTGTCTGGGTGAGGCAAACTCGACGGGTGAGAAAGTTGATCTGGAGCTGAGTCCAACACCCAGGGAGGGTGTACTAGATAAGACCAGAGGAAGGGAAACCATAATTGTTGAGGCCAGAAGGGGGCTTTAAGGATGATTGCAATATTCTTCACTAGTGCTTTCTGTAAAAATGTTGGAATTAAAGGAAAGAGAAGGAAGGCACAAAGGAGTTCTGGGGGCCATCTGGGCTTAGACAATCCCTCAATGACTCCCACTCCTGGGGAATCACAGCGAAGAACTTGCTTCATTTGGCAATGTGGGGAGATGCAGACAGATCACACCAAGATAGGCCCCAATGGTTGAATATCTGCAATGTGTCCACTGGACTGACAAGACTATTCATGAGGGAGAAGGACATACCTATTCAACCTGTCTGCTAACATACTGGACTTCCCTAGAATTTACATTGGTGTTATAAAGCAGTGAGAAGAAATTGTCCATTGCCATATTCTCACAGCCTCTTGACATAATGGATAAATCTGGTTTCTCCCTATTTGTTGATGTACTAGACAACTGTCATGTTGTCTGTCTGCATAGATGTCACATCTGAGGGGAGAGAGAGTCCTAAAAGATGTGCAACACTAGGAGAATCACTTTCATCTCCAAGACACTGATTTGTAGACTGGCCTCTGACTTTGACAAGTATGTGGTCACTGTGGCTTTGTTAAAGATACTGGGAAAGACATAGGTTGCTATCTTATCAACCACTGGACTGCAACAGTCCACTGTAGAATGCGTATGCAGTATCTAGCCAGGGAAACCAAGGTGATCAAAGCTGTCATGGAGCCTACAAGATGGAGCATTGTTTTTTGCTGGTGGTTTCTCACAGTACAAGTCAGGCAAAGCTTGCTGATGAATGGATGTAATCCATGTTTGGGGAAGCTTTGCAATTTGGAGCTTTGTGTCCAATTGAGCTTCTGTGAACTCTAAAGACTGAAGCGGGTGAAATTTAGACTTTGTTAAATTCACTGTAATGCCTAGGTTTGAACACAGATGGAGCAGGAGTCCCTTGCTTGGATTAGTAGACTCCTGTTAGGATGGTGACGAGTGAGCAGTCCAAATAAGGGAACACTCAGAACCACTGCAGTCAAAGGTGAGCTTCTAATGCTGTGATGCATTTGTTGAACACCCAAGTGGCTGTAGTAATACTGAGAGGCAGAGCTCTGAATTGTAAATGAATGGCTCTCAGACAGATGCAAAGATACTTCCTGAAGTGTCTTTTCATCTTTATACTGTAGTGTGCCTCCTGAAGATCTTTCATGTAGATCCATTCATTCTCCCTCGGTGGAGGAAAAGTAGACTGTACCATGAACATCCAGAATTTTGTTTTTCTTACAAATGTGTTCAAGTAACCTAGGTCCAGAATTGGTCTTAGGTCCCTGTTTTTCTCTGGCATTAAAAAGAACCTTGAGTAAATTCTGAATCCTCTTTGGTCTGGTGGGCCCTCTTGGATGACTCAGTTGTTTAGAAACTTTTTCATTTCCCAAGTGGCTACATTCCTTTGAGAGAGTAGTACATTGGGAAGTCTTTTTCGGGGAAAAAGGGAGGGTGTGGAAGAGAATGGAAAAGCCTCTGGTTATGATCCTATATACTCATTTGGCTTGAGTGATGGACATCCAAGTTGTTGGATGCACAGATAAGCACCCCCCCCTGACTGCCTCTAGAGCACAGCAGTCAGAAAATTGTTCAGGAGCACTGAAAAAGTTTCTTGGAGAAAGAACCTCTGAAGGCTTCATTCTGTGGACCACCTTTGCCCCTGAGGTGGTATCCATTATAAGAGTTCCTCTCTCGGCTGCAGGGGGCTTCTGTCTCCAGAAGTGTCAGGTGAGAACCTCTGTGATTTGTAGAATCAAATTTTCTTCCCTCCTTTTTCATTCCTGGAAAAGGTCCTTTGAGGAGTAGAACATTTGATCCCTATGGCAGAAAGAGACTTATCTTCTTTTCCACTTCTAGATACTATGTCTTTTGATTTAGGATGAAACAGTGTTGATCTGTCTTAAGGGGTATTCACAAAGGACATCTTAATATGCTCCACAAAGTCACAGAGCCTTATCAAAAGATGGCTACTGATGGATATGCCTGTGCTGGCTGCTCTACATGCACCTTCCATGGCACTGGAGATAAGGTGTATAGAGTCACTGGACAAGGACTGGAGGGTAGCTATCTGTGTATCGGTGGACTTTCTCTGATCCGCAGGCAAGGTACCTGGTAAAGATTTGGAGGTCTCCTTCGTCAAATCCCTCTGAAACTGTGTAACATGTGCCAAACAATTCAATGCCCTCACCAAGAAAGTAGATGAGACATAGACGTGATTTGTAAATTTGTCCATTGTGTGAGACTCCCTGTTCAATTTATGGACAGAAGTTTCTTCTGCTAATTATTTTGCCGGCCCTTGCTCCAATGGGGATGATCCTTGGGAGCAATGAGGAACTTATCAAGTCTCTTTGGGATGAGTTCAGTTGTGTCCAGCTCCTTCTGTACCCACTTAGAGATAAAGTCTACCATCTCATCCACAGGCAGAATTTCCTAAGTCATAGATGGGCCAGAATTAAAAGCCTTGATGAAAACTGACTCTTAGAGAGAAAGTGTTTGGGAGGACCTTCCCCCTTTCTGTTTAAGCAGTTCAAGGATTTCACAAAAAGCAACATCTTCAAGGGAGGATATGGGGAACCCTTCTCCTTCATCAAAGTCAGTGTCAGTGGTGGCATACTCCTGAGGAGAATCCAGGTGCCTCCTTTTGCACATATGCTTTTTCTGTACCTCCTCAGTGGGATGCTCTGAGGAGGACTTAGAAGCTGAGGTGGTCTCTTCCAGAGGAGTTAGCTCAAGCTTTTTGCTTACTGGTTGCCCAGATGCAATAAGAAAAGTTGGTTCTAGACCCTGCAAAATCCTTTGGGGAAGGGACAGATAAGAAATCAAGGAGGTAGTCTTCTCTCTGGGATGAGAGAGTACACTCTTGAATTCCTTGAAAGCTGAACTCAGTATGACTGTGGGAAGCCTAGCCTTACGAGCAGACAACCCTGAAGGACGCTCAGCCTGGAATACCACATGGCTCAGATCCGAGGCTGATGTCAGACTGGAACTGTATAAAGCCAAGGCTCCAAGAGGGAGGAATGGTTCTGAAGACCTTGGTTCTAAACCTAGCTTGTTGAAATTGGTGCAGACCATTCGGGTGAAAGGCTCAGACAGCCCCTAAGCAATTGAAGACGACCAAATCAAAGCACTCTTCCACAATGAGGAAGAGCAAAACTTAGGCTCTGATGCAGACCTGTCCCAGGTGGAAATAGAATCCAAGGGTTCCGATTCAAAAGGGCAGATCAGCAAAGCAGCAGTAAAAGAATGGGGGAAAGAAACTATTCACCTAATCCTGATGGTAGCTCAAAATGGGAAGACCTCCCTCTCCTAATGGATCTGATTCTAAAGAAATCTCCTCATCATCTTGTCCACATTTACTTCAGTAAGGATCCTGGTAGATCTGGCTGACCAGAAGGATGAAGCAGCAGAGGGGAGCCTAGAATGATGGCACAGATTTTCCTGTAAGTATAGGTAAAAGGAGTCTAGAAGAAATTGGCTGTGGTGATAACCTTGGTGATGTATTGGATCTGATGAGTATCAGATCCATGAAAAGCATTGGCTGTGAAAGTTTTATGTTTTTGGAATTATGTATTTATCTATTATTTATTTACTTATTTATTTTGGTAGGCAGGGACCCATTGCACTGTTTTTTTTTAGTAAAAGTAGACCCCCTACAGAGATTATTTAACATTAGCCTCAAAACAGGTTTTATAATTGATAAATGGAAGAGAGCAACAGTTATTCTCTTGTACAAAGGTAGGGGCTACAACAGACCCGGGTAATTATAGACCCATAATCCTCATCTGTAAGGCTGTGAAAAGGATAATTATGGAACTAATAAACAGGGATATAGGTAACCTACAGGCTTTCAACACAACCCATTTCAAATATGTTGAGGGCAACCCTGCCTACATAACCTAGATGACTTCTTCAAAAAAGTCACTGAAAAAATGGACAAGGGCAGATCAGTGCACATTGCCTATCTGGACCCTGTAAATGCATTCAACACCACCCCACATTCAGGCATCATACAGTAACTATTCAAGCAAAATTTAACCCCTATGTAGCTCACTGGACAGCAAATTGGCTCACAAATAGAACACAGGAAGTAAGTATATGTGGCTCTACCTCCTTCAAATGACCTGTCACTAGTGGAGTGCCCCAAGGGTTAATCCTTGGGTCACTTCTCTCTGGTATTTACTTCTCAGAGGTCAAAGCTAATGTTAATAGGAATGTGGCTGACCAAGTTTGCAGATGACTGCAAACTTGGTGACAAACTCCCCAGAGGACACCATGATCTTACAACAGGACCTACGCCAAACAAATAGTTGGTACCAATACCTGGACTGAAACTAAATGCCAAGAAATGTATAATCATATCCTTTTGCAAGCATGCCTCCTTTTGTAACTGTCACATTGACACTATCTCCCTGAAAACTAATCCCATAGTTAGAGATCTGGGAACCTATATTGACAATGAACTGTTCTTTGACCACGACATAGTCACTATTATAAGGAAGTCCTTTTTTATCACACAGTTTATACTGAAGGATATGTCATCCAGATCCTGAGACATAAATTGTACCCCTATACTTATCTCTCATTAGACTGAACATCGAGTATAATACTCTTTTTGATATGTGTCAGTCCAAACATTTCTCACAGTTGAAACAAGTCTTGCAGAACTTGAAGCTAAATATCCTACATAAGTAATCATGCTTCTCAGCTCCTCCCACTAATTAGCTAGACTTAATTTCTTTTTAATCAGAAAATGGAAAAGGACTTCCTTGCAACAGTTGATACTTCACATCTGATTTAACACATGGGCCCTGATGGATAAGGAAAACATGTATTTACCCAGCATACACTTGAGCAGCCTGTCTTTGGATAGTCATATTTCAAAACATAAGGCTAATAATTGCCATGGAAATGTAAGGCTACACTTCTTAAGATCCTCACTGATCAATAGCCTAGTCAGTACCCGTGAACCTATGAAGAATAAAGCCTCATGAATCTCTACTTAGCATGTTTGTGGACATCGAATAAGGATTATGCTGAAATTTTGATATAACCTTCAGAAACTTACTGAAGTATGCATTTTCCTGATGTAATAGTTTTTCATAATGCTTACAGGTTCCTAGGTTCATAGGAGGTTACTAGGCTAGCGGTCCTAAAGCCTTTACAAGCCTAGCCATGGTAATCCCAAGTATCCCCATTTGCTGTAATGAAAATCTTTCCTAGGGGTTTTCGGGAAGAGGTATGATCCATACAGCTATCATCAGGGGTCTAACAGCTGTTCTGTCTTATTTTGTGATGCAGGAATGGATGGGGATTGTTCTCTCATCTATAGCCTTTGAGTAGGGAGTCTATTTCCTTTACATTGGCTTTTTTATTGGTTGGATATATTCTGGAAAACTGTGGGGCTGGGGTAAGAAATAACTGCTCCATAGCTTCTCTCTGGGTCTACAATATCATTGGATCTATGAATGCTGAAACATCTAGCAAATTAGTTTTGACATTTTCAGGATGTCACTTCATCCTGATCCAGGTATCCCACAAAACTACACTAGAAATGCAGACCCTGGCTGAGGTATCCAGTGCATTAAAAGCACATTTTAACATGTGTACACACATACCAACTGTAGTGATATTATGTTTTCAAAGTTGTCTCTAGTATTACTCTTTATAAGCTTTAAATACATTCTTACATCTGGTAAAACTTAGATAAGAAACTATATGTGCTAAATAAATCAAAGACCAATACGTACATTTTTTGACGTATTTATTGTGGGTAATACAGCCAATGGAAAGTTTGTTTCTGATATGAGGAAGAGAAAAGGATTGTGTACAGTCATCCTTTTGATTACTATAGAACTGGCCTGTCTACTGGTGTCTTACACATTCTATCTGCTCTTTTAAAAGTAGGAGTCTGTGTCAGATTGCTGGCTTTTGGACTGCATGACATCTTTAACTATGTTAAATAAGGGCAGTACAACCAATTTTGACTGCTTTAATTTATCCTTTTCAAGTAGCTTTTCTTTGGAAATGAAAGATCCTCAGAGGACTATCTAGAAAATTCATCTATGCAATTTACAATTGCAGAAAAAATGGTGTTCTTGGTGTGGGGACCACAGATTTGTAAGGATGTATCTTATGTAATAAATTTGGATTACATAATACTCTTTCTCTTCCTCCAACAACACAGGAGAGGACATCATTCACGTTTTAAGTTGGTCCACTTGAACTTTTAACAGTATTGACAAAGGTTTGCATACAAGGAACTTTGTACTGAACCGATATTAGCCCATTTAAAAGCATGCATTTTCTCCACAGATCAATGGTTTGGACCTAAAGCTGATACAAGTATAGATTGCAGTTCAGCTGCCTTCCTACATCATTTTGCAATGCTCCCTTATATACAAAGAGTAATCAATGTTCAGAAGTAAAGGAGCTAGATGGGTGAAAGGGACCTGTGTAACTTGAGGTCAGGTAAAAACTTCTGAAGCACTGGGAGCTTGCTGCTTTATTAGAGCTCCAGTCAAGATACACTCACAGTCTTTCTAAGAGCTTTCTAGGATCCGAAGAATGAGGCTAACAAATTTGTGGACCAATAAATGTGCTTATGGGAATGACATTACTGCCAACTTAATTTTTAATGACAGAAAAAACAATTGGGGGGGGGGGGGTCTCACATTAGGAGATAATGTTTCTGGAGCCAATGGTGTTGATGTCCCATCATCAGACAAAATAGGACAGGAGATATTTTTTTTTTTAAAATGTATCTAATAATGTTTTTTTCAGAAGATTTTTCATATTTCTTTTTTTTTCCATTTACTTCTACATGAAAAGACTGAATTTTTCCTAAGCTTTTTCTCAATGTGGTAAGAAGGCATGGTGTAGAATTTTCACTGCAATTACATGTCTATCTGCCATGCTCTGAGCCTAGACAAAAATAAGTATTTGGCAGTAATCTTTCAAGGCTATTTGTGTACTACAACTATTTTACTGAATGGCTTAGAAGGGGAAGACATCCCCCTTTTGTTGCCAGTGAATTTTGCTGTTGCCATTAAGTCCTCCTGTTTGCATCTCCTAATAATTTTGCATCTTTCATGGACTCACCACATGAAATGGCCCACCTGTTGTGACCCACACTAGGAAGGTCCCTGGCCAGTGAAAGCCCATAGGATAAGCAGGGATATGTGCCTTCATGCTCTGCAGAGTGAGATAAGACCACAGATGAGGTTCCACTTCATGCTGTGGCATATTCTGGGACATTCTCTTTTAATTTCTGTTTCTGACAGTGTGCTGGGTTATGCCATCTTGTAAGGTATGCAACGTGTTTTCCATGAATAAGTCCTTAGTAACCTTGCCCACGACTGTTATGGCTATTGCTCTGTCAGTGATTCCAGGACTCAGTCAAGAATTGTGACATGCACAGCAAGCTCCCATGACAGAGGTTAACAGACATACACTTCTTCATTGCTTCGCAATGCTATTGTCAGCTCCATTATCACCCAAGTTGCTAGTTGACCACAGATCTCTGTTTCTCTATCAGAATAAAATTGCTTGTTATGCTTTCCAGTTTACTGAAAAAGTAAAGATGCTCAGAATGTAATACCTGCCAGTAGGCAGACAGGATAAACTCTTCTGTAAAACATGCCTGAAGTACCATTATAAATTCAAAGGGTAATAACTTCTTATGTTCCAGCCATGGTAGAAGGTCTAAATAGCAGCTCCAACCCCAAGTGATAACCGAATTAATGAACTTGCTGAAGGACTCTCTTCAGCTAAAACTTTGTCCAGCAGAACAATCAATATTCATGATTTCAATTTTTTTAAATAAACACACAGTACTTCCAACAACAGATGAACAGGACAGTAGAGTTATGTAACCAAGTAGAGATTGTATATTTATATAAAGTATTTTAATAGGATAAAATGGGTGTCTGTAGTCCTGAATGCTTGAAAGAGGGACTTAATTGAGAAAAGGCAAGAAAACAAAGTACTGGCTATGTCACTGTATCAAGCCTGGCTAATTATCTCTAGAATGTGTAAAAATCTGTTAACCATCTTACTGTGTAATTTAATTTAATCCTGACTTACGCTCGGGATTAACTCTAACCTGTGGAACTTGTTTAACTTGCTTACTTATGTAATCTCTGTAAATAGTCTGTTTGTAATATGTAATGCTGGTATTATGTAATGCTGTATCTGCTTACCCTTGGAGCTTTTCTCCCCGGGCCTCTGCTAAAAATGGACATGTATCCAGTTGGACTATCCCGGTCAACAAATGTAAAATAAATAAAAATAAAATAAAATATTTGGGTGAAAGGTTATAGGAAATGTAGGGGGGGATTAAAAAGAAGTTATGTAGTATCCATAATTATGGATCCTTTTCATCCTAGTCCATCCAAAGTCAAAGTCAAAGTAAACTCTACTGTCATTCAGAAATCACACAAGGGCAAAAACTGAATAAAATTTCGTATCTCCAGACTCAATGTGCAGACAACATATAGACTATTTTCACAGACATTGACACATGTAACACCTGGCTATTACATCACAGACATGCAGGTAGACAGACTAATATTGCACATAATTAGAAACACATTTTAACACTTTTTGAACTGAACACTTACTTGCATGAGACTTTAGTATTGCACAAGTACTTGGTTAAGACATTGCATTGATCCTTGCACAGAAAGAGACATTGAGTATTGCACTGTGAACATTGGAGTATTACACTATGGACCTTAGAGTATTCCACTATGGTTAATTTATGAATTTGCATGTATTGCACTGAAAGAAGAGATATTTTACTGCATTGCTACTGCCCTAGATGGCCTATAAGTTACAGTCATGGTGAATATTGCACTAAGTATTAGGTGAGATTGGTAACCAGGTTCTTGCACAAATTGAGACAGTTTCTACTGACCCAGTTGGACAACATGGAGTGTATTGGTTATTAGAGTTCAGCAGCATGACGACATTAGGGAAGAAGCTGTTCCTAAATCTCGTAGTTCTGCAACATATACTTCAGAAGCGCTTTCCGGATGATAGATGCAGGAACAGTCTGTAAGCAAGATAAGTGCAGTCTTTAATTATTCCTTTGGACCTGCTAAGACATCTGGATAAGTACAAGTCATGGATAGGTGGTAAGGTGGTCTTAATGATCCTCTCGGCTGTCTTCACCACTCTCTTGAAGGAATTGTGCTCAGAAGTGGAGCAGCTTCCATACCATACTATGAGGTTGTTCATCAAGATGCTTTCTGTCGTACCTCTGTAGAAGGTAGTGAGAACTGCCAATGGGAGATATGCTGTCCTCAACCTTCTTAAAAAGTGCAGCCTCTGGTGCGCTTTCTTGACTATGGCATTTGTGTTTGTGTTCCAAGACAAGTCCTCATCCCAGAAACTTCGTGCTTCTAACTCTTTCAACTGTTTCCCCATTGATGGTGAGGGGAGAATGTTCCTTGCGATTTTTCCTGTAGTCCACAGTTATCTCTTTTGTCTTCTTAACATTTAATGCTAAGTTGTTATTTCCACACCATGTAATGAGTTGTTCCATCTCATCTCTATATGCTGTTTCATTGTCATTACTGATGAGGCCCACCATTGTTGTGTCATCAGCAAACTTGATAATGTGATTTGTATTGTACCTGGCTGTACAACCATGTGTTAACAGGGTGAACAGCAAGAGACTTAGTACACATCCTTGTGGAACTCCAGTGTTAAGAGTGATGCTATCTGAGGAGTTATTTCCTATGCACACTTTCTGAGGTCTGTCTGTGAGAAAGTCAAGAATCCAGTTCCAAAGTGGAGTGTTGATGCTTAAGTGATGAAGTGTGATGACTGTGTTAAAAGCAGAGCTGAAGTCAATGAATAGTAGCCTCGCAAAGGTGTTTTTATTCTCAAGGTGTTCCAGCAATAGATGGAGTGCTAGAGAGATGGCACCTGCCGTAGAGCAGTTTGCTCAGTAAACAAACTGCAGACGGTCAAGATCAGCAGGCAGCCCAAATGTTATGGAATTCTTGACCAGCCTTTCAAAACACTTCATCACTGTGGAGGTGAGGGCTACAGGGCAGTGGTCATTTAGGCAAGATGGTGGAGACTTCTTTGGTAATGGAATGATCCAGTATGGCTAATGGGATACGAGCTGCTTTTCTGATCCAATCTGGCCTTCTGCTAGTGCTAATTGCCTTTAGCTCCATCAGAAAAAAAATCTCCCATAATTCCCTGTGCCCTGAATGCCCTCAGATTGAGTTTGCTAGTTAATGTTAATAAAAAGAGAGCAACATTATGCTAACTATGACCAGGCAAGGGCATATCTTCAGGCTGATCTGCCAGTTCCTTAAGAAAAGTGACAGTATGGAAGGGGGAAGGAAGGAGGGGTGTCATATGACACAGACTATGATGAAAAGATCCAGCATTATGGTAAGTACATAACTTCCGTAGCCTATTTCATCCATTCTTACTGATCTGACTTATGATAGACTACCTTTAAGGACTGTAAATGCAAAGGAGGCTCTGGATCTGGAGAATATGTCCAACTTGTATTGCTTGGCAAAGGTATGCAACATCGACCATGTTGATGCAGCAAAAATTTCATTTATAGCATTGTTCCTGAAAAAAGTTGTAGGGCCTGATACTTATCTTGTGGAATGAGTAAGTAAATAAAATACCATCAGAAAGCCATTTGGACAAAGTTATTTTAGACATGAGGAATTCCGAGTTGGCTGCACATTGAGTAACAGCTTAATTTCAGCTCTCCCAGTGTGAAAACAAAAACTCAGAAGAAAGAGACAGTAAACTTGCATTTTTGGGTAAATTTCTGTAACTGCCTAGTAAGTGCACTGCCTGGATGCCAGCAAAAAAGAAATTTAGATAACCTGAAAAAAAAAAACAATCTCAAAAAGTGAGGATAAACGCTGACTGGAAAGAATTCTGCAGCTATTTAGAAACAAGCAGTGCAAGCTCCAGCTTTGTTTTAAGACATGACTTCTAGTAACCTAGAGGAAAAAATAATCAAATGTACCTGGAGCTGATTAAAATAAATGAAACACTGATGGAGTATATCAACTCAAATAAAAAAGGCTGGAAACAATAGAAGAAGCTTTAAACAGCTATTCAGATGAGGTGATAAAACTGAAAAAATCAGAGGTTGGAATGAAGAAAAGGCTAGCTGAATATGAGACTGTGCAAGAAGAGATGCTTCAAAAAAATAATAGAATTAGAGAGCAGAGCACGTAGGGAAAACCTGAGATTTTATGCTGCACCAGAGGAGCTGGAAGGAACAGACTGTATTAATTTTATGAAAGCACAAATAAGCAACAAGAATGGTATTCCACAACAGGAGTTGTTTATTCAAAGAGCACATTGTGTGTATACTCCAAACCTGGGCACGAGAAAGCAACCTAGACCTTTAACAGTAAAGATGCAATCCTACCAGCAGAAGGAGTTGATTCTGAAAAAATGCAGAAGTACAAAGTACTAAAAGTGGGAGACAGTAGAGTGTTTGTGGAAAATGATTGCTCACTGTACACAGAATGTTGAGAAGCAGGTGTGAGATTCAAACTGCTATACCCAGCTACCTTCATAATATTCTTTCCTGGAGTGGCAAAACCTTTTTTTGATGCAAAACGTTAAGGAGGAAATAAAAAAGTTTCTCCAACAAAAAATGTGCTGTGAAATAGGAGAGTCTGCCTCTTGTTCTTCTGGTAACAAAGACCACAGAAGACTGTTCCAGTGTAACATTTTCCAATGTTTCAATGGAAAATACTTGAGAGACAGAAAAAAGCACAAAGAACTGACAGTACATTGGAAATGAAGCAGAGACTGGATTTGGGAGATAAAGAGGAATAAAACCAGCAACTCGGAAACTGACAAATTAATCTGGGATTACAAAGGATCAGTTATATTTGTGAAACATGACAGAGCAAGAAGACCTGGAAATATTGGACTTTTGTGACTTTGTCAAACTTGTAAGGGACTCTAAAGCATATGCCCCACTTCATGTCATTAATGTTTGGAAGAACACTTAGGAGAGGGGAAGAGGAGGGAGAGAATTAAGTGTAAGTAAAACAAAATTTGGTTCTTAACAGTAGCATTTTTATAATGCATGATATAATCTGCATGCCATACAGCAAAGTCTTCTCAGTTATTTTCAAATGCAATGGGGATAGTAAAGGTTTCCCCCTTCTTTTCTCTTTCTCCTTGTTCAATTTTAAGAAATGTAGGCAGTGCAATTTAAAAAAAAAGAAGAATAGTCTGGTCAAAAGAGCATGATACTAGAAAAATAGATGTGTCTTCTCTCATTCTTGCATAGGGAAATGACTGGATTAAGCCCCTTGGCCTGATCTAGTAATAAGTTTTAAGAGAACGCAAATAAATAAAAAAAAATGTTGAATACAATAAGAGTTCATCTAACAAAGAAATAAATGCTTGTATAAGCAATTCTGTATCTGGTTCTCATGTCTCCATGGAGACAATCTGATAAAGAGCAATAAAAACAAAATACTTCTTTCTTTTAATTGCTTTCTTTCAATGGCTAGGAGATAATATTTTCTGAAAGCATTCAAGTGTTCTCCCAATCTGAGACAGCAATAAAGATAAGACAAAACCAGACAGCACATAGCAGAAGCACAGGCTGTATACCATTTTAGCATGGTTAACCCAAGTATGTGAGTGTGGCTGTCAGTTTGGGACAACTGTTCTTATTAGGAAGGTAAAACTTCAATACTTGAAGATGTACATAGTTTTATGTGTTAGTATAAAGTTAAGGTTTTAGGAGTGTATCGGGTGTGTTTGCTTTTTTGTTTGAGGACTTTCAATAAAACAGAAAGTTTTGTAAGATGTGACATGGGCACAAATGGGTATGACAAGAAACAAGTGTATAAAAAATCAACCTGCCAAACATTAGTGTATGCATATAACAAAAGCTGGAACTAGATATGTAACAAAAAAAATCTGTTACACATCAAAGGTGGAAAGAATAACTTTTTAACATAATAATACTTTCTATATTATGTTTAATGTTAATGATCTCACAGATATATACAAAAAAAGAATAGTGAACTATATTAAAAATGTAGATTGCAATAGTTATGCAAAGGAGGCACATTCGGAAATAAATGAACATGTGAATTTGATAAAAGAAAGTTTTTCAGGATGGTTATTCAGCAGAATACCCGGGACAAAGAAAAAGAAGAGCACTTATATTCACTGCAAGAGGAACTCCAATAGTGACAAAAGAGAATGAAAAAGATAATAATGGTAGATTTGTGGTACTAAGGAGCTGCTGGCAAGGAAGGAGGCTATATTCCACCTAAGACTGCTATAATGGAGCCTAAGAAAATTCTAGGAGAAATAATCAGCTTTCAGCAGGGAATATTACTTACAGGTGAGGACTGGAATTTGATTTGCAGCAGTGAAGATGTGTCTGGGGGGCCCAGGAGGGAAAATATAACAAAGGAGGGTACATTTGTTGCAGAAAATTATGAATACATTTGGCATGGAAGTTGTGAATTCAGTAGTAGCAGTTCAGAGTGAATTTCCATAATATTTCCCGTCACAAAAACTGGGCTAGGCTAGAGAGAACTTATATTTGACAGGAACATGTGCATTTAATTGAAAGGTTTGATACACATCCAATATATATTTCAGATCATGTGCCAATAATAACTAAAATAAAAATATACGGTAATGAAATAAAAATGAGACACAGGTGCATTCCCACCTAGCTGCTGAAAACAAAATAATTTAAGAAATGAGTCGTGGAATTTATTCAGGAGTTATTAAAGAAGATAGAAGTTTTTCCTGAAAATATAACTAGGAAGTGGGGTAAAATTAAAGTAGAGTTTAAAATAGGGTGCTAATAAAAGAAGGAAAACTATGGTTAAGAAGTAACAAGCATTATTTAGAGGTTCTGACAAATGTTAAAAGTATTACGGAATAGGGGGACTCTCACAGAGCAAGATGAAGAGCAATTGCAGAATGCAAAACAGAAAATAAAGGATTACATCGATAATATGCATGAGTTTAGAAAGATTTCTTTAAGCAACTGTTTTTTTTTTTTGATAATAACTCTGGAACACAAAAACTTTTAGCACAGTGACTCAGGAAACAGAAAGTAGAAAGGGTTATCACCAAGCTTAAGGAGCCTACAACAAGGAAGATAACAAGAGAGCATATAAAGGTACTAGAAATATTTTGGAAATTTTATGAAACTTTGTATAAAGCAGAGAAATATGGAAACTCAGAAAAGGTAAAAATGAAATGTTTATGGAAGAATTAAATATGACAAGGTTAGAGGAAGATGAGACTTAATTACTAGCAGTTAGGATAGGAGGAGATGAGATAAAAATGGTGATGTATAACCAGTCCACAGGAAAGTCCCAAGGAATAGATGGTATTCCTGTGGAAGTCTGGAAGCTAGGAGGGAAAACCTGATAAAGATCTGGACATTTTTTTTGACAGTATTTTAAGAGGAGGAGACACACCAACATCCTTGAAGAAAGCAGTGGTGGATATAATACCTAAAGAGGGTAAAGACCCATCAGATCTAGCTTCATACAGCCTCATTTCAATCTTAAACCATGATTATAAACTGTTAATGTCTATAATGGCTAAAAGAACGGCAAAGGTGATAACAAAATTGATAGATATTGAACAATGTGGTTTTGTGGAGCGGAGGCAAACATTTGACATTAACAGAACCTTGATGACCCAGAGGGAAGCAGAATGTAAGAAAATACCACTGTTGCTGGTAGGTCTTGATGCAGAGAAAGCATCTGACAGAGTAAGCTTGGAGTTTATGAGAAGGGCAATGGAAGCATTTGCATTCCCTGATACAATTATAAGGTTGATTAAGAGGATATATGTGGGATCGGAGGCGAAAATTAAAGTGGATGGGTTCCTCTCCGATAATTTCTGTTTGAGAAGAAGAATCAGGCAGGAGTGTCCTCTTTTCCCTTTTTTATTTGCATTATATTTAGAACCACTGGCAAAGAAAATAAGAGACTCAGAAATTGAAGGATATAATTGGTATGGTAGTGCAGAAAAGCTATCTCTGTTTGCAGCTGATATTATTGTGTACCTGATAAAACCAGAAAAGGACATTTCAGTGTTGTGGAACATTTTGAGGCAGTTTCAAATCTTCTAGGGATACAAAATTAATGAAGCTAAAACAAAGGCACTAGCTGAAAATGATGTACCCAAACACAAATTGGTTCAGCAATATCCATATTTATGGGGGCTTGATAAAATGAAGTACTTAGGAGTATGGATTAAAAAGGATTCTGGTGTGGTAGCTAAGAATATGTGAGAGGGTACTAAACAAAAGATAATCCAAAAACTGAGAAATTGGAAGCTCTGCTATATGGATATAGATAGCAAGATACAAGCAGTTAAAAATGTTTCTAGTTCCTTTAGTTTTATACACAGGTCAGGCATATTTTTATCAACCAGAGGAGAAGTTGTGGATAGCAATTAACAAAGAGCTGAAGAATTTTATCTGGGAGGGGAAGATGGCAGGAGTCAAGTGGGATAAGCTGATTCTTCCAACAGAACAAGGCACTTTGGGATTACCTGATTTGAAGATTTGAAGGGGTATTTCAGAGCTACACAGCTAAGGCTCTTATACATAGCACAAGCAGAAACCTATAATTCAAAGTGGAAAGGGATGATGATGAAATGGGGAGGTAGCTCAAGAAATAAGGAGAGACTGGGATTTTGAATGCAGATCCTTAAGGAGAATAACAATAACCATATAGAATATTATATTCATAAAGTAGCGGAAAGTATTCTAAGAACTAAGCCAAGACAGGAATGGAGAAAGGAAATTCTGCCAATAGGGATTACTGCAATTAAGAATGCAGACAATAGGCAAGAGGGGACTGGAATTTACTGGAGAGAACTGGCAAGAGAACCAAGGTATTTGGAACAAATAATTAGAGAGGGAAATGTGATAGAATGGGAAGAGGCCAGGAATTTATATGGACTGCATGCTAGAGATTGCCTTTCCTATCAAGGAATGATATCAGAATATAGGCAAAGAGAAAGAAATAAGGGGACGCTATGTGAAAAGACCATCACTGGTAGAGTTTTTAGTAAGACCTAGTACAGAAGCCGCTGTCAAAAAGGAATAATTAGTACTGTGTACAAAATACTGTATGGTTAACTATAAGAATCAATCAGAGGAGGTTAGAAAGGATTGGGAAGAGAAACTGGATAAGCAATTCGCAAAGAAACAATGGAGGATATATGTATGTCTCCAAAATATGCAACTAAGTCTATAAGAGTTAGGATCTTTGCTTAGAAATGTATACATAAGTATTTTTATACCCCAAGTAGACTCCAAAGCATTTTTCCTCAGGTAGACAGCAAATGTTGGAGTTGTGATGGGGAAGAAAGAGGTAATTGGGAATATATTTTCTAGGATTGTAATGAGTTGTCAGAATTTAAAGATTCCCTGCAGACTACTCTGTCAGAGATGTTGGGTGAGCAACTTGGTGAAACTAAAGAAATTATTTTTTGAACTATGATATAGAATCGGAATTGCCTAGACATAGTAAGGCCTTGCTGAGTCTAATTATGGTGGCTGACAAAAAGGCAATTACTAAAAATGGAAATCAAAGTCTAAACCAAGTGTACTAGAAGTAGTGAATATAGTAACAGAGATAAAACAACTGTAATTGGGATCTTTAGAAAAGGGTAAGAGCAAATTACATACAAAAAAATAGGAATTGTGGGAACAATACATGCAGAGGAGGAATGAGGTTTAAAGGAAGGCAGGATTTGAATGCGCTATGTAATGTTTGACTGACAATAACTGCAGAGAATATAAGCAATGTATAATGTTGCAACTAAAATTATGTCAGTATGGTTTGTGATGTATAAAGATGCTTCTTATCTGAAAAAAGGTTATTTTGGAAACCTTTTCACCCAGCCTACTGGGGCAAATGATATGATCAACTGGGAATCTTTCCTTACTGTTTAAATTCTGTGGAGGAAAAATCTGAGTTGTCTATGTACACCTAGCATGTGCAGATGATACTCTCCCCTATCAGAATTGTCATGAAAGAGGACGGATAAATGGAGGTGTTGGTTTAGAGTTGTCACAGAAACAATTTGGAAATAAAATTTGGGTTGCTTCACAAAGATGTAATGTCCTTATCAAAAATGAAGTATAGAGGAATTATGGAGGAGTAGAAGACAGAGCTTATAATTCTGAAATTCTCTTACCTGATGTGATAGCTGCCAAAAATAGAGTTTTCCAGAAATAAATTTTTAGTCTGCAGAAGAGACTGGCTCAAAATGGGGCTGTTGTAAGAGGTTCTACAACACGTTGTGGTCTGAGGAAAGAGTAGGGTCCTTTGCTGGAGGATGCAGGAAGAGATCTGCTTTCAAGAAAGCCATGTAGAGCTTGTGTGATGTGAGAAAATAGCTGTGAAAAACATTATAAAGGTTAGAAATGGATGGAAAGTGTACCTTAATTACTGAGTAACTAGAGCCAGCCTCAAATAAATTTGATCGGAACTGCAAGACCACTGGAATAAGCACTCAAAAGGGATCTGTGCTTTGCTTATTAGACCATAATGAGAAATGTTTCCATTTACTTTTGTACACAGTACATGTGGATTCTTTTTGTGAAGCTGACAAAATGCTTACCACACCCTGGGATAAGAAAGGGTCCTTGGCCACTAATGAAATAGTAGAAAACATGCAGTCAACTTGAGGTTTTATGTAGCCGGGTGAGGCTACCTAGACAGATGAGAGAAACAAGATCCATGTGGCAATCCTGAAGTCATGGGAAATTTGTTAAGTAAGGCCTGAGCAATGGGAAAGCAGATTTGCTTTGGCCAATAAACATTACTGCTGCTTTGCAAACAACTACTTTCTGTTAGAATATGATGATTAGGGGAAATAGAGGAAAAGCTTATAGAAGCCTGGATTTGGGGGGGGGGTGTCACTGGCAAATTAGTGCATCTTTGGTGAGTGTCCCTTGGGGACGATCAGGGTGAAATAGCTGCTGTACATGAAGCTGAACTAGGGGGAGGGCAAAAATGTTGAAGCAAGGCTGGCTCCAGTAGCTAAAGATTTGACACGTCATTGTGAAATTGAAAGACCACTTTTGAGACATTAGGATGGACCTGCTGAGCCTGTTCACTAGGCAACTGCCTTTCTGTGGGATTAGTTTTGTGATAAGAAAGTGGTGTGAAGCAATCACCAGTTTCCAAACCCTCATAATCCCTCTGCAAAGGGGATGGGATTTGGTTCCTCCTTGATTGTTTATATACTGCATTACAGAAATATTATCTTTTGGAATGGAGACCACTCCCAGAAGGCGGAAGCTGTGAAATGTCTGCAGTGCAAGAAAAACCCCCTCATCTCCGGAACGTTGATGAGACGTTTAGCAGATCTGCATATGTCAGTGTTCCTTGGACCATTCTCCCATTGTGATGCCCCCCCACCTCAAAGAGGAGGTGTCCATGGTGAATATTGCTGAGGGCAGTGTTAGACACATGCTCTTCCCACTGTTACTGTTGGACAGGTTAATCACCAATTTAGATGAGATCTGCACAGCAGGGTTAAGTTTACTGGATTTGACATGTGATCTGAGAGTTGGGACTAATGAATACTGAGCATCCACAGTAATATCTGCATGTAAAAATATGCATAAATGACCATCACTATGGTAGAAGGCATCAAACTAAGATGAGTACCAGAGAGGCTGGTGGAGTGTGTTGATCTAATAGGTGTTGTTTCACAGTTCTGATGGACTGAATCCTATCAGAAGGAAGACTGACAATGCAGGTTGTTGTATCCAAATGGCACCCTACCTATGAAGATGATAGACTGATTTGGTTGCAGGTGTGACTTGTTGCAGATGACAGACATACCTAAGGATAAGCAGAGCTACAGGAAGTAATGTCTGGCTATTACTAGAGACTCTCTGGTTGTAGCAGTAAGGAGCTAATTGTCTAAGTATGGGAACACCAGATCCCTCTGAGTCTCAGGTGGGATGTGACTACTGCCATGACTTGGTGACTACCTGGGACAGCTGTGATGACACAGAAGGTCAAAGCTCTGAACCGGAAATGACTGGCTCTCATCCGGAAGTGCAGAAGATGCCTGGATGCTTTGGCAATCTTTAAGTGTGTGTGTGTGTGTGGGGGGGGGGATCCTGCAGACTTATTGAACATACTCAGTCATTTGCCTTCAGGTGGGGCAAAATCTCTTGCAACACGACCATTCTAAAAGGGGTCTTCTTGATGCAGAATATTAGGCTGCTGAGATCCAAAGCTGGCCTGAAGTTATTGTTTTTGTTTTGGAGATAAAATGAATCATGAATAGATGCTGGACCCTATCTGTTCTGATGGGACCTTTTGGGTGACTTTGTTTTTCCATGTGAGTGATGATTTCTCTTCTTGCTGCTTTTCATGCTTGGGTGGAACATCTGGGAGTGGATGAGACTGATGCAGAGGGGTTGAGAAGAAGGTACCATGTAGCCTCTGAATACTGTCTGTCTTACCCAGTTGTCCTACACGATAGCCATTAATGCTGAGTGAAGACATAAAGTCACCTGACTGCCTACAATGGTGAGCAGTTGGGTAAGCCTTCAGGAACACTGGGACTGTTTGCCCAAAAGTGAGACCACAAATACCTGGTTTTGCACACTTCCATGACCTCTTGGTCAGCCTCCATTGAAAGGGCTGCCACTGCCATGACAGTCTAAGGAGGAGACAAAGTATATTGGGGTTTATGAAACCATAGAGACTTGGACCCCTTCTGATTCACATTATAGGATCTTTGTCATTCTCATATCTGGCATCTATAGCAGACAATGTCTTACTTTCCTGCAGACATCAGAGTAACTTTTCACTGTGGTTATGAAGAGGGGAGAACCATAATAGCAGGCATTGGTTAAGTACACATTAAAATTGGCCCCAAAGTGACACCTCCTGCAACAACTGCACTATGTAATGGCTACATGAAGAGGTTGGTAACATTCAGTATGGTACTCATGGTAGTCTCAATCTGTTTTTTTTTTTATTGATTCAGCTGTGAGTAGCTTTTGCAAAGAGTCTAAAGCGTGTTCTGCTACATCTCTTTGGAAGTGGCTCACATATATTGCATAATTCATCCTCCACAGGGCAAAGGTACCTGAGATGTAGACACACTTTCCCATCCTGTCCATCATGTTCATCAGAAAGAACCACACAGGAGGTAGAGGTACTGGAATGATAAGTCTGAAAGAGTACCTCTTGTCCTGGGGTGGTGTTAATGGGCCGGGATCCCCTCTGTTGCATAAATTTAAGCCTTTTTTCAAAGGTGGCATCCTCTAGAGGGGACCAGGGGAACCCTCTCACTCATACAAGTCAGTGTCAGATGTCAAACACCGCATAGAAGAGTTAATATGTTTAATCCTGCAGATCCTTTTCCTGGGAATATCCAAGGGGGGGGGAGTTGATCCAATCCTCCAGAGGATTCAGACTGAACCAACTAGTTCCTTGAGGCTGTCCATTCTACCCTGCCCCCAGGACATCAAATAAGTGAGCTGAAGCACCAAATGGAGGTTAACACGGACTAGACTCGACATCAGTAAGGGCTGTGGGCAACTATCCCATTCATGGCCATGGATGCGAAGGTGTTGATATTGAGGTATTGGTTGTTATTGGTTGGTGCCAAAAGCATGGTCTCCAGTAGATGTCTCTTCTCCAAAATGACTGGTGCCAAAATAAAGACCAGGGAAAGAGCCAAACAGAGCCACCCTAGATACTGACAAGGATGAGATGACACCCTTCTCAATCTGTGCCTTTGGAAAAGCTCATGTCATTCATTTCCAATCAATGTCCATAGCACTCCCAAAGTATTTGGTAGACTGAAATGAGTTAGAAGATGGAGGTCTTGATATGAAAAATTGGGACAACTCATTTTCTGAGGAGTACCTGCTCAGAGAATTTCTTAGGGACTTGTCCAATTAATGATTGTCTCTGAGGAAGACATAGCCACACGGTGACACTTGCATACAGAGGGCAGTGCCAAAAAAGGCGATGTGGCTCCTGCCTCAGAGCTTTCAGGGCTGAAGAAGAGCCAGTATGTTCAGGTTTTCTTTTACTGAATTTTCCCTCTCTTTCTCTCTCTGCTTGTCTTTATTGTGTCTTTTGACTGATTTGCCTGAGAAGGCAGTCCAGGGATCTGAAGGAAAAAGTCCCTTAAGAATCAGTCTATTCCACCTGTCAGCTAAAGAAAATGGCCAAAAGACCTTACAAATGGCACAGTCCACATTAATGTGATGCCTTCTGTGGCACTCCAGTTTCCCCCCACATTACAAAAACATGCATCTGGAGTGTTTCTCCCTGGGCCTCTGCTGAAAACTGGCTTTGTTCCAAGTCGGACTTTCCCAGTTAACAAATGTTTAAATAAATAAATAAATTATTAATAACACAGCATTACTTACAAAGTACAGGCAAGTCTCCTACAGTAAAGGCTGCTTCAATTACTTTTCTGTCAGACAGCTCCATACCAGCATGATGATAACCAACTCCATATTGCAAGATATCTGAAATAAAGTATAAATTCCTTATCAGTCAAACTGTACAAAAATTATGCTATTTGACTTGTTATAAAAGATAATAAAATAGACAGACCTCTAAGTTTAGAGTCTCTCACTGAATTTGCATATTTCAGCAATCTGTTAAAAGACATAAATATAATTTCAATAATAATGGTCATAACAACATAGACAGAAACCCAACCTACCAAAAGGCAAATTTGAACATGTAAAAGATGTTATATAACTTTACTCTCTCACTCTTAAATTACTCTGTAATTTACTCTCATTCATACGACACAAGTACTTGGCAGCATTCTCTAGCCCTGTCTTGTGTGGACTTATCAAAGGATTCTTCAAATCTCTATACCACCGTCAAAATGTGAACATAAGATAATGCTGAACTGAAAAGATTAATGACAAAAACAAGTCTAACCCTGTCACTGTAGATTTCCCCAATGTGACTGCCCCACTTGTAAATCAGTCATCACTATATTTATGTCAAAGTACTTTTTGTGAATATCAGCAACAGAAGCAAGGATGACCCAACTACTTAAGAGCTATAAATCTTAGTGCTGTTAACCATCAAAACCGTACACAACGAACATGACAAATAAGCCTTCTGCTCTTAACAAGCTATTTTAATTATTGACAATTTTGCTCAAAGCATATCTGAAAGGTATTCGTTATCTGCTTCAGAGAAACCAAAGAAATCACAAGCATAGTCACAGGCAAGGGTGTAGTAAGCCACCAGTACATACAAACCATAGCAAACAGTGTCAGTGACGTAACAGGTATCAAACCTGCCTTTGTGCAGAAGGCTGTGGGTTCAATTCCCACAGCAGGTAGACGGGTCACTGACATTGCAATGCAGCATAATGGGGGAGCTGCCTTCCTGTGCATGTCATCTTTCGGATGAGATGTTTAACCGAGGTACCATCTGTGTGAGTTAGTGGTAGCTCAGGTGGATGTAAAAGATCATACTGCACCAATCAAAAAGAGTAGAGTCCTTTATTTAACACAACATAAAGAAGATATGTACTCGCCATAACGTTCCATCTGTGTTGTCTATTTTTATTTTTCCTCAACATATGGGTTCGGATCTGATCCTCAGATCCTAATTAGCTGCTGTTCTACAGCTCATGGAAACTGCAAACTCTTGAGCTCCTCCCTTACCCATAATGCTGCAGTTGCTCTTTTTCTCCAGATCTTGATTGAAGTCCCCTACGGTACAATATAGCTATATGGCATACTATGGAAAAATCACTTTCTGGAGCTCAAAAAAGGAAACTTCATTGCTGAGCACTCTCCTGCTGTTCTGAAAGTCATCAAACAAACATGGATGGGGACTGGAGGGAGGGGAGTTGAGGAAGAATGAAAATGGACATCCCAGATTGAACGTTATGGTGAGTACATAACTTCTTTATCTGATGTTATCAATATTCATTCATTCCTCAACATATGGAACAGAGTCCCCAGCTACCTGAATCCCGGGTGGACTCTAAGTAAGTATATTCCTCAGTACTGTAGAGTCGAAAGCTGCTCTTCCCTTCGAGACAAGATCCAGTTTGTAATGAGTGATAAATGTATGAGGGTTATTCCAAGTTGCGGTTCAACAAATATTATCCATGGAAGTTATGGCTAGGAAGGCTGTTGAGGTCGCCATAGATTTTGTTGAATGGGCCTTTAAAGGTTTAGACAGGACCAGACCCAACTTGTTATACACAAAAGAAATACAATTGGTCACCCATTTTGATAAAATTACTATTGAAACCCAATTTGGTTTCAGAAAAAGACAGAAACAATTGATCAGGTGTCCTAATTTTTTTCAGTTCTGTATGTATAGAAACGTAATTGTCTGTGAGCGTCCAATAAATGTAACATGTATGCGCATTTGTTGGAGAAATTTGGAAAGAATACAGGAAGATAATGGTTTGGTTAATGTTAGATCCTGACACCACCTTAGGAAGAAAGGAAGGACTGGTTCTTAAAGATATTATATCCTTGTGAAAGATTACGTAAGGAGGCTTAGCAGATAAGGATTGCAATTCTGACACCCTTCCAGCCGATGTTATGGCTATAAGAAAAATCGTCTTCCAAGTCAAATATTTCACTTCACATCTTGCTGTAGGTTCAAAAGGACTCTGGGTTAGGGCCTATAACACTGCAGTAAGATCCCAAGGTTGAGTATGGTCCTTGAAGGGTGGCTGTAGTACAAATGCTCCTTTTATAAAGACTTTACAAAGACGTGAAGATGCTAAAGTAGAATTATCAATTCTGATATGGAAATTGGATAGCAATTCTGATATGGTAATTGGATGTAGCAGCTAGCTGGACTTTAATTGTAGCTGGACTATCCCCATCACTAAAAAAAAGAAGCCAAGAGTTCAAGGATCTTATATATAAGTGCTGAACAGGGGCCATGTCATGTTGTTGTGACGAAAGAACAAATCTTGCATTTGCTGTTGTAGATTCTCCTGGTAGAGGCATTATTAGAAGATAAAAGAATGTGCACACTGGAAATGACAGCTTAGGCTCTCTGGCTATCACTGGAATTGGAAATACCATACAGTTAGCTTGAGGCCCAAGATAACCAGCTGAGTCAAGTCTGTCAGATGAGACAGGAGGTCTGGAATTGGACCTTGAATCCAAGGTTGATAAATCAGATCTGTTGAGGCCAATAAGGGACAATGAGGATGACTCTGCTCTTCAAACGAGATGCTTTCTGCAGAAATTTGGGGATTAAGGGAGTTGAAGGGTAAGCATAGAGGAGACCTGGGGGCCAATCGTGAAGGAGGTCATCTCTCGGTGACTCCCTCAGCAGGAGAATTAGGGTAAAGAACCTGCTGCATTTGTTGTTCAAGGGGGAAGCAACTAGATCACAGCATGGCTGGCTCTACTGGTGGAATATAATTTCCGCCACTTCTATGTTGAGAAACCACTCATGAGGTAATAATATGGACCTTCTCAACTTGTCTGCTATCACGTTGGATTTACCCAGTACATGTGTTGCTGTCTGAAATCGATTTGAAGATATTGCTCATTGCCACACTCTCAAGGTTTCTCAACACAAGGGGTACGAACTGGTTACTCCTTGTTTGTTGATGTGCCATACAACGGACAATATTTTCTGTTTGAATTGCAATCATCCCAGAAGGGAAAGAGTTCTTGGACTGTCTGTAGCACTAGGAGTACTGCTCTCATTTCCAGCACACTGATATGCAAGTTGGCCTCTTCAGGTGAATATGTGTCTTGAACAGTCTTCCCAAGATGTGTCATCCCACCCAATCTGGGAAGCCCTAAGTGGTCACTATGACCCTGGGTTGAGGTAGGATAAACGAGCAACCTTGCAGAAGCTGATCTGAGTGAATCCACCACCAAAGGAATCCCTTGCAAGCCTGAGTTGTGTTGACCTTGGTGGACAAAGGTTGATGTAAGATGGAACAGTGTGCTGCCAGTGTCCATTGTAATATTCTCATATGGTATCTTGCTAGTGGAAGTAGAACTATCGCCGCTGACATGGATCCCAAGGTCTGTAATACTTAGTGGGCTGGTAGTAATGAACTGTGAAATATCCTGCTGACTTGCAAAGGAATGGTTTGAACCCTTGGCAAGGGCAGAGATGCTATCATTGACACTGTTGAAATTGGCTCCTATGAACTGTAGAGACTTAGAAGGTTGAAGGTAAGACTTCTTGTAGTTTATTGTGATAGCCAGATTGGAACACGTCTGGAGTACATAGTCTTGAGCTATCAGTAGATGCTTGGTAGAAGTGATAAGGAGTCAGTCGTCTAGATTTGGAAACACTCAGAATCCCTGCAGTCTGAACTGAGCTGCTACAACTGCCATGCATTTGGAAACACCCTGGAGGCTGTGGTGAGGACAAAGGGCAGTGCTCTGAACTGGTAGTGAGTGGCTCCCAGACGGAAGCGTAGGTATCTCCTGGAGCATCTGTTCATTTTTATTTCATAGTACGCATCCTGGAGAACTATAGGTCACATCCAGCCGTAATTGTGCAGGTAAGGCAAAGTGGACTGAACTGTGACTATCCAGAACTTGGCACATTGAACTGACTTGCTCAGAACGTGGAGATCCAAGATTGAATGCCAGTCCCCTGTTTTCTCTGGCACTAGAAAGAATCTTGAGTAAGTTCCGGGGCCTTTCTGATCTTGAGGGACCTCTTGGATGACTCTTTTTTTCTAACAGCTTTTGCATTTCCAAAGCTGCCATTTTCCTCTGACTAGGTGAAATGTCAGGAATTTTATGCCATTTCCAAAGCTGCCATTTTCCTCTGACTAGGTGAAATGTCAGGAATTTTATGCCATAATGGCGGTGGTAGGGAAAAGGAAATTATATAGCTTCTGGAAATAATCATCTGCACCCAGGTATCTTTTGTTATGTCTATCCAGGATCTCTGGTGCAGGAATAAATGACCCCTGACTGCCTCCACAGTAAGACATTCAGGCTTCCTTTCATGAGTGCTAATAGGGCCTGTCAGCGAACGTATCTCTGGATCCTTGGTTCTATGGGCCTCCTCTGCCTTGTGGGCAGTGTGTTCAGTTGGAGTTCCCTCATCTGCCTCCAGGGAACTCTCTCCATGTGGATCATGGATCCCATCCTTCTCACACCTGGACAGTGTGTCTTTAACCTTGTGGCCAAATAATGAACTTCTGTCAAAAGGAGCATTGATCAAAGATGACTTAAAGGGCTCTGCAAAATCACACAGGCACATCCAGGCATGCCTCTTAATGGAAATGACCGAACCCGCCGCTCTTGAGGCTCCTTAAGCTGCATGGGAAATGAGCCTCATAGATCAATTCTAAATGGACTGAAGTGTGGCTAACTGTGAAGCAACGGAAGACTCTACCTCAGTACTAGTCCCTGAGAGGGTTTTTGAGAGCTCCTTGATCAAAACCCTCTGTAGTCTAGTGAAGTGCGCCAAGTAGTTCAGTGACCTGAGTACAAAGGTTGCTGATGCATATACTCACTTCCCATATCTGCCCATTGCCCTATACTCCCAGTTAGGGGAATGGACAGACAATGTCTGTTCACGAGTTCTTTTTTTTGTGGCTGCTGCCACAACCATAGCATCTACCAGTACTGCTTTGTTCCAGAACTCTCTTCCTTTGGGTGGTGCCATGATCCTGTCTGGCCTCTTGGGGATCGGCTCTACAGAATCTGGTTCCTTCCATGCCCAATGAGAGATCAAATCAATGAACTCATCAGTGGGTGGAGCTACCCAGGAGGTAGATGGGCAGCATCAAAAGCTTCCAGAAATACTGATTCCCCTTGAGAAGGGGTGTGGGAGGACCAACCACCCCGTTGATTTAGGATTTCTAAAAATGTCTTCAAAGGAGACATCATCAGGTGGCAATATTGGGGACCTTTCTCCTTCATCAAAATCTGTATCTTCCATGACTGACTCCTGGGGGAAGTCCAAGTGCCTCTTCTTGCACCTAGGGACCTCTTCAGTGGGATGCTCTGGAGAAGTATAGGAAGAGACAACTATGCCCTGTGGGGGTCATCGGAGACTTTGGGCTAGCTCCCCCTGTGGAGTAGAATGCCGAGGCTCACAACACAAAGACATCTGAGAACCAGAAAGGAGATCTCCCTACCACCTTGAAGCCAGAATGCTCCTGGCAGAAAGAAAGTGCCAGAGCTGAGAAGACAAGCTTCTGGGCTGATTGTTCCCTCTGAACTAAATGAGCCGCCCTAAGGCAGGAGTCGGAATCAAGTTATCTTGTGCCCACATTTACCAGATTTCTTCAAACCCAAAGGTTTATCTGCCATAACCCTTCTAAAACAGCAACTAGAAACTTTAACAAAAATTATACACTAAGAAAAAAGTAGAGGAAAAACTTTTTTTTTTTTAACAATAGCAAGATAGAAAAAAAAGGAAGAAGACTACATCAGTGGTAATTGAAAGGTACTGCTAAGCAGTAAAGCAAAAAAAATACCAACAATGGTAAATGTTAGAAATAACCAACAAATGGTAAGAATAAAGGGTAAAGGAAGGATAAACTTTAGAAAGAAGATAAATAACAATGAAAAAGCACATCATTTTTTAAATAGAAAACAACACTTGAGAGCTGTGGTGACCATGTCTGTTTCCAATGGGCACAATGAGATCGGGAGAAGGGGAGGAACTATAGCATTATAGGTAAGGGAGAAGTTCAAGAGTTTGTGGTTTCCACGAGCTGTAGAACAACGGCCGAGCCGGATCTGAACATATATGTTGAGAAATGAATGAAAATTTACAACATTAGATGCATTATTTACAAACCTTATGTATTTACAGGCACACACACACACATATATAATATATATATTTTATATATACACACATATATATATATATATACATATATGTATATATATCTCTATACATATATATATATATATATATATATATATATATATATCTAGATATATATATATATATATCTAGATATATATATACATATATATACATATATATATATATATACATACACACACACACACACACACACACACACACACACACACACACACACACACACACACACACACATCTTACTATCTGAAGTAGTTTACTTCATTTGGTCTTCAACCTGTGGGATACCGGATTTGTATCGGATCCGAGCTGGCAACTTTACTAGCATTTGCTCCAAGTTATTCCCCTTACCCATAATACACCTCCATTACCTTCCAACCCCCAGATCTCATTTGCCGTGGCTAGCTGAAGCATCGTGATCTCCAGAGCTCCAGGTTGTAAGGTGTAAAATTCTTAGAAAGTCTCTTTTTTCTAACTTTAGGTAGTGTTAGTGTAGGTTCCCCTTTCTCCTCCCCTCACTTGGTGCATTGACTTTTCTAAATTTAGAGTTGTTAGTTTAGTTTAGAGTAGTTGATGTGTGTTTTTCCTTCCCCTCCCCTGCTCAGTGTGTTCTGTGCATGAGTATGGTGAGTGGGTGTTTCAGTGAGAAAGAAATAATATTTTTTCAGTTATTCTTTCCACTGATACTATGGCTGATAAGCCGATATTTGAGTGTGGCCATAAGTTATCCCCTGCGGATGGCCACACTCTTTGTGTTATGTGCTTGGGCGTGGCCCATCTTAGTTCAAACTGCACTATATGCACGGGGTTTAAAGCGAGTGCCATCAAAGACAGGAAGGCCAAGTTGGCCATGAAAGGGCTTCTTCCCCCTTCTGAGACAGTTGCCTTGTTTTCGGCTTTGGTCACAGCGGCAGCTGTGGCCTCCTCTCCTTCTTCTCTTCCCCTGGCTTCTCCTCCCTCCCAGGCTGGGATTCAACCTCTTGTGCAAAAGCCTGTGGAAAAGGGGCAGAGAGAAGGAGAGAGAGTCGAAGTCAAGAGAGAAACGTAAGAGGTCGCTGGACCTCCCTACACCGGTCAAGACTCTTAGGATCCGTGACTCCCCTTGGCTCCAATCTCCAAGGATTTCCCAGGAGCCAGAGGAGATATGCTCTGCATATGGAGCCTCGGTGGCCCAACCCACAAGGTCAGAGTCCGTGGCCTCGTCGAGGTCCACCCAGTCTTTATCTGGAGTCGACATGGATAAAATGATGAGGAGGTTCATTCATACTCAGATCCAGATGGGGGTCTTGCCAGTGCCCTCTCATTCGGGGGGGGGGGGGGGAGCTTGCTTCCTTTTTTCCAACCGATTTCTCCTTCTCCGTTCCGTCCATCAGGTTTGGAGTATTCAGATCAGAGTATGGCTTTAGTCAGGGGGTTGGCACCGACAGTACCTACTTACTCAATGGCAACAGCTGCCTGGAGCATGTCGGATCTGACCAGTTTGGATCTGAGCTGCTCTCAAAGCCAGAGCTTGGGTGTCGAATCCGAGGGAGTGGAACTTTTTTCATCGGCTCTGCCTTTGTTGGGCCAAGTTCCCTCCCTCGGAGCTCAGTCCACTTTGGGCCTGGCTCCGATTCTCTCATCAGGCCCGGGGAAACTGGCCTCCTTATTGGTTCCACAGGAGGTTCATTCTCCCTCGGCATTCAACGTGGTAGAAAGGCTTCTCTCTGCTGGATCGAGACCCCTGACTGTCCCCTCAGACTCCGCCCTGGCCCCCTCGGCTCTCTCTACAATACACGTCATTTTACCAGAGGGACAGCCCATGCTTGAGGAGCCCCAGCCAGTTCCCCCGAGGAACAAGTGGCTTGTGAGTTCGCCCTGGAGAGCCCCACCAGAGAGGTGCCTCACAAGCATACGTGCAAGAGGAGGCACTTGGACTCCCCTGAGTCCCTCACCGAGGATACGGACTTGGATGATGGGGAAGGTTCCCCCATGTCACCTCCTTTGGAGACATCATGGAAATACTTTGCCAACGGGGAGGTTGGTCTGCCCCCGAGCCTTCTTCTGACGAGTCTGTGTTCCTGGAGGCTTTCGGCATGGGCCGATCTACTTCCTGGGTGTCCCCTCCCACAGATACCCTTGGTGAACCTGGTCACCTCGCGGGCATGGAAGGAGCTGGACACTGTGGAGCCAATTCCCAAAAGGCCTGAGAAGATTTTGAGTCCACCTTCTGATAGGCCTGCATGGAACAAGGGCTCTCCCATAGACACTATGGTGGTGGCAGCAGCCACAAAGAAGGAACTAGCCCAGGAGAGTTCCTCGGTTCATCCTTCTGACCGAGAGTCAAGGATGATGGACTGCCTAGAGAAGCGGGTTTACGCTTCAGCTACCTTTTCTATTAGGGAGCTGAACTACCTGGCCCATGTCACGAGATTTCAACATGACCTGGTAAAGGAGCTGGAGGAGTCTCCCCCTAAGTCCATGTCACAGGAGGACTGGGTCTTGTTCTCTGTAAGGATGGCCACTTTGAAAGCAGTCTCCAACATGTCCATGTGACTCCTTTCACATGCTACTGAAGGAGTGGTTAGGGTGGCTGGGTCCAGTATGTCCATGAGGCACAATGCCTGGCTCAGATTTTGTCAATTTTCGGAACCTTTCAAGGCGTCGTTTGCCAATACCCCTTATGATGGCGCTACTCTTTTTGGTAAGACCATCAAAGAGACGTTTGTCCAGAGTGAGAAGGATGGGAAGATGCTGTCTGCCATCGGGATCTGCTTCTTAAACCCTCAAAGGTCCTTTTCCCGGAACCAGAGAGGGCAAAAGAAGATGTGGTTCCAGAAGTCACAGTATTCCCAGGACACTCAGGACTCTTCTTCCCCCAAAGGCAGAGGGTGACAGAATGGACACCAGCCCAGAGGCAGGGGGGGGGGGGTCTGAGGAATTTTAAGTCTCAAGAACTTTTCTCGGACAGACCGGGGCAGCAACCCTGAGGTGTGGCCTGACTGCTCTACTCTGGAGGCAGTCGGAGGATGATTGTCCATGCACCTGGCGGTATGGGAGTCCATAACATCAGACTGCTGGGTGCTTCAGATCATATCTAGAGGATACTCTATCCCCTTTGTGGGTCCCCCCAAATCTCCCGTACACCTCCCGGACTGTACTACCCACGCAAAAGGAGGATGCAGCACAGGAAATTTCCAAGCTGCTAGAAAAACGAGCCATCAAAACTGTCCCCCCAGATCAGTCTGGATCAGGCTTCTACTCCAGGTTCTTTTTGGTGCCAAAGAAAACGGGGGACTTAAGGCCCATTCTGGACCTTTCTACCCTGAACCTCTCAGTTGCCAAAGAGAAGTTCTGGATGGTCACACTGCAGTCCATCTTGCTATACCTGCAAGACAGCGACTGGATGTGCTCGTTAAACCTCCAGGATGCTTACTATCACATAAAAATACACAGAAGCTCCAGGAGGTTCCTCCACTTCTGTCTAGGAGTCAATCATTACCAATTCTGAGCCCTACCCTTTGGTCTCACCACAGCCCCCAGGGTGTTCACCAAATTGATGGTGGTGGTAGCGGCTCACCCGAGGATTCAGGGGATTCAGATCTATCCATACCTGGACGATTGGCTCCTCACTGCTACCAACAAGCATTTACTCTCCCAAACCAGGGATTATTTCTTGATCCTTGCCCTGCATTTGGGGATCACAATCAGTGCATCCAAATCACTCCTAGATCCTGTACAGGTGATAGACTACATTGGCGGAAGGATATATACTTTACAGTGCAAAAGCTTCCTGACCACGGAGAAGGTACAAAACCTGAGGATAAATGTTTCTCTAATCTACCATTCTCATCTCCCAATGGCAGAATCGGTGTTGAGGCCCTTAGGTTCAATGGCAGCAACCATAACACTTCTCCCATGTGCCCAGTTACATATGAGAATTCTACAGTGGACTCTAGCTGTACAATGGTCCCTATTGGAACTTCCATTGGCATATCCAATTCAACTCAGTCACTTCTGTCAGTCATCCCTCATATGGTGGATGTGTTCTCCGGACATTTTGGAGGGACAACCCTTTGTTCCAGCCCCGGCCCAAGCCATAGTGACCACGGACACCTCCCAACTCAGGTGGGGGGGCATTGTTCTGGTAGAACAATCCAAGGCCTGTGGTCCCCTGTAGAAACCAGCTTGCACATAAATATTCTAGAGATGAGGGCAGTCCTTTTAGCGTTGCAGGCCCTTCATGCCTTTCTTCCTCTGGGAAAGATTGCAATTCAGTCAGACAACATGTCAGTGGTCTGGTATATCAACAAACAGGGAGGGACCAGATCTTACCCCCTTTGTCGCAAGGCCATGAGAGTGTGGGAATGGGCGATCTCCGCCAGTCACTTTCTCATCGCAATGCACATTCCGGGATGGTCCAACATCCTAGCGGACAAGCTAAGTCAGACGATTCTAATGCCTTATGAGTGGTCTCTGATTCATTCAGTAGCAGAACAGATCTTCCACGAGTGGGGTCAAACTAGCTGCGATCTCTTTGCATCTCCTTCCAACGAGAAGTGCAGCGAATTGTCCGCTCTGAACTCCCTGCCGGGTGAGTCACCCAGAGATGCTCTAGTACATGCTTGGCCTCCTGGTCTTCTGTATGTTTACCCTCCAGTACCTCTTATTCCGAGGTTTCTACAGAAAGCTCATCGACTGGGGAGCAAATTGAACCTCATTGCCCCGTTTTGGCCTCGCCAGGCATGGTTTCCCTTCCTTTGGTCTCACCTTCTGGATCCGCCTTGGATCTTGGATCCCATTCAGGATCTGATTTCACACCCCTTGGGGGCTACTCATCTGAATCTGGACAGTTTGAAGCTCACAGCTTGGCTGTTCCAGCTCCCGTGATTGCTAGGACTCCTGGATTAAACTCTTCAGTTAGGTGTATTTTGGTGGCTGCTCATAAGTCTTCGACCAGGAAGGTTTATCGCAACAAATGGAAACTTTTTCCTTCTGGGCCTCTCAGAGGAGTTTAGACCCCTTCCCGGTGCCTATTTCCACCATTCTTGATTTTCTAGCTGATATTTTTCAAAACGGAGCTAGTTCTTCTACTGTCAAAATTCAGTTGGCTGCCATTTCCCATTTTTATGTGGGTGAGAATTCTGCCTCTCTAGCCTCCTCCAGACTGTGTAAAGCCTTTATTAAAGGCACCTTTTTGTTACTCCCCCCGGTCAAGGATCCTGTTCCCCCATGGGACCTTACTATGGTTCTTCAAGTTTTGGTCTCTCCGCCTTTCGAACCTGCTGCAACCACAGATCTGAAATATTTATCTTGGAAAACAGAATTTCTGGTTGCTATTACCTCTGCCAAAAGGGTTTCAGAACTGCAGGCCTTGTCCATCAATGTTCCTTATATGATCGTTCACAAAGATAGGGTTTCCCTTCGGACCAATCCATCCTTTCTTCCTAAGGTGGCATCACCAGTCAGTATCAATCAGACCATCAATTTGCCTGTGATGGAATACAAACTCCACCTGCTGGATGTTCATAGGCAGTTATGATTCTATTTACACAGGACAAAAAATTTCCGTAAATCTGATCAAGTGTTTGTATCATTCTATAAACCTATTCTGGGGAAACCTATCTCCAAGGTCACTATTGCTAGATGAATTTCTTCATGAATCCTTCAGGTCTATAAGGACAGAGGCATGTCTCCTCTGGGTCAGGTGAGAACTAATTCCACTAGATCAATGGCTACATCTGCGGCTTTTTGGTCTAGAGTTTCTTTGGATATTTGTTCTGCAGATACTTGGTCCTCATCTCATATATTTATTTCTCATTACAAATTGGATTTGACTTTCAGAAGGAGCGCATCCTTTGGTTCCGCGGTGCTCCGGAATATCCTTCCAGGAGTTTAGTAGCTGGGGACTCTGTCCCACAGGTTGAAGACCAAATGAAGTAAACTACTTCAGATAAAGAAGTTATGTACTCACCATAATGTTCCGTCTGAGTAGTTCTACTTCATTTGTCTTCAACCGTTCCTCCCTCTTTCCCCCGGACGTTGCCATATGAACAGCCTACGGGCTGCAGTTATAGGTCACAAGTATTTTTTCAGGTCAGGTTATCAATATAAGATTTCGCAAACTAGATCTGGGGGTTGGAATGTTGTGGAGGTGTATTATGGGTAAAGGGAGGAGCTTGGAGCTCAGAGCAGATAATAGTAAAGTTGTCGGCTTGGATCCGGTACGGATCCAGTATCCCACAAGTTGAAGACAAATGATGTAGAACTACTCAGATGGAATGTTATGGTGAGTACATAACTTCTTTATTTCTCATTTTTCTTATAACATCCTCATTATTATTCTTCCATAAGTGACCTCCACTCCTTCTTCCACAACCTGAATCTGATTTTTCACAATATATCTGACAAAATAATTTCCCATTAAAAAAATCATTCAGTCTTAAATTGCAAATAACCAATATCATGTAAAATTAATTCTTATGTACCTTTCTCACATATTCTTTTTTTTATTATTATAATATTCATACTCGGTCATGTTCATATCTATATTTTGTCATTAATATTCTTAAAATTTTTCTTCTTACAACTTTTTTCCGAGTTTCATCACTCTTTTAAATTTCATTAACAAAAAAAAATACATGCTCTGTTGTGTCTTCCTCTCCACAAAATAAACACTCTCTTTCAGCTTTCTTTTTATATGGCATATTCCCCTTTACTGGTAACTTATAACTTATTTATTACCAGTCTCCAAAGGAAATCCTGACACTCTACTATCTTGGTACACCACTTTTTCCTTAATAGTTTTAATCACTTCCGGTAAATGTCACAATGTCGTTTCACAACATTATTGTATCTCATCCTTCTACCTTTCTCTATATCATCAATTTTTATTTTCTATGTTACTATTTTTATCTTCATCATATTTAATTTCTTCATCTTCACATTCTTTTTCTGTTTTTTTTTCATTCTCACCATATTACTGATTTTTGTGCTTATATTTAAACATCCTCACTATTGAATTATCATTCTCTTCCTTTATCCACTTTAATGTTCTATGCAAGTTTAAAGAAGCAGAATATACAATTGGATTTAATAATCTCAATTCCTCTTCATCTTCACTCATATACAACACACCTCTTTTCAATGGGTTTAATCTTTGACTCCTTATAAAAGAAAACACCAGGTGCACAAATTCATTTTTATACTTTACTAAGATTGTATAAACATTTGATATATACACTATTTTCCCATTAATATCAAATTCACCAGATAAACTTTTTCCTGAATTCTAATCAATACTTCCTCCACAGAAGACACATTTCTTTGATTTCTTTCATCAGCTCTTCCCATTGTATCATAACTACACAGTATTTCCCAATTTTATTCCTAGCAAAGACATTTCATTGAAAAATACACCCTCCATTTGTACCACACCACCCAAATACTTAATCTTATCTTTATTCAAGGTCATTCTCATTTCATTTAAACATCCATTCAGACAAACCACCACTTCAATCATCCATATTTTGCTCTTGGCAATTACAGTTATATTATCTGCATATGTCAAAACCACCTGTATCACCACATCATTTTAAATTGCATATCTGTCATCTTTTATTTTATAAGCTAATTCACTCACTATCACATTCATCACCAATGCAAGCAATATTCCACTCATGGAATGTCCGTGTCTTATACCACACTTCATGCATATTTCTTTACTCAGCCACTCATTCACTAATACTCTTACCCAATTATTCTGATGTGCTGATATACACACGCTCCTAAAACATCACGTCCCACTATATCAAATGCCGTGTTAATATCACTTGCCTTAAATTTCACATCCTCACTGTTACTTATAACATCACTCACAATTTCTCTCGCAACCAAAAACAATTCTTAACATACTTTCCTTTTTATACCATATATATTTTTCCATAATATTCCTTATCCTATATTTCATTCTCTTCTGAATTATTTCCACAAAGATGTTATAATCCATGTTATTTAGTGTAATGGGTCTCCATTATTTTATTTCATTCTTTGCATCTTTCTTCGATATATATTTTAATATTCCCACTGCATAACTCTTCATAAACAAAATCTTTCTTTAATCATTCTTTCAGTACATTTACAAAATACCCTCTTTCCCAGTCTCTTCATTTATTGTACATTTCATACACTATATTTTCTGGGCCTGACTCTGAATCAGCATTTTCTTTCTTAAGTTCTTCATTCAGTTCTCTAATAGTGATCTGTTTATTTATTTATTTATCTATTACATTTGTTAACCAGAATGGTCTGACTATGTAGCACATCTTTTCAGCAGAGTCCCAGAGAGAAAAGCTCCAGAACAAGGAAAGAGAACAATTAAAAAACAGTAATTAAACAAAAGTTATGTACTTCCCATAACAATAGATCTGTGTTGTCTGCTTCTGTCCTTCCTTAAGTGATGGGTTACTGATTCCACTGGATCCAAGGATCGGGATCTTCCACTTACCCATTATTCCTGCCCTGGTAGCAAACTACCTCAGATGGAGTTTTCCCATATCCTATAATAAAACTGCTATACTTTTACCACACTAAACATCTCACAAAACAATCAGTAATTTCTGACAAAAAACTTGAAGAGTGCATGACCAAGCTATGGGACAATCAGTAAGTCATTACAGAAAAAATTAAATATGACATCTGGAAGGGGGAAGGAGGGAGAAAGGCTGAGGAAAGATAGAAGCAGACAAGATGGCTCTATTATTATGGTAAGTACATAACTTTTGTATCTGATGTTGTCCCTTGCGTCTGATCCCCAACAGATGGGACAGATCCCCCAGCTACCATATATTCCGGAGGATAGCTGAACCAAATGAAGCTCTAGACCTAGACTATAAATCCAATTTATAGTGAGATATGAAGGTATGGACAGTCAAGCAAGGAGCTACTGCATAAATATCATTAAATGGAACTTTGGAGTAAAAGGCAGTGGAGTAACAACTGACCTACTAGAGTGAGCCTTTGGAAACCCAAGCAAAGACGGCTCTATATTTGATAAATGAATGCTTAAAATGTCGAGTACGGCATGCTCGACAGCTTTTAAGCGAAAGTTCATCTAAGCAAACCCCATAATGTCGAAACAAAGAGTTTCAAAAACTTATAGTTGGCCAGCCTTCAGGAAGCCAACAGCTGACAGCTAAAATGTACTGTACACCATTAAAACCTCCCCCCCAAAAAAAACAGAAAACAAAAACAAATCAACAAACAAAATAAAGTGGGGGCTGTGCCCCCCACAACCCCCCCACTTAACTATACCAACTCCGAGATCGCACCACAGTGGGGGATTGTCATAACATTACACAGGGTTAAAGACGAGACCTCACCACAGTGGAGGACTGTAAGAACAGCTAGACAAGGTGAACGTTCTGACATCAGCCATTGGCTTCCTGACAAGTGGCCAGCTATAACTTTTTGAAACTCCTTGTTTCGACATTCTTAGGTTTCAGTTACATGAATGTTCACTTAAAAGCTGTCGAGTATGTCGTACTCGACATTTTAAATGTTCGTTCATCTAATAAGGAACCAGCAAAGACAATCCTTTCTATTTGTAGACATAGGAAATACATTCAGACAGCAAATAAGAAAGAGCTACCTTGGACAACAAGCAATTTGTCAGTTTTCCTGACATTCTTAATACAATACAAGTAAAATCTAAGTTGATGATGCATGTCCAAAAGATGTAGCATGTACTTCCCATTATTGGTCACATGGGAAAAGAATACGGGTAGGTTAGTATACAGGCTGAGTGATAATTCAGAAGCCACCTTAGGAAGAAAGGATGGGTTTGTTCTCAAAGTGACTATCATTGCAGATTTTACAGGAAAATACATGAAGTTCCAACACTCCATGCAGAAGTAACTGCCACAAGAAAAAGAGTTTTCCAGGAAAGGTATTTCAAATTCACTGTGACTGCAGGTTCAAAAGAGGGTCTCATCAAAACCTAGAGAAGAATGGTAATATCCCAAAGAGGCACATGATCTCTAAGGTAGGCTGCAGTAGGAAGATGCCCCTTACCAATTTCAAGGAAACAGTGTGTGATTGGTTTTCCTCAATGTGAAAACTGGAGATAGTTGTCAATTGGACTTCGATATAGTAACTAGAATCACTATGAAAAAGACAGGCCAAACAGTCTAAGATAACTGGGAGAGGATCTGGAAAGCTTCTATAAGGAAGTCAGGATGTGCATAACTTGGGATGAAAGCATGGACTGTCTAATCATCATCAGAACAGGAGAAACCATGTTGTCAACTTGAAGGTTTCTGTGTCTGATTGATGCTTCCTGGAAGGATGAGAGAGAAGATTTGGAACAGGGTCCAGCACCCACAAAGTGTGAACCAGATGAGACCAGAAAAGGGAAGCCACACCCGTCGAGGCCAGAAGGGAGCAATGAGGATCACTGTAGCCTTGCTTCACACTGCTTTCTGCAGCAACTTTGGGAAGAGAAGAGTGGGCAGGTAGGCATAAAGGACCTTTGCAAAAGGCTGCAAGGATGTGTACTACAGTACTGGATTTCAAGGAGGAATGTCAATTTCTAGTACAAATGTTTCTAAGCAGGGGGTATCCACCCAATTTGTTAACCAACCTAGTAGAAGAAGTCCAAAACAAAAGAGTAAATGGTCATTTTAAAACAATTCTAATGACAGGGGATCTTACGGTGGGGGGGGTGAGGAAGGTCAAAGATCACATATAGGCAGAGAGAATAGCATGTCAGTTGATTACCGCCATGCATTTATAAACATGTTCATTGCGGATGCTGAATATATCAAACAGATTCTGCAGAAAAATTGGAGTACTTTTCTTGTGGACGAACAGCTCAGGAAACTGGGACAGGGGCCCAGTGTGGTGTATCAGAGGGGCAACAATTTGAAGAATTTGCTAGAATCACAACCACAAAACTAGTACATGCCCCTGGTATTTACAAATGTGAAGCCTGTGCCTATTGTAGGTTTATGCAAACAAGAAATAGGTTCAGTATTTCAGGGAATAATTTCATGAGTAAAGCTAGATACAATTGCAGTTCCATCAGGGTAGTATATCTCGCCTCATACCAGTCTTGTGCAGGTTTTTATATCTGCAAGACTGAGCAGAAATTAAGAGAGAGAGTATACGAGCACATATATAATATTATGAAAGTCAAGATGGAGAATGCCTTGGCTAGACATGTGACAAATCATCCAGGTCATTTTTTTACATTTAGAGTAATTGACCAAGTGGATTTTGACATTAGGGGTGGTGCATTGGGACTAAAACTCGAAGAAAAGGAATTAATCTGGCAACTAAGGACTGGGGCTTATATGAGGCCAGGGCTAAATGATGTATGCTTTTTGGCGTGTGTTTCAAAATTAAATAGCTTCAAAAGATGAATTAACAATGTCAATATGTAGGATGGATTAGTGTTCAATGCAACCCACAGTTTTGAAATCCATTGATGGTTTACTATTGGTGACGAATACAACTTGTGCTATATGTGCAATTTAATTCAAGTAAATATCTAATACAAATAGTTAGGGGGGTGTATATATATATATATATATATATATATATATATATATATATATATATATATATATATATATATATATAAATGTAGTAAAATGTATGTATATATAAGAATATTTTATGCCCAACATTTAGTTTCATTGTATTTGAATAATAATTGTCAAGAGTCTAAGGGGACGATACAATTAGAAATGGGCTATCATGTGATGTTTCTTGGATCATGTGACTAGGAAATGTCTTTTTTAAACAGTCTTGAATGTTTTATCAATTGTCTGAAGAAGTTAAGTGTATTGTATCTTGACAAAAGCACTCACAATGTTTTCTAAGGAACCAATGGTGTCAGCCTTTTTTGTGTTTTTTAGAACACTGGACTTCCCTGATATGTGTGTTGCTGTTAGAAACAGTGAAAAGACATTGTCCAGTGCCAAACACTCATGGCCTCTCGACACAATGGGTAAGAACATTTTCACCCTAGTTTGTTGATGTTCCAGGCCGCCAAAATGTTGTCCATCTGAAAAGAGACCACACCTGTAGGGCGGGACTCTCGAAAGGTCTGCAATGCTAGGAGACCGCCCTCATCTCCAGGATATTGATGTGAAGACTGGCCTCTGAAGGAAACACATGCCTTGTACAGTCTTTCCCTATAAATGCACCTTCTCTCCAGTAGAGAAGTGTCTATGGTCAGTGTAGCCTGGGGGGAAGGAAGAACAAAAGGCCAGTACAGAGATACAATTGGAGAGTCTAGCCTCCTCTGAATATGAGTCTTGCAAATTTTCATGAGGAACACTGGAAAATTCATGGGCTGACATATCACTGACCACTGAAGCACCCTCATGTAAAACCCTGGCCAGAGGGACTAAGGTAATGGTGGCCAACACTGAGCTGAGAAGATGTAAAATTAACTTTGCTGGTGCTTTTTGATGGGAGAGTACTGCTACTGCCTGTTGCTGAAGGGTTAGAATCCTGGATTCCGGTAGTCAGGCTATGTATAATTTGGTATCCAGATGGCATCCTATAAATTCTATCATTTGAACCAGTTGGAGCTTAGACTTGTTCATGTTAACAGTTATTCTAATCTGTGAGCAAAAGTAGAGCAAGGAGTCCCTTGATTGAAGCAGGAGAGTTACAAGCCAATTGTGCACATATGGGAACACTCAAAACCCCACAGCTTGAGATGAGCAGCTGAAACCACTGCCTTGTACTTGGTGAACGTCTGGGGGCCTGTGGTGAGAACAAAGGACAGAGCTATGAACTGGAAGTGACTGGCTCCCAGACAGAAACAAAAGAAACCTCCTGGAGCATGTGTTCAGCATTATGTGGAAATATGCATCCTGGAGGTCTATTAAGCAAATTCAGTCATCTTTCCTCAATAATAGTAGGATGGACTGTTTCATGACCATCCGGAATTTCACATTCTATAAATCCATTGACTTTTGTTCCATACAACTAACATTTTATCACGTCCTGTATTTTTTTTACATTTTGTCCTTTCTTTTTATGTCTTCTCATGAAATCACAACTAAAGTCCCTGCAGTTATAATTTTCATACTAACCACCATATAGTCTAATATTTGAAGAAAAAGATACTCTCTTTCCTTGTTAGTTGTATAGGCATACAATACTATAATTCTTTAAACATGTTCTCTCTGCCTTACAAATACAAATCAACCTTTCCATCCTTACCAAAGACACATCTAGTACTTTTACTGTTCCTTTATACAATGCAGCCACTCCAGAGCAACATTCACTTCCTAAGTTCCATATTATCTTTCTACCCCACAATTTTTCAGTTTTCAGTCTTTCTTCACTTATCGGGAATCTTACAACCTTGAACATAGCAACATACACATCACATTTAACACATCATTCCAGTATTCCTTTCCTTCTTACAGTGGTAATAGTACTGTTCACATTTACTGAAAGTACACTAAAATTGTTGCTTTTGCCTCTTTTTAAGTTTGGGGAAATATTCTTAAATTTCCATTTTCTTGTTTTTTACTCTTTCCCCTATTGAATATGTTCCTCAGTTTATGTATAAATAATTCTTGATCCTCAAAATCAGAGTTTTCATTGACTAAAACTCCAAAAACATTGTTAGCTTCAGTCCCTTCTCCTGACTTCTATTCCTACATGCAAACTTTCTCCTCCTTTTCCCCGTCATATTTATTTTTTCCTTCTACAGTTTCACCTAGTTCATTCCCTCCATCAGCCTCTTGTTGTTCTCCCTCATGTATATTTTCTTCCCTTTCCCCTAATTTTACAATTACTGTTTGCTCTTGACAGTCCGCCCAAAAGTTTCCCTTTTTTAACACAGCCTGCATTCAGCAACAAACCTTATGTTGTATGTCCTTTCTCCCCACACTGGTTAAATTGTATCTTATCATAATCATTCATTAAACTAGAAAACTCCCCACAAGGGAAACATGATTTAGACTGACAAACATCTCTAGACCTCTATGACCAGTCACAAAATGAATACTTGGCAAGTCTTTTACCATATTTTTTCCACATTTCAATGTTTAGTACTAAACTTCAAAGTAATATTTTTTAATATTTAAGTTACTAGGAAACAAATAATTGTTCTCTGGATAAATATCCTTCTTTCTGTCACACAATTCCAGAAATTGTAGGGACAGAAGGGGAATTATGAGTAGAGAAGGAGCCAGAGCCCTGGATCCAAGAGTTTGAAAAAGGTGCTGAGGTCTGAACTTATAACCCATCTGTTGAGTCAGACAGGAAAGATAAAGTACTGTTGAGTAAGTAAACTTACCATAGCAGAAGTTCAAATGATAACTGCTGCAATAGCCTTAGCTATATGGGTTATATCCTGCCACAGATATAACAGTGTTCTTCCACATTCACAAACTGTTGGGCAGGTCGAGCTGAGATGATTAAAAGATGAGTTTGGGTGCCAAGACCTTTAAAGCTACGCTGCCAACAGAGAGAGAGAGCCTGAGTGCTGAAAGGACAATCCTAGGAAGAACAATAAATAAATAACTATACACTTACAGAACTGTGCTACGTTCATCATACTGATCACTGCTGCAGTAGCCTTAACTACATATGTAGATTACCCTAGCTTGCTACATTTGGGAGGTGGAAAGAGAAGAGTCCAGAAGCACCTGGAGAATGGTCCCTGCAAAGCCTGATCTAGACCTAGAGAAGGAATCAAGCTTATAGTGATTTGTAAAAGTATGTACAGAAGACCAAGTAGCAGCTTCCAGAATACTTCTAGAATACAACCCTTTCCAAAAGCCACAGATGGAGCCAAGGCCATGGTAGAGTGGGCCTTGACCCTGCTTGGAATATTTTTGTTGTGGTGAGTATAACAAAAGGTAATGGATTTAGGCAACCATTTGGAAATACTCTGTTTTTGACACAGGTTGTCTCTTCTTCATACTTTCACAAGAAATGAGCAATTGATCTGAAGATCAGAAAGAGTTAGTTCTGTCAAGAAAGGACCTGAGCTGTCCCTGGACATCCAAGGTATGGCGTATCCTTTCCCTCTCATGTCTGGGTTAAGGAAATAAAATGGGAAGATGGATAGTTTGGTGTAAAGTAAACCTGGATACCATAGTTTGATTTAAAGTATACTTGGATGCCACTTTAGGCATACAAAATAATTAAAACCCTGTTCCAGTCAAAAATGAGGCAGGGTTGACTCACCATAGCAGCTTGCAACTCAGATATTTTCATGCAGAGGTCAGAGCAATCAGTAAAACTGTTTTCCATGCTAAGAACTTCAAGTCAGCCAGGTTAGCTGGTTCAAATGGAGCAAGTGTTAGCTTCTCTAAAACAAAATTAAGTTTCCAAGGAGGAGCTACCAGTTTTTTTGAAGGCCTCTTATACAAAACTCCTTTCAAAAACATTGTAAAATGACAACATTGATAAAAGAGGAGCTGTGGGCAGACATGCTGAAATGGTCAATAAATGAACCTTGACAGAGTAGTAAAAAAGGCTATAGGACAGTAAATTACACAAATATTGTAAAAACAGAGGACAACTAACCCTAAATGGGTGCCGGATATGTTGCTGGCACCAACTAGAAAATATTTTCCATAAAATATTTTCCATTTCTTGTCTCGATTAGTACCTCAGTAAACAGAAGTCTAAAGGAAAATAAGACCTTATCATCCAGTCAGCCAATTCAAGTTGCTTGGTGTCAGGGTGTATCAAACACCCCTGTTCTTGTGTGAGTAAATCCAGTCTGTGAGGAACCTTGTGGTAACTGCCCCTGGTCATTTCCAAAAAAAAGGGAGAACCATGGTTGCATAGACCAGAAGGGAGTCACCACAATGATCTTAGGGGATTCCGTCTGGATCTTCAGAAGTACCCTGGATATTAGTGGAAAGGGTGGAAAGGTATACAGGAGCATTCCTGTCCAAAGAAAAAAAAGTATCTGTCTTCCAGGCCAGTTGAGTGTTCATTTGATTGTTCAATACAAGAGGCAAGAGGTTTGCTTGAAGAATTCACTACAGATAGATCAAATCTTGGAAGAACCCCCATAACTAGTTTCCAGCGTGAGGGTCTGCACTGGTTCTGCTCAACTTGTCTGCCATGCAATTTTGCACTGACAGAATGTAGGATGCCTGTAAAGTGAGATTGTGCTGTGAACCTATATCGCAAGCTTACATGGCTAGTCTACAACGGGGGAGGTACGACCTGGCTTCCCCTTGCTTGTTGATGTTGCCACATGACTATGGTATTATTTGTAACTACCTGAAGAGGTCATAGGGACCAAAGATGGTTCAGATATTTGAATGCCTTGATCAGGGCAAGCATCTCCTTGATATTTATGTGCTTGCATCAGTCCTTGGTGTCCCACACCAACTGAACTTCTATCCCTCCTGAAACTTCCACAAGCAAAGTCTGAAGTGTCTGTGGTGATTGACTATTTTGGAGCAGGGAGGGAAAAGAGGAGACACAGACTTAAGGATGGCTTTTGTGTACATCAAAAGGTTTCTTCTCTGACAAACCCCAGCACTGAGATCTGAAAAATGAGTCTATATTATAACATCGAAAAAATCAAAGATCGAATGTTATAATATAGAACCCTAAACATCAAAATCCGCAAACATCGAACAGTCAGAATAGCGATTATCGCTATTCCGAGAAACATACACACAACACAAACACACACAAAAAACAGCAATCCACACACACATACACTTAAAATCCTACACCTAAACTAAACTTTACATACACTACTAGCTATCCACTTACCTTAACCCAACCCTAACCCTAAGGTCCGTCACTATCGCACACTCACCTCACCTGCGCCCTAACCCTAACCCGTCCCCAACCCTAACCTACACACAACCGCACACTTACCTGACCTGCTCCCTAACCCTAACTCACCTAACCCACCCCCTAACCCTAACCTACACACAATTGCACACTTACCTGAACCCGACCCGTAACGTTCCAACATATCGAATGCTGAAAACAGCGAAGCCACAGCAACGGCCCACCAAATTATTTCCCTAGGAAAGGATTTGGTGTCCTGCACTTTCGCTGTTCTCAGCGTTCGACAAAACTGGTTCGATATTATAACATTCGATCTTTGTAGTTTTCGATGTTATAATATAGACCCCTGAAAAATAAGGAGTGTTGATGGTGGGACCAAAGAGATATCAGAAACTACTGTATCTTTCTCATGTGTAGTCTTGCTAGGGATATCATGAGAGTCATACATGCCATAAGACCCGAAATACTGAGGTATTCCCTCGCAGAGACCAGATTCTGGGTGGAAAAACTTAGGAACAGATCTGAATAAAGCTCTATTTTTTTTTTTTTGCTGTGGAAGAAAAACTCTTTGAACTGAGGTGTCTAGCTGACATCCAAAGAACACAATCCTGCATAAGGGACTCAAGAAAGACTTTTGAATGTTCTCTTGGAATCCCAGTTTATGCAAGAGATCTCTCCCAAGAGAGAGATTCTGGACATCTTGAAAAAGGCTCTGCAAAGATAAGCAAGTCATGTAAATATGGGAAAATGTGGATACCCTGTAGCCTGCAATGAGCTATTATCAGAGCTAGAAATTTTTTGAACAATCTTGGTGCACTGGACAGTCCAAAGGGTAAAACAGACAACTGATAATGTGATCCAGACACACAAAACCTTAAGAAAGGTCTGAAGTCTGAATGAAGAGGGATGTGATGAAAAAAGAAGTTATGTACTCACCATAACGGTCTATCTGAGTAGGTTAATTTCATTTGTCAGCAACCTGTGGGTTTCGGATCCGATACGGATCCGAGCCGACAGCATATCAAGCAAAAGATCCGAGCTCCAAGCTCCTCCCCCATACCCATACAACACTGCAACCTCCTTCCAATCCTCAGATCAAGTTTGACACTCCACACGTGACACCAACAAACTAACCTGAGAACCCTAGACAAAGGACAAACCTCCAGCTCGTGAACTCCGAACATCGAGCTCAGCAAAAATAATGCCAAGGTAAGGGGGAAGGAGGAAGGGATGGTTGCTGACAAATGAAGTTTACCTACTCAGATGGAATGTTATGGTGAGTACATAACTTCTTTATCTGAAGTAGTTAACTTCATTTGATCAGCAACCTGTGGGACAGAGTCCCCAGCTACCAGAAATCTTGGGAGGCCCTTAAGGAAGGATATTCTGGAGCACTGCAGAGCCAAAGGAAGCCCTTCCTCTAGACACCAAATCCAGTTTATAATGAGTAATAAAGGTGTGAGAAGATGCCCAGGTAGCCGCTAAGAAAATGTCATCCAGGGAAACTCTAGACCAGAATGCTGCAGACGTTGCTATAGAACGTGTAGAATGAGCATGAACTCCTACTGGTTCTGGTAAACCAAGCTCTCTGTATGCTTGTAAGATACAAAGGGAAATACACCTAGCAAGAGTCACTTTTGAAACTGGTTTCCCTAAAAAGGGCTTAGCAAAAGAAACAAAAAGTTGATCAGATTTACGAAAGACCACCGTCCTGTGCAAATAAAAACGTAGCTGCCTGTGAACATCCAGCAAATGAAGTTTGTATTCCCCTTTGTTCTGAAAATTAGGGAAAAAGACAGGCAAATTAATAGACTGATTAATGTTTGTCTCAGAAGCAACTTTAGGGAGAAAGGATGGATTAGTCCTGAGAGACACCCTGTCCTTATGAAACACCAGATATGGGGGTTTCATACAAAGAACTTGAAGCTCCGACACTCTCCTGGCTGAAGTTATAGCTACCAGAAAAGCCATCTTCCATGACAAAAATGTTAAGTCAACTGATGCCAAGGCCTCGGAAGGAGGTGTAACTAAGGCCTGAAGAACCGCAGTCAGATCCCACGGTGGGGACAGATTCTTAATAGGAGGTCTCAGAAGAAAAGTGCCTTTCAAAAAGGTCTTACAAATTCTGGCAGCAGCGAGAGAGCCTAAATTGTCCCCTACATGGAAATGAGAAATAGCCGCCAGCTGGACCTTCACTGTGGAAGAGCCGGCTCCTTGCTGGTAGATATGAGACAAAAAGTCTAATACCGCTGGGATCGGAGCGGTAAAAGGATCTAGATTTCTCTGTGAAGCCCAAATGGAGAAGCATCTCCATTTGCTACAGTAAATTTTCCTGGTAGAGAATTTATGTGCCGCAACCAAGATAGACTTAACAGGAGAAGAGATACCGGGAGTCCTAGCAACTAGTGGAACTGGAGCAGCCAAGCTGTGAGCTTCAGGCTGTCCAGATTCTGAAGAAAAATTCCCGAGGGATGACGAATCAGATCCGGAATGGGATCCAAGATCCAAGGTGGAGCTATGAGATGAGACCGTAGGCAGGGGAACCATACTTGACGAGGCCAGAATGGGGCTATGAGGATCAATCTGCTCCCCAACCGGCAAGCTTTCTGTAAGAATTTTATCATGAGCGGGAGCGGGGGATACGCATAAAGAAGACCGGGTGGTCAAGCATGAACAAGAGCGTCTCTGGGGGCTTGCCCCATCGGGGGGATTAGAGTGAAAAACTCGCTGCACTTCACGTTGGAAGGCGATGCAAAGAGATTGCAGCAAGGCTGACCCCACTTGAGGAAGATCTGTTCCGCTACACAAGGGTTCAGAGACCACTCATAGGGAGAAAGGATAGTTCTGCTCAATTTGTCCGCCAAGATGTTGGACCGACCCGGAATGTGCGTTGGTATCAGAAAGCGGTTGGTGGAGATCGCCCATTCCCAGACTCTCATGGCTTCTCGACAAAGGGGATAAGACTTGGTTCCACCCTGTTTGTTGATATACCACACCACTGACATATTGTCTGACTGAATCGCAATAGTTCCAAGAGGGAGATAAGCATGAAGGGCCTGCAATGCTAAAAGGACCGCTCTCATCTCTAGAACATTTATATGCAGAATGGTGTCGTTTTGAGTCCACGTGCCTTGAACAGTCCTGCCTGAAGAATGCCCCCACCACCCTAGGTGGGAGGCGTCCGTGGTCACTGTGGCTTGGGGATGGGGCGCAATAAAGGGACGTCCCTCCTGCAAATTCCGAGATTGGAGCCACCATGTGAGAGGATCGGAAAATCTAGAGGTTGATGAAGAATCGACCACTGAACTTGCAACGTCCACTGTAGAATTCTCATATGCAGACGAGCACAAGGGATCAGGTTGATAGCTGCTGCCATGGACCCTAAGGCGCTCAGGACTAATTCTGCAGGGAGTGCAGAGGACTGCAGAAGCGTTAACACATGAAGTGCCAGGCTGTGTAGTCTGTCTGGGGTTAACAATGCCCTGGCCTGACGAGAATCTATTCTCGACCCTATGAAGTCTAACACTTGAACAGGTTGAAGGGAAGACTTCCTGAGATTTATTGTAATCCCTAGCCGAGTTGATATCCGGAGAAAGAAATCTCTGGCTAGTAACAGTAGATGCCTGGTGGGGGTGTTGAGGAGCCAGTCGTCCAGGTATGGGAACACCTGAATGCCCTGAAGTGTCAGGTGGGCCGCTACAACTGCCATGACCTTGGTGAACATCCTGGGGGCTGTGGTGAGACCGAAGGGTAGGACCCTGAATTGATAATGACTGGCCCCTAGCCGAAAGCGGAGGAACCTCCTGGATCGCCTGTCCATCAGAATCCTTGAGGTCTATCGAGCACAACCAGTCTTCCTCCTGCAGGAAGGGCAGGATGGATTGAAGCGTGACCATCTGGAATGTTTCCTTGGCAACTAACAGGTTCATTGTTGATAGGTCAAGAATCAGCCTTAGGTCCCCCATCTTTTTTTGGCACCAAAAAGAACCTAGAATAGATGCCTGATCCGGTCTGGTCTGGGGGCACCTGCTGGATGGCTCTTTTTTTCTAGCAACTTTTGTATTTCCAAGGCGGCGGCCTCCCTTTGAGCAGGTGGGACATCCGGGAGGCGCCTTGTGTAAGGGGGCTTGTTTATGAAGGGAATAGAATAGCCTCTGGATATTATTCAAAGCACTCAGCGATCTGTTGTGATGGACTCCCATTGGGCTAGGTGCATTGAAAAATGCCCCCCGACTGCCTCCAGAGAGGAGCAGTCGGGCAACCCCTCAGGGTTGCTGCGCGGGTCGCTCTGAAAAAGGTTCATGTGACCCGAAGTTCTTTGCCCCCCCCCCCTCTGCCTCTGGGCCAGCATCCAGCTTGTCCCTCTCTTCTTCTGGGGGAGAAGGAATCCTGAGCGTTCCGGGACTGCTGAGTTTTCCAGAACCACAGCTTCTTTTGCCCTCGCTGATTCCTGGAAAAGGACCTTTGAGGGTTAGAGAAGCGCTTCCCGACGGCTGACAGCATCTTCCCATCTTTCTTGCTCTGGACAAGCATACTGTGGACAGTCTTCCCGAACAGGGTCGAACTGTCAAAGGGTGTGTTAGCAAAGGACGTCTTGAAGGGTTCCGAGAAGTCACAAAGACGGAGCCAGGCGTGACGCCTTAAGGCAATGCCGGACCTGCTAGCCCTAGTGGCTCCCTCGGTGGCATGAGAGAGTAAATGCATGGACGTTTTGGACACAGACTTGAGAGTGGTCATACGAGCCGAGAAGGTCCGTTTATCCTCGGCCGACATGGACTCCGGGGGAGACTCAGCGTAGTCTTTCACGAGCTCCCACTAAAGTCAAATTACGTGGGCCAAGTAATTCAGCGCTCTTATAGTAAAGTTGGCTGAAGCAAAAGTCCACTTTCCAAGATGGTCCATAGCCCTGGACTCCTTGTCTGAGGGGTGGGCCGAGGAACTTTCTTTGGTGAGTTCCTTTTTCATGGCCATCGCCACCACCATGGCATCAACTGGGAAACCTTTGTTCCAAGAAGCTCTAGCTGCCGGTGGACTCAATATTTTGTCAGGCCTTTTGGGTATAGGCTCCACTATGTCCAGTTCCTTCCAAGCTCTGGTGGTGATAACGTTCACCAGAGGGTCAGCAGGGGGGGGACACCCAAGAGGTAGATGGGCCTGTGTCAAACGCCTCCAGGAATACCGACTCGTCAGAGGAAAGTTTTTGGCGGACCCCCCCGGCGAAGGATTTCCATAATGTCTCCAAAGGAGACATCTTCGGGGGGTGATTTGGGGGAACATTCCCCTTCCTCCAAGTCGGTATCCTCAGTGAGGGACTCGGGGGAGTCCAAGTGCCTCCTTTTACACTGGCGTTTGTGAGGGACCTCCTCGGGTGGACTCTCTGGGGAGGGCTCACAAATGGTTTTGTGTTCCTCCAAGGGAACTGGCTAGGGTGCAATAGACACAGGCTGTCCCTGGGGGGGACTGGATGACGGAAGACAAACTCAGCTGCGAGGGAGCAGAGATGGACCCCGAGGACAGAGTGAGGGGTCTCGATCATTCAGAGAGAACCCTCTCCACAACGTCGAATGCCGAGGGAGAATCGGCCTCCCTGAAACTGGTACTGAGGGTAGCCGAGACCCTCGGATCCGACGAAGGGATTGGAGCCGAAGTTGGAATGGCCGGACCCAAAGAGACGGTATGCCACAACGACAATGGAGCCAATGACACACTCATCCCCTTGGATCCGACACCCAACTCTCGGCTCCGAGAGCTCGGATCCGACAGACTCGAGGGCATGGCCGGCGTCGAGGCCGAAGGTACCATCTGCGCCAAACCCCTGACTCTGGGGCTCCTCGGATCCATAGACTCCTATATCTGATGGTGGATCGGAGAAGGAGCTATCAGGGTGAAAAACGGAGCCGAACTCCCTGCACCGGGGGGGGGGGGGGTCCAGCAACACCCCCATCTACAGTTGAGTTTGTAGAAACCTTCACATCATCTGATCCATGTCTGCTTCAGAGATGCTTTGTGTCGATCTAGAGGATGCCACCGACGCTGGCCGGGAGAGCTGACGTGAAGACGACCTCGAGGGTGGTCTAGCCTCCTCCTCCGGCTCTGGAGAAAAACGTGGTGAAGGAGCTGAGGAGAGGATGGCCTGGTAACTTTCACAGGAGGCAAAATCACCTTAGTGGGAGGGGCAGTTGGATCCAACTCGGCCTGCCGCTTGTGGCCCTTCTCTCTATCTTTATCTTTTTCTTTCTCTGAATGTCTTTCTGTCTCCCTGTGTTTTTCTTTTTTTCTCTCTTTCTTGGCCTCTCTCTCTCCCTGAGGTAAGGTGGGAAGGTGAGTCCCGGACAGGGGAGGAGGGCCTGAAGGCTGGACAGCCACAGCCGTGGCTGGTGAGGAAGCAGCAAAAGAGGCCAAAGTTGATTCTGCGGGTAGAAGATCCGCCAGAATTAACTTGTTCCTGCGATCCCGCAGGGCTCAGGGGTTGAAGGCCGCACAGATTTTGCAGCCGGATGACAAATGGGACACCCCCAAGCAAACTACCCCCAAGCAAACTACACACAGAGTGTGACCATCGGCTGGTGACAGCTTGTGGCCACACTCTGTGCACTTAGAGAAAGTCACTTTCTGACTTTCCAACATATTAGGGAACACACACACACACATTCTACGGGCGGGAAGGGGGGCCTACACTAACAGAAAATTAACAACTTTCAAAGTACAAAAAAAATTAGAAGTTATGTACCTACCATAACGTTCCATGTTAGTTGTCTTCTCTCGCCTTCTTTCTTGCTGGATGGGTTTGGAGCCGATCCTCGGCTCCGACTCGGCACTTGCTAAGCTCAAGAGTCACTTCCACCAGCTCGAGGCAGCCCCATATCCCATGATGCAAGGCGGAGATTACCCAGATCTCGTTTGGTAGCTAGAGGAAAAAATACCTACTATCTTTCCCCAAGGGAAGAAGAACAACTAACCTGAGAAGAAACTGTAAGGGGAACCCAGGTAACTAAGTGCAGAGCTAACTGGTGTCCAAGGGAGAAATCTTCCAGAGAAGAGGATAGTTCAAGGTCTGTCCAGGCTAGGGGGACAGGAGGGAGGACGAAGAAAGAAGGCGAGAAGACAACTAACATGGAACGTTATGGTAGGTACATAACTTCTAAATGTTAAGTTGTCAATCTCACCTTCATTCTTGCTGGATGGGACCGCGTCCCTAGCACCTCTATCCTAGGTGGCTCAATGGAACAGACTCTTGAGAACTGTGGAACCAAAACTCGCCCTGTCCCTGGAGGCCAAATCCAATTTGTAATGTGAGACGAAGGTATGAGGAGTGGCCCAAGTGGCTGCTGCACAAATAGTGTCTAAGGGTAGTCTAGCCTGAAAGGCTGTAGATGTGGCTAGGCCTCTGGTAGAATGTGCTTTTGGTATTGAAATCAACTGTTTGCCCCTAAGCTGATAAATATAAGAAATAGTGGAAGACAGCCATCTAGATAAGGTCACCTTAGAAACAAGGAGACCTTTCTTATTTTCAGCATAAGAAAGAAAAAGCTGATCAGACTTTCTAGATTGCTTTGTTCTGTCCAAATAATATCTGAGTTGGCGATGAACATCTAGGCAATGCAATTTTTGTTCCGCCCTGTCAGAATAATTGGGAAAAAATACTGGAAGATCAATAGATTGGTTTAAATTTGTCTTAGAAACAACCTTGGGCAAAAAGGACGGATTAGTTCTCAAAGATACTCTATCCTTGTGGAAGACCAAGTAAGGGGGACGAACAGAGAGCGTGAAGTTCAGACACCCTTCTAGCCGAAGTAATAGCGACTAGAAAGAGTGTCTTCCAAGAGAGAAATTTTAACGAGCATGTAGCAGCCGGTTCAAAAGGGGGAAGTATTAAGGATGCCAGCACTAAATTTAGATCCCATTGCGGTGGAGGATCCCTAACAGGGGTTTAAGTAGGAAGATCCCTCTGAGAAAGGCTTTGCAAAGTTTGTGAGACATAATGTTCTGGTCTGCAAATCCGACATGAAAATTCGAGATTGCTGCCAGCTGGACTTTAACTGTGGAAGAAGAAGAACCAGAGTGAAAAATTTCAGCTAGGAAGTCCAAAACTGACTGAATAGGGGCAGTAAAGGGATCTATGTTCTTAGACCTTGCCCAAAAGGAAAAACGTTGCCATTTGCTAGAGTAAATCCTTCTGGTAGAGGACTTTAGAGAAGCTACTATGATATCCCTAACGGGATTAGAGATCATAGGAAGCCTGGCTAAGGAAGGAAGTGGAGCAACCAAGCAGTGAGGTTGAGGGAACGAATGGACCGGTGCAGTTGACCCGACTGGTGGGTTAGAAGATCTGGAACTGGGTCCAGATGCCAAGGCTGCACTAAGAGATGTCGATGAAGGAACGGGAACCAAATTTGTCGATGCCAGTAAGGAGCAATGAGAATCAGCTTGGCTCTCAAGCCGGTAGCTTTCTGAAGCACTTGAGGAACCAACGGAAAAGGGGGAAAAGCATAAAGAAGTCCCCGGTGCCAATCCTGGGTTAGAACGTCTCTGGGGGGATGGCCTGGAAGTGGAAAGAGAGAGAAGTCTGGGCATTTGCTGTTTTGGGGTGTAGCAAAAAGGTCACAGCAAGGAGGGCCCCACTTCTGAGAGGCTCTCTGCTGCCCTGGTTCTGCGGACCCCCTCTGCCCCTAGGGCGGCGTCTGTTGTTATTACCCCCTCTGCCTGTGGGGGTAAACTGACCACGTGCATCAGGCGTGACTCCTTGAGATTTTCGGAATCACATTTTCCCTCCCTTCTGACCTTTGGGGTAAGGCCTTGAAGGGGTGGAGAAACGGACTCCTACGGCAGAAAGAGTCTTGCCATCTTGCTCGCACCTGGTCAAAGTGTCCTTCACCTGAGGTCCAAACAAAGTTGTCCCATCGAAGGGAGAGTTTGTGAAGGACGCCTTAAAGGGGTCTGCAAAATTGCAAAGTCGCATCCAGGACTGACGTCTGAGAGCCACTCCTGTGCCTGCAGCTCTACTCACTCCATCGGCTGCATAAGAAATGAGCCGCATGGAGGAGTTAGTTATGGAATTTAGGATTCCCAGCTGAGAGGCAATCTTCTCTTGAGCCCCAGCAGCTGACGGATCCTGTACCACCTCACCCAATTCCTTGAGGATATCTCTTTGAAGTCGGGTGAAGTGACATAGATAATTCAGCGAACGCATAGCAAAGGTCGCTGAGGAAAACATCCGCTTACCATACCTGTCCATGGTCCTAGACTCCTTGTTAGGAGGATGGACCGGTACGGAAGGATCTGCAAGTTCCTTTTTGGTGGTGGCCGCCACCACCATGGCATCAACCGGGACACCTTTGGTGAGAAACTATTTTTCAGTGGGGGCTGTGATAAATTTAGAAGGCCTCCTGGGGACTGGTTCCACGGAATCGGGAGATGCCCACGCCTTTCGAGCTATCACGTCCATGAGGGGGTCGAAAGGTGGAGAAACCCAGGAGGTGGAGGGTCGAGATCCAAAAGCCTCCAGGTATACCGACTCATCCTCGGAGGGGTTAATGGAGGGCCAGTTCCCCCTCTGTTTCAGGAGTTCAAGAATGTCTGAAAAGGAGACATCCTCAGAGGGGGATCTTGGGGACCCCTCCGACTCATCTAAGTCAGTATCTGATGTCATAGACTCAGGGGAGTCTAAATGCTTCCTCTTGCAAGTCCTCTTACGCGGGGGTTCCCCTGAAGGATCAGGAGAAACCTCGGAAGAGGAAGGTATTCCCAATGGGGAAACCTGGGGTGATGGATCTCTGGGTCCAGGAGCAAGTGAGTGGGAAGAGATATCTACAGGCACTGAAGAGGGAGGAGCTAAAGGGACCGACTGTTGACTCAGCTCGGGGGCTAGTACACTCCTCATCACCTCGAAGGCTCCCCTCCCGGGGAGGACCGAGAGCTCCCGCTCTGAGGAAACAGGAATCCCCGGTCCCACCGAAAGGGAAGGCTCCAAAGCAGATGTCGGTGCCGAGCTTACCAAAGCCGAAGCTCCGAGGGGGAGAATGGGGTCAGACAAGGGTCCGATGCCACTCGCCCCCTCGGAACCGACAAGGGAAGCCCGATGACCGGATCCCTCCAAGGACGGTCTCAAGGAGGATTAGGAGTCGAAGACAATGGAGCCGAAAGGAGTGGTATCGGCTCCGAAGCACCAACACTCACAGTTCCAATAAGCTCCAGCACCAAGCTCTGAAGGAGAGTCGAAGGAGGAATTTCTGGAGGGTGTGGAATAGCGGTCTTCTGCTGAGACGGGCTATAAAGTATCTGGGCCAGTGCCTGTGATTTCAGCAGTCTACTCACCACTCTCTCCAAGTCATGGTCTGAGAGTCTGGAAGACCTTGAGGATCGGTTCTGATGGCTCCGCTCCGAAAGTAAGGGAGAGGCCGGAGCCGAATGAATAGACTCCAGCGACGGAGATCTGGATCTCTTTCTCGACGGAGCCATCGGAGCCGAAGAACCTTCGGTTCCAGTTGGAGCCCACAACTTGTCGGCTCCGAGCTGGGTCAGAGATGTGTCAGCTCCAGCCGGAGCCGACACAGGCATGGAAGCAAGAGTATCGGCGCCGATCGGCGCCGATACCGAACCTTCAGAGAAGGAAGGATCGGCTCCAGCCAGAGCCGATCTCAACTCCGAGGGAGTCGGAGCCAAGGCTGAAGGCTTGGACACTGAAGCCTGGGCCTTGGGAGACTTTGAGGGGTTCCCCGAGCCAGACTTAGTCGGGAAGCTCTCAGGCTTTAATAAGCCCCTGAGAATAAGTTTATTTCTACGTTCCTGCAGGACTCTCTGGCTGAAGGAGTGACAAATAGCACAGGAGTCCTGCAGGTGTAGAGGTCCCAGGCAATAAATACAACAAGTGTGACCGTCTGTCAGAGACATCTTCTGACAGCACGAGTCACACTTCTTGAAGCCTGAGACCCTAGCTTCTTTAGACATGACTGAGTCCCTAATACACACACACTACACAGTCAGTCCAAAAATTAAACTAAATTAACAAAACCAAGTACAGGGAAAAGACACACCCAAACAAACCCTGACAGGAAAAATATAGGAGGGTAAAGACCTACGGCCCGACTAGCAAAAAAGTGAATAAAGGGAACGGGACACTAACGGGAATAGGGCTAAGTGAATCGGGAAGTTAATAAAGTAATATATATATAAATATAAAGTACTGGGGTGGACTAAAGTCTCAGAAAAATAGGTAGAAAAATTCACTTACCAGGAGTTGGTAAAAAGTTACCTCATGAGCGAAGTGGCAAACGAGATCTGGGTAATCTCCGCCTTGCATCATGGGATATGGGGCTGCCTCGAGCTGGTGGAAGTGACTCTTGAGCTTAGCAAGTGCCGAGTCGGAGCCGAGGATCGGCTCCGAACCCATCCAGCAAGAATGAAGGCGAGATTGACAACTTAACATCAATAATTATCGGAAACGGTAACCGTAGAGAGGGATAAACTAATAATTATTACTAAAATTATCAAAAGGGGCACACATAGACCAAAGTTTTTGAAAAAAACCCTGACAACTTGCCTGGAGCTCAAAATCCCGCGCTGGCGAAGCCGCGGCAAACAAGATCTGGGGATTGGAAAGAGGTTGCAGTGTAGTATGGGTTGGGAGGAGGAGCTTGGAGCTTGGATCTTTTGCTTGGTATGCTGCTGGCTCGGATCCATATCAGATCCGAAACCCACAGGTTGCTGATCAAATTAAGTTAACTACTTCAGATGCATCTTTTAAGTATAGTGGTACCAAGAAACATGAAACGAAGAAGAAGTAAAGAAGGTTGTGAAGTGACAACATTTTGAATATGGATGCTATCACAAACAGGTTTAAGAAAGAAAGATCCACAACTGGTCTCCAAGCATTTTCTTTACTTTGACAGTAAAACAATGTTTTTTTCTTTGACACTAGGAAACCCGGGCAGGAGGAACTGGTTCTATCATTCCTTGGGACAGCATTCTATAAAGTGCAGGTGGAAACAAAACAGTCTGACCCCCCCAGAAAGAAGGAAATTTCCTCCACTGCCATCTGTAACCTTGATGAAATATTTTTTCGGAACTCATTTGTCTGAAACAGTCTGATGCCAAATAGAAGAATGGAGATTTAGACTTTCTGGAAGAGAAAAGGGAGTAGGGTGGGAGGAGATCACAAGGTCTCTTGAATAGTCATTCAGACTTGTTGGGCTGTCCTTGGTTTTGGGAGGTCTGAGATTTCTTTTTGGAACCATCTTGCCATTTCTTCTTAAATGTCTGTTTACCTGAATCCTGTTGAAGCAATTTATTCTGGTTTTTTTTGCCAAAATTGGATGGAGATGAAGAAAATCCCTTGGACAATTTGGAAAAAGAAGGCCAAAAAATCTTAGAAATGGATCAGCTTGACCCTTTCATCACACTTTCTGATCATCTCTGCAGCAGAGAGGCCAAATGCTAAATCTCTATCCAAGGAAGAATTTAAAATCTCATCTTTTACGTCATATGGGAAGTTCTGAGAATGCACGCAAGCAAACCTCCTTAAAACAGTACGAGTGGCCGTAGTCCTGGAAGAAGTATCAACAGAATTATACACACACTGCAAACAATGAGTAGTGACTTGTGTCAATAGAAGAAACTAAGTTATTTAAACTAGATTTTTCTTCACAGAAGATACTATAGATCAACATTCCTCATACCTTCACAATTTGTCAGAACAAACTATAACATATGAGCCTGACAATTCAAAATTCTGAAAATCAAAGCTGCAGAAGTATACACTTTTTGTTCACCATATCTTTCAATAATTTATTTATTTATTTATTTTATTTTACATTTGTTTATGGCAAAGTCTGACTGGGCATACTGCCCATTTTCAGTGGAGGCCCGGGGAGAAAAGCTATGTTGTTAATAATACAAGATTATAAAAAATAGGAAAAATGTATTGCAGTAGGTGTACAATAGAAAGCTTATAATAATACATTATACAATTATTATACACAATTTGTAGTGGTTACATTTAGAGGTACTTATATATAGTAATATACAATGCATTATACAGTGAACCAAGATACATTCAAATACACAAGTGACAGTGATAATACTTTGAGATAAGAAAGAATAAGAACACTTTGAGATAAAACAGAATGAAAAACAGAAGTGTGGAAGCTGAGTCAGACCTGTATATGTTAATGTAGAGTAGCATTGCTTAGCTTTCAAACAGGGTAAGTGAACATGAGAAGTGCTTCACCTAATACAGTATAAAGTTGATGTCATATACAATTACAGGATTTGATTTTTGGGGTAGTGTAATATAATAAGATAGTGTGCATACTACAATGAAAAAACGACACTATTATTAGACACAAATGATAGTGTTAGCCTTATGTGAATAACATCCTAGGTATGACTTTCTGTGTAGGACACTAGTCATACAAACATGTTTATATATATTGTGTAAGTAGTTTAGCCTGGGTTGGGACAGGTGCATATCCATGCGTTAGGTAAATGGGATTTGAGAAGGTTTTTGAAGTTGGCTTTTCTGGCTGTAGTTCTTATGTTAAGGGGTATGGCATTGCAATGTAGTTAGTGTATAGGAAGTCATCTGCTTTATTTTTACTTCTGGCTACATCCATTAGTGATTTATTGCTGGATCGTAGTGAGCATTTAGTTGAGTATTGATTTAATAGGCCTTGTAGAGCTATTTTTTTCAGGTTGGTAAAATATTTGATGGGCTATGGTAAGTTGGTTAAGGGTGAGGAGATGAGTAGTTCTAGCCAAGATAGTTGTTTAAGGGCCTGGCAGTGACGAGACCTAAAGGTTGAATCAGTTGCAAACTTCACTGTTTTGCTGTAACAGTTGTTTATTTTGGCTAAGTCAGATTTGTTGAGATTAATGAATATGGAGGATGCATAAAGAAGTGTGGAAACTAAGTGGGTTCTAGCAATAATGGTTTTAGCATTCTTGGAAGAGTATTTTTTACATCTGTATAGAGTTCCAAGTTTCTTGTGAACTTTTTTTATTGTTTGGGCAATATGTAGGTCAAACTTCAAGTTTTGATCAACATCTAGAAGTTTGGTTTGGGGGACTGGTATAATAGGGGTTTTGTTGCTTGACATTATTTTGAATGAAGGGATCAGATCTGTGGCTTTTGTGGAATGAAATAGCATCAGCTTAGTTTTGTTTGGATTGAGTATGAGTTGTGCATCTAATAGCCATGTTTTGATTGCAGTAAAGGATTCTTGAGTTATTTTTTGAGGTCTTTGGAGGGTTGGAGAAGAACAGATCATCTGCATATTGGACAAATGTAACATGTAGGGTGGCAGTATGAATGCTGTTGGTGAATAAGTTGAAGAGAAGGGGACCAAGGATAGACCCTTGCAGAACACCTAAAATAACAGGTAGAAGAGGAGATAGGTTATTTTGCCTTTTCACAGCTTGTCTACAATCTGATAAGTAGTCCTGGAACCATGCAAGAGTAGTGTAGCTTAGACTAAGTTCAGATAGTACAGTTAGGAATTTATTATGAGAGAGAGTATCGAAAATTTTAGAGAGGTATAGAAAGATAGAAAATACAAGGTTGCCTTCGTTCCGGAGGTGGTTAATAGTGTTAGTGAAGCTAATAAGGGCTGTGGTAGTGCTGTGATTAGGGCGAAATCCATGCTAGGTATTTGCTAGAAGCTTGTTGGATAAGAGATGGTTTCGGATTTGAGTATGTATGCACGTTCCCATAATATTTGATAAAGGTGACAGAATAACAATAGGATGATAATTTCATAGTTCAGTTGAGTTTCCACCTTTATGTAACGGTATTATGTGTGATGTTTTCTATACAGCAGGGATATGTTGTTCAGAGATGGAGCAACTGATTAGTACAAAGACTGGGTATGATATGACTTTGGCTGCAATTTTGAAGTATTCAGCAGGCAGTTTGCCAGCTGCAAGGGTATGGGTTTAAGTTTGTTAAGATATTTATGTATAGTACTTGTTGGACTGGTTGAAGAGAAAAGTGGTTGTTTTTATGAGCTAAGGAAGAGAGATTTGGTGGTAGTGTTGGGCAGTTATTATTAGTGAGGGCAGTTATGGATTCAGGAAATATTTGTTAAACTGGGTGGCAATATTGTCAATGGAGTTACTGGTGGATGGGGTGGGTGTGCTAGTTTGGCCTGGGTGCAGAATTTTGTTTATAGCAGACCAGAATTTTTGTGGGATCTTTTTGTGTTTAGATTGTGTATCAGCACAATGATTTTTTGTCAAGTCTGATTTGCTTTTTAGATGTATTTCTTAGTTCAATGTATTTCTGTTGATTCGCTGCAATTTTATTATAGATCCAAGTTTTTCGGGCTTTATCTCTCTCTTTTAGAAGTGATCTTGTTTCTTTGTTAAGCCAAAGGGCATAGTTGGACTTTATTCTTACTGTTCTAGTGGGGGCCATGTTATTTAGGATGTTTAGGAAGGTAGTGCTGAAGTGTTCTACTGCTCTGTCTAGGGGGAGGAATTTCAGTGGATTCCAATTATAGAGTTTGAGGGTTGACACAAAGTCTTGATATTTGAAGTTTTGTGTATCAAATTTGTTGGAAAGACAAAGTTTTTATTGGATTTACTTGATATTGGAGAACAAATGTTGGGAGGTGGTCACTAAGAGAGTCTGGGAGGCTACCAGAGTGATATGATAATACAGGTCAGTTAGCAAGGAGCCAGTTGAGGACTCCTTTTTTGATGCTTTGTTTACCATAGTTGTAGTTTGGATTATTGTGGAGGTTAATACGGTCAGTAGGGTATAGTGAGTTACAGGAGGACCAATTGATATTGAAGTCACCCAGTATGATAGTCTCATGGGGGAGTGTTTTTACTGTCCATTGTAGGATGCATTCTAGTGTGTTGACATTATTACCTGGGGGGATATAGGATCCAATTATATTTAAGTTTTTCTTTGAGTTGATTTTTATTCTAGTGAACAGTATCTGCATTACTGAAAGTTGGAGGGTTGTGGTCAATAATTTCAAGTGTAAGGTTATTTTTGAACAATAAAGCAATCCCTCCACTTCTTCTGGATTTTCTATCTTGCCTGTATATGTTATACCCTGGGGGAACTATTTCATTGGCACTGATTTATGGTTTAAGCCAGGTCTCGGTGATAAGAACTATATCTGGAGAGTATAATGAAAGGGTGGCATGTAGTTCTTGTATTTTATTCAGGATGCTTCTTATATTTAGATTTATAATAAACAAGTCAGTTCCTTTCCTGTGTAGGTTTAGTATATTTTGTAGTTGGATGATGGGAGTATTAGGGTTGCTTATAGGGTCGGGATTTGGCTGTATGTCTCCACTAAGAATAGGGTGGGATGTAGTGAGGAATATAACTTTTAGGTATTTAGATACAATTTGTTGTATTGAAAGGATATATTTTTATTTATTTATTTTATTTTATTTTACATTTGTTGACCGGGAGAATCCAGCTTGATAAATGTCCATTTTCAGCAGAGGCCCGGGGAGAAAAGCTCCAGAGTTTGTAAATATACAAAGGCAAGTAAACATATACAAAGTAATTTCACAGATACAGAGACCAAGTACAAAACATAACATTTTAAAAGTACAAAGAGAAAAAATATTTTAATTGCAAATTGTAGTAGCAGGACAGGTTAGTTGTATGTCCATTAATTTCTACTTGAATTAATGAGAGCATGTCTAATTTGCCCATAGGTATGTGTACATTTACAATATTGTGTTTGAGTATGATGGTGTAAGAAAGAGGTGGGGAGTACAGTGAGCAGTATAGAGCTTTCAGGAGTATAGTAGAACTCCTGGCAGATAAGGTTTGCATATTGAGAATATTAGTACATGCTGTAAGTTAGTATGCAGTAGTAGAATGAGAAAGACCTGAGGGAAAAGCAGATGTAGAGGGTCAGCCAGGGGGAAGGCATGGGCATTGTCTTTTGATAAATAGGTGTTCCTTTAGTATTTGTTTAAACATAGTGATAGAATTTGCTGAGGTAATATCAGGGGGCAGTGAGTTCCAGATTTTTCCTATGTAGTTAGGAAATAGGGAGTCTCCTGCTGAGTTGTTGGTTCTGGTGATCTTGATTAAGGTCCTGTCACTAGAACGTAGTTGCCTTGGGTTTTCCTGTATTTTAAGTAAATTTGATAGCGTTGGTATTTTGTCTGGATATAGTAGGAGTTTTTTAGCGAAAACTAGTTGGTGCAAGGTAATGAGATTTTGAAGTTCAAGCCACTTTAGTTGGTATAGTGATTGGCAATGATGTGAACGGTAGGGAGCATTTGTGGCAAATCTGGCAATTTGATTATAACATGTTTCTAGTTTTGTAATTTCTGTTTTGGATAGGTTGGTGAAGACAGGGGCAGCATATAGAAGTGTGGATAGCAGCAGAGTTTGAGCCATAGTAATTTTTGTCTGTTGATTTAGGTATGTTTTATTTTTGTACAGACTGCCTAGTTTTCTGTGTATGTTTCTGATGGTTTGATTTATGTGCAGGTCAAACTTCAGTTTGTTGTCAATTGTAACACCCAGTAGTTTTGTGTGGGAGTGGCAGTGATAAACATTGAGCAGCCTGCCTGCCCCTGTTGGAGTGGTTACTGCCTTGAAACTGTAGATTTATTGGCCATTTTGGGTCAATTCCAAACTCCTTGATCTCCCTCTCTTAAAACCCGATTGCCTCGTGGTTTTGGCGTCTTTTTGGACTTGTTGGCTGCTGGTGAAGCACCCACCAAGAGGAGAAAACGCTGAGAGAAGAAAGGAGCCACTTTTGAGATTTTAAGTATTTTGCTTCAGATTATTTGTTAAGTTTTTCTGCATTGCCGCCTACTTTTGAGCTTTTTCTGGCTTGTTAAACTTGATTTCTGTGTTGGTAACTGTATTTAGAACACAACCTAGAGCTGATTACTGAATTTCCTGCCTGCACTTATTTTTAAAATTGTTTTTTTCTTAAAACTTGCATTTTATCTGTCTCTGGCCTAGCACTCAAGTGTGGGGTCATTTACTGCACTGTTCTAGCTTGTTGATACTTGTGAACCTCTGCTTTCCTTAAAAAACAAAAAAAAATCTTGCTTTTTTTCCCAGTTTTCTGAGATTTAAAAAAGTTCAGATACAGATTTGCTGTATTGAACTGTTTGTAAGTTTCTTGGAGGCCATTGTTTGCTTGGGCTAAAGGGAAGTCTCTGTGTTCATCAGTGGCAGTGATAAACATTGAGCAGCCTGCCTGCCCCTGTGGGAGTGGTTACTGCCTTGAAACTGTAGTTTTATTGGCCATTTTGGGTCAATTCCAAACTCCTTAATCTCCCTCTCTTAAAACCCTCTTTTGCGCGTTTTTGCACATAGCGCAACATCGGGCAGCGCCGCCTAATTGGGTTTAAACTATTCCTGGCTCCACAAAGTCTGCTCTTCACTTTTTCCCTTAGAACTGCTCTATCTCTCAAATTAAACACCATATTCTCATTCTAAGGCCCCTCACTGGTCCAAATAAGTAATCTTACAAGTTAGCACTAATAAACCATAAGCACTACTTACTCTTATACTCTCTACGATTACCTTGTCCCCTATTGGTCTGTCTTAATTCAGTTCCCTGTATTACTCTAGCATGTCCAAAGGTCAGTCAATGGTTTCCTCTCCAGTCCAGCTGGTGAATCTGGGAATTTTGAGGCAATGTTACAACTGTCTCATGTACACGGACAACCCTCTCCTCCTCCAAACAGGTTCAAATATATGTGAGAGATGCAACCATATAGCCAAACTGGAGGCTGAGCTCTCTCATCTCAAAACTGGTGTAACCAGTCAGGAGGAGAAGGTAACCTCACACAACACAATTCCAATATCACATAGTCCCACCACAACAGCGAACCAAACACATAAAAACACAAAAACATACTTGGAGACTCTAAATAAAAATCTACCTAAGCAACAGAGACCTCCAAAGCAGACATCCAAGCAAACGCTACCCCAAAACAAAACACGTACAACACATAGCACACAAAGTCAGTGTGCCAAGCAGTCACAGCCCTTAAGGCTGAATAACACACCTGATACCCTTGTAATAGATGACTCTATTGTCAGACACACTGACGTCCCGCTCACCAGGCTGAATAAAGAGAAGGTCACAGTGAGCTGCCTGTCAGGCGCTAGGATCCGCCACATAACGCAAGCACTCAGGTCACTCCAAAGCAAATATAAATATGACTCAGTCATTGTACATGCTGGCATGAATGACCTGAGACGTACCTCCCTCGACTACATGAAAAGAGACATAGAGGAGCTCTCTGATCATATAGCCCAGGCTGGTATGACCCTGACCTTGAGCAAAATCTTACCCTCACCTAGAATGATGCCACAGTATAAAGACAAAATGATCGATTTTAACAATTGGCTAAAATTTTGGTGTCATTCAAAGGGGATCCAGTGTCTGTCAGCCTGGGATGACATGCTCGACAAGCCACGTTGCTTCGCTAGTGACGGCTTGCACCTGTCACCCCTGGGCTTTCGGATATTGGCAAAGGCTCTTGCCACCCCCATAGTGCCTTTTTTAGGCAAGGCTCAAAAGTCAAACCCACCTCCATAGACAGCACAAGGAACAAGAAACTAAGGGTAATGCTGCTAAACGCCAGAAGTCTTAACCTCAAGATGCATGCACTCGAAGCTCTCCTCAGTATGGAGAACATCGATATCTGTGCAGTGACAGAAACCTGGTTCAAGGCTCCAGAGAGCACCCCAGCACTACCAGGTTATACCTCATATCATGCTTTTCGGCCCCAAAACCCGGACCGAACCACAAAAGGAGGGGGAGTTTCCATATTTATCAAGGATATCCACACCTCCAGGTTAGTGGCAGTGCACGAAGTATCGGAGACCATCCATGTGCAACTGACAGTGGGCAAGACTGCTTTTCAGTTTATAGCATCCTAAAGACCACCCTCGCAAAGTCAGGAATCCCACTCGGCTTTCCTGAAAACATTGGAGAACACTAAGATCTCTCCAAACACCATTATATTGGGCGACTTCAACTACCCAAACATAGACTGGGAGCATTACTCAAGCCCCAGCACCTTAGCCCAAAGGTTCCTGGAATTTATAAACTCAAATGCTATGGAACAACTAGTCACCACTCCCACAAGAGGGGAAAACATACTAGACCTGATCATTACCAACATGGGGACTCTATGCTCCATACCAGAAGTATATCCCTCATTGGTAAGATCAGACCATAAATTAATTTCACTGGATATCCACATCCCGACCCCACCCCAGCCCAGAAAACCACAGTGAAAAACTTCTCAAAAGCGAACTTCACACTTCTCAAAACTGAAGTGGAATCCTTCAAGGCCCCAGGGCCAGTGGAAACTACAGCCCAAACTGCAGAATCCTATATAAACACATTCTACGGACATCTCCAGGAATGCATGGATCATGCTATCCCAAACAAAATCAAGACCCAATCATCCAAAGGCAGGTGTCCAGTCTGGTGGACCCCAGCCATAAATAAACTGTACAACAGAAGGAGGAAGCTACTACATGATAGAGCAAAATCCCTAAAAGGGAAGGCATCTCTGATCAGTACTAGCAAAAAATTATGATCCCTCATAAAATCCTCCAAGGCCAGCTTCGAGAGAAAAATTGCACAGGACACTAAAGACAATCATAAGGCTTTTTTCAGTTATGTTAGGAACCTGGGATGCAACTTCCAGACTTGTTCTGAGTTGATTCTAAATGACAAAAAGTACACTGAACCCACAGACATCGCCAATATCCTGGCAGACAGGTTCAGTGCAAACTTCTCCCCCCCCCCAAAAGAGCAAGTATCTATCCCGGCAGAGTGCAGCCTCCCAAACATCTCTGATGCTCAGGTGAAGGCCGCCCTCTCCAAAGCAAAAAACACTGCTTCCATGGGACCAGATGGCGTCCCGGGTTGCGTCCTACATGAACTCCAAAAAGAACTAATCCCTCAAGTAAAACTGCTGTACAATCTCAGCCTCACTACAGGATATGTGCCCAAAGAATGGCGTACAGCAACAGTGGTCCCACTCCACAAAGGTGGCGCCTCTACAGACCCAGGAAACTATCACCCCATAAGCCTGACTAGCCTAGTATGCAAGGCTGTGGAGAGGATCATCATGGAACTCATAAACAAAGACATTGGGGACCTACAGACACTAGATCCTACCCAATTTGGCTTTGTCAAGGGCAGATCCTGCCGTTTGAACCTGGTCGAATTCTTCGAAACAGTCACCAAGGCCATAGATGAAGGGAAGGTAGTCCACACAGCCTATCTGGACCTCGCAAAGGCATGTGACACAATACCCCACTCGGGCATCATAGATAAGCTATCCAGCCTAAATATAAACCCCTATGTCACAAGATGGGTCGCAAACTGGCTCAAAGACAGAACCCACAGAGTCAGAGTTGCTGGAGCCATGTCAGACTCGAAACTGGTCACAAGTGGCGTCCCACAAGGTTCTGTCCTGGGACCTCTCTTGTTCGGTATTTACTTTTCTGAGGTACAGGCCAACGTGGGAGGACTATGGCTCACCAAGTTCGCAGATGACTGCAAACTGGGCGCCATAATCAACTCTCCAGCTGACACAAATATCCTTCAAAAAGGTCTCACAGAGATGGATAACTGGTGCCAGAGCCATGGTCTAAAGCTAAATGCCAAAAAGTGTATAGTCATACCCTTTGGCAAAAACAATGTTCCCACAAATTACCACATAGGTGGTAACCCATTAAGTACAGAGAAAGTAATTAGGGATCAGGGGACCCAAGTTGATAGCAATCTCTCCTTTGACAACCACATTGCCAAAGTGGTTAAAAAGACCTTCTACATAGCCCACCTCATCATGAAAGGATTCACATCTAGATCAAGAGAAGTAATCTTGCCCCTTTATTCATCCCTCTTCAGGCCCATCATAGAATACAATGCCCCCTTTGGGATGTACCTTACTCGACACCTGCAGCAATTAGAAAGACCCCAAATGTACCTCACCAGGAGGATCAAGGGACTCAAAGAGATGCCATATGATGCTCAGTTAAAAAAACCTCCAGCTCTACTCAGTTGCATACTGCCTACTTCGAGGCGATCTATGCCTGATATATAACGCTATGTCCAACCCAGAATTAATGGACATGCTCCACCTCAGTAAATCTAAATCCCTTAAAGCCACGCGCTCGATGGACTTGAACCTCAGCACAGAAATAAATAGAACATGCTGGAGGGACAGATTTATAACCCAGAGGCTCCCTTCGCTCTGGAATAGAATTCCAATTCATGTTAGGCAGAGCACTCACTTACTCTCTTCAAGTAGAATCTTGATGAGTGGATGGGGGATCATAGGTTTGTCCCGGGGATTACTTCCGTGTCACTATTAGACAGAGGCACAGTAAACTAAACTTTAAAAAGGGCACAGTATACTCAAATCAAGGGGTGGCGTAAGCCAAACACAATCGGGCTAGGGTTATAAATGCCCCAGGGCAGATAGCCTAGTATGAACCTATGAACCTATGAGTCTGAGGAGATAATGGTACCATCATTAGATATAATACTGACAGAAACAGTGTCTAAGTTGGATTTATTTGGTTTGAAAATTAGTAATTTGGTCTTTTTGGGGTTCAGCAACAGGTTTTTACTGAAAAACCAAGCTTCAGTGGTTTTGAAGACTTGTTGGGTAGTGGAAAGGAGTGTGAGGGGGTTGGTGGCTGAGCAGACTAGTGTTGAGTCGTCAGCATATTGTATGACAGTTGCATCTTGGGTGATCTTGTTGAGATTGTTAATGAATATGGAAAATAATAAAAGGCCTAATATTGATCCTTGTGGGACTCCAGTTGTAATAGGGAGCAGTGTGGATAGTTTGTTATCCCACCTGACAGTTTGCTGTCTACCTATTAGGTAGTTTTGAAACCAGGCTAGTGAGTCAGTGGCTAGTCCAAGGTCAATAAGGGAGTCAAGAAGTTTGGGATGATTGACCATGTCAAAAGTTTTGATAGGTCTAAAAATATGGCTGATGTTAGTTTGCCTAGATTCCGGTTCTGGTTGATTAAGTTGGTGAAGGAGAGGGTGGCAGTTGTTGTACTATGGGCTGGTCTAAACCCATGTTGGGTAGGAGTGAGAAGTTGTTTTTTCAGTAGGTATTGCATAAGTTGCTGGTGAATACATTTTTCTAATATTTTAGCAAGTGGGGATAATATGACAATGGGGTGATAGTTGGTAAGGTCTGTACAGGTCCCACATTTGTGTAGTGCGGTGACATATGCTATTTTCCAAATTGTTGGAATTTTGCTTTCTGTTATTGATTCTGAGCTGGGAATTTTCTGGTTAAAGGTTTATAGTGCCTGAATATTTGAACTGTATCTTACTGAAATTGGTTCACCTTGTTTGCTCTAGCATAGACTAGATCCAGGCCTACTGAATCTAGCTTTGTTTATATGCTTGTTGTTTGTTTGCTTGTTATTTCCCTGGAAGCTAATTCCACCTAATACGCAACTTCTCAGCTCTTCTGTGGATCACTAGTGATATCTGCATTGCTTACTGTACTTATTTCCTTGTTTCACTTGAAAGAAAGTTACTGTTTGTCGTTTTTGCATTTAGTTACTTGTAACACATTGCACTCAAGTTACCTGGCACTTGCTCACTAAAGCAATTATATAAGTCAGCACTAAAAATTAAAAGCACTACACCCTCACTCCCCACTGGCCCTTGTTTTCAATTAAGGATTTCCCAATATTATTCTAGCATGTCCAAAGGTCAGTTGTCAATGGTTTCCTCTCCAGTCCAGCTGGTGAATCTGGGAATCTTGAGGCAATGTTATAACTGCCTCATGTACACGGACAACCCTCTCCTCCTCCAAACAGGTTCAAATATATGTGAGAGATGCAACCATATAGCCAAACTGGAGGCTGAGCTCTCTCAACTCAGGACTGGCAAGACCAGACAGGAGGAGAAGGCAACTACACACACCACAAAACCAGCCTCACATAATGCTACCACTCCACTGAATCACACAAAAACATACTCGGAGGCTCTAAATAAAAATCTACCTAAGCAACAGAGACCTCCAAAGCAGACACCCAAACAACTGCTACCTCAAGACACCCCACAAGCAACACATAAACCACAAAAGCAGTGTGCAAAGCAGTCACAGCCCTTAAGGCTGAATACAACACCAAACATACTTGTCATAGGTGACTCTGTTGTCAGACACACTGGCGTCCCACTCACCAGACTGAACAAGGAGAGGGTCACAGTAAGCTGCCTGTCAGGCGCTAGAATCCGCCACATAACACAAGCACTCGGGTCACTCCATGGCAAATACAAATATGACTCAGTCATTGTCCATGCTGGTGTGAATGACCTGAGACGTACCTCCCTGGACTACATGAAAAGAGACATAGAGGAGCTCTCTGATTATATAGCCCAGGCTGGTATGACCCTAACCCTGAGCAGTATCCTTCCCTCACCAAGAATGATGCCACAGTATAAAGACAAGATGATCAGCTTTAACAATTGGCTTAATGTCTGGTGTCATTCAAAGGGGATCCAGTGTCTGTCTGCCTGGGATGACATGCTTGACAAGCCACGCTGCTTAAGGGACGGCTTGCACCTGTCACCCCTGGGCTTCCGGATATTGGCTAAGGCTCTTGCCACCCCATAGTGCCTTTTTAGGCAAGGCTCAAATTCAAACCCACCACCATAGAAAACAAAAGGAAGAAACTGAGGGTAATGCTGCTCAATGCCAGAAGTCTAAACCTCAAAATGCATGCACTCGAGGCCCTTCTCAGTATGGAGAACATCGATGTCTGTGCAGTAACTGAAACCTGGTTCAAGGCTCCTGAGAGCACCCCAGCACTATTAGGTTATACCTCATATCATGCTTTCCGGCCCCAAAACCCGGACCACACCACAAAAGGAGGTGTATCCATATTTATCAAGGATATCCACACCTCCAGGTTAGTGGCAGTGCAAGCTTCGGAAACCATCCATGTGCAACTAACCATAGGCAAAACTGCTTTACAAATTGTAGCATGCTACAGGCCACCCTCTCAAACTCAGGAACCCCACACAGCCTTCCTGAGGACACTGGAGAACATAAAGATCTCTCCAAACACCATCATATTGGGTGACTTCAACTACCCAAATATAGACTGGGAACATTACTCAAGCCCTAACTTTCTAGCCCAACGGTTCCTGGAGTTCATAAATTCAAATGCCATGGAACAACTAGTCACTGTTCCCACGAGAGGAGAAAATATACTAGATCTCATTGTCACAAACATGGGGACAAAATGCTCCACACCAGAAGTATATCCCTCATTGGTGAGATCTGATCATAAACTAATCTCACTGGAAATCCACATCCCGACCCCACCCCAAGCAAAAAGACCATAGTGAAGAACTTCTCAAAAGCAAACTTCACACTACTCAAGACTGGTGTGGTATCCTTCAAGGCCCCTGAGCCAGAGGAAACCACAACCCAAACTGCAGAAGCCTATACAAATGCCTTCTATGAACATCTCCAGGACTGCATGGATCAGGCTATCCCAAACAAAATCAAGACTCTTTCCACAAAGGGCAGGTGTCCAGTCTGGTGGACCCCAGCCATTAACAAACTTTACAATAAGAGGAGAAAGCTACTACATGATAGAACAAAATCCATAAAAGGGAAGGCATCTCTGATCAGTACTAGTAAAAATATGATCACTCATAAAATCGTCTAAAGCCAGCTTCGAGAGAAAAATTGCCATGGATTCAAAGGACAATCATAAGGCCTTTTTCAGCTATGTTAGGAACCTGGGATGCAACTTCCAGACTTGTTCTGAGTTGATTCTAAACGACAAAAAGTACACTGAACCCAAAGACAATGCCAATATCCTGGCAGACAGGTTCAGTGCAAACTTCTCCCCCTCTCCCCTAAAGGAGCAAGTATCTATCCCGGCAGAGTGCAGCCTCCCAAACATCTCTGATGCTCAGGTGAAAGCTGCCCTCTCCAAAGCAAAAACACAGCTTCCATGGGACCAGATGGCGTCCCGGGCTGTGTGCTACATGAACTAAATGAGGAACTAATCCCTCAAGTAAAACTGCTGTTTAATCTCAGCCTCACTACAGGATATGTGCCCAAAGAATGGCGTGCAGCAACAGTGGTCCCACTCCACAAAGGTGGCGCCTCTACAGACCCAGGAAACTATCACCCCATAAGCCTGACTAGCCTAGTCTGCAAGGCTGTGGAGAGGATCATCATGGAACTCATAAACAAAGATATTGGGGACTTACAGACATTGGATCCTACCCAATTTGGCTTTGTCAAGGGAAGATCCTGCCTTTTGAACTTGGTCAAATTCTTGAAACAGTCATCAAGGCCATTGATGAAGGAAAGGTAGTCCACACAGCCTATCTGGACCTTGCAAAGGCATGTGACACAATACCCCACTCGGGCATCATAGATAAGCTATCCAGCCTAAATGTAAACCCCTATGTCACAAGATGGGTTGCAAACTGGCTCAAAGACAGAACCCACAGAGTCAGAGTTGCTGGAGCCATGTCAGACTCGAAACTGGTCACAAGTGGTGTCCCACAAGGTTCTGTCCTGGGACCTCTCTTGTTCGGCATTTACTTTTCTGAGGTACAGGCCAACATGGGAGGACTTTGGCTCACAAAGTTTGCAGATGACTGCAAACTGGGCCATAATCAACTCTGCAGCTGACACAAATATCCTTCAAAAGGTCTCACAGAGATGGATAACTGGTGCCAGAGCCATGGTCTAAAGTTAAATGCCAAAAGTGTATAGTCATACCCTTTGGCAAAAACAATGTTCCCACAAATTACCACATAGGTGGTAACCCATTAAGTACAGAGAAAGTAATTAGGGATCTAGGGACCCAAGTTGATAGCAATCTCTCCTTTGACAACCACATTGCCAAAGTGGTTAGAAAGACCTTCTACATAGCCCACCTCATCATGAAAGGATTCACATCTAGATCAAGAGAAGTAATCTTGCCCCTTTATTCATCCCTCTTCAGGCCCATCATAGAATACAATGCCCCTTTGGGATGTACCTTACTCGACACCTGCAGCAATTAGAAAGACCCCAAATGTACCTCACCAGGAGGATCAAGGGACTCAAAGAGATGCCATATGCTGCTCAGTTAAAAAAAACTCCAGCTCTACTCAGTTGCATACCGCCTACTTGAGGTGATCTATGCCTGACATATAAGGCTATGTCCAACCCAGAATTAATGGACATGCTCCACCTCAGTAAATCTAAATCCCTTAAAACCACTAGAGCATGGACTTGAACCTCAGCACAGAAATAAATAGAACATGCTGGAGGCACAGATTCATAACCCAGAGGCTCCCTTCGCTCTGGAATAGAATTCCAATTCATGTTAGGCAGAGCACCTCACTTACTCTCTTCAAGTAGAATCTTGATGAGTGGATGGGGGATCATAGGTTTGTCCCAGGAATCATCTCCGTGTCACTATTAGACAGAGGCACAGTAAACTAAACTTTAAAAAGGGCACAGTATACTCAAATCAAGGGGTGGCGTAAGCCAAACACAATCGGGTTAGGCTTATAAATGCCCCAGGGCTGATAGCCTAGTATGAACCTATGAACCTATGAGTCTGAGGAGATAATGGTACCATCATTAGATATAATACTGACAGAAACAGTGTCTAAGTTGGATTTATTTGGTTTGAAAATTAGTAATTTGGTCTTTTTGGGGTTCAGCAACAGGTTTTTACTGAAAAACCAAGCTTCAGTGGTTTTGAAGACTTGTTGGGTAGTGGAAAGGAGTGTGAGGGGGTTGGTGGCTGAGCAGACTAGTGTTGAGTCGTCAGCATATTGTATGACAGTTGCATCTTGGGTGATCTTGTTGAGATTGTTAATGAATATGGAAAATAATAGAAGGCCTAATATTGATCCTTGTGGGACTCCAGTTGTAATAGGGAGCAGTGTGGATAGTTTGTTATCCCACCTGACAGTTTGCTGTCTACCTATTAGGTAGTTTTGAAACCAGGCTAGTGAGTCAGTGGCTAGTCCAAGGTCAATAAGGGAGTCAAGAAGTTTGGGATGATTGACCATGTCAAAAGTTTTTGATAGGTCTAAAAATATGGCTGATGTTAGTTTGCCTAGATTCCGGTTCTGGTCGATTAAGTTGGTGAAGGAGAGGGTGGCAGTTGTTGTACTATGGGCTGGTCTAAACCCATGTTGGGTAGGAGTGAGAAGTTGTTTTTTCAGTAGGTATTGCATAAGTTGCTGGTGAATACATTTTTCTAATATTTTAGCAAGTGGGGATAATATGACAATGGGGTGATAGTTGGTAAGGTCTGTACAGGTCCCACATTTGTGTAGTGCGGTGACATATGCTATTTTCCAAATTGTTGGAATTTTGCTTTCTGTTATTGATCTGTTAAGGAGAATTGACATTGGATATGCTATCGCATTAGCAGCTATTTGAAGGTATTCGGCTGAAATGTTGTTGGCAGCTAGGCTAGTTGGTTTGAGTTTACTTAATAGTCTTTTTATATAATCTGTGGGAATAGGTTTGAATTGGAAGGTTGTATTGATATTGGTAGCAGGCTTGGGGTTGCTAGTAGTAGATGTTGTGGGTTGTTGCTGAACTAATTTTGAAATGGTTTCTATGAAAAATCTATTAAATGCTTCTGGAATGTCAGTGCTATCATTTACAGTGGCTGGCGTTGGGGTACTTGGTCTGCCGGGGTGGATTAATGTATTTAGTCCTGCCCAGAGTTTTTGGGGGTTATTTTGGTGTCTATTTTGCAAATTGAGAAAATATTTCCTTTTGTCTAGTAGAATGTGTTTTTTTTTTGTTTTGTTTCTAAGTTTTTGGAATTCTTGTTTGGTTGCTATGGTTTTAATGGCTCTCCACTGATGCCAAGCTCTATTTCTTTGGGCTAGCATGGCTCTAGTAGTGCTTGTGATCCAGGGGGCTATTTTAATTTTTTGTTTGTTTGTACGAGGAGGGGCATGGGTGTTTAAGATGTTTAGGAGGGTAATGTTAAATAGCTCAACTGCTTTGTCTAGTGGGAGGGTCTTTAGAAGATTCCAATTTTGGTATTGTAGTTCAAGTTTGAATTTTGTTATGTCAAAGCTTATTTTGTTTCTAATGGTCCGAATTGGTGGTTTGGAGTTGGTGTGGGATTTGAGTTTTAGTAAGAAGGTGGGCTGGTGGTCACTGAGGTTGTCTGGGAGGACACCTGCTTGATAGAATGTATTGGCATTGTTTTTTAGGGTCCAGTCTAGGAGGCTTTCTTTGCTTTTATTATTACCTAGTCTTGTACTAGAGTTAATGATTTGGGAGAAATTATATAGATTTATAAAGTTGGAGGGGTTTGAATTGGAGCATGTGTGCCAGTCTATATTATAGTCACCTAGGATGATGATTTATTGGGGTAGGTTTTCATTGGTCCAATGTAAAAGGGCTTGTAGGGTGGGTTTGTTATTACCTGGTGGTATGTACCCTGTTATAATATTCATAGATTTATTGTCAGTTAGTTCTAGTTTGGCTAGTAGTAGTTCTGAGGTTGTTAGGAGGAGTATAGGAGGGTCAATAATGGTAACCTTTAGGTTGTTTTTATAAAGTAATGCTACACCACCCCCTTTTCTGAAAAGTCTATCATTATGCATAACATTATACCCTGGGGGAAGGAATTCACTATCGGACTATCGGAAGTGGTAGGTTTTAACCAAGTTTCGGTTAGGGATAGTAGATTTGGAGAATAGGTGTCTATTAGAGTATGTAGTAGATGTACTTTATTATTAATGCTTCGTATGTTTAAGTTCAGGAAAGGTAGGCTGTTCTCTGGTCTGGAGAGTAAAGTTGAGTTATTAGATGAGGGTGGGGAGGAGGGGGAGTGCATGTCAGTGTTTGGGCCTGGATTAGGGTGCATGTCACCTGTTAATCTTAGTTGGTGACTGATATGGTGAAGGAGTTTTGATAGCTTAGCAAGAATGTGTATGTATTTATGTGTGGCAAGTGATTTTGTGGTTGTTTTGATAAGTGTTGTGGGTGCTAAAGGGATTGTGCTGTGATGGCAAGTACTTGAGTGTATGTGTTGGCTGTAGTGTTTGGTGTGGGTGGAGTAGGTAGATGTATGTTTTGATGGGATGGTAATGATGGTTGAAAGAGTGATGTAGTAGGAGGTGAGGTGATAGGTTATAGCTAGTAGTGCAATGGTGATGACATTGATTGCACACATGTTGAGTGGCTGTAATGGTATGTGTGTAGGAATTAGTGGGAGGAGTGTGTTGATTAGTGGGAGGTGTGTCTGGTAATGAGGATTGGTAGGTGCATGTAAGATAGTTGAGGAAGTAATTTAAATGTGGCTAGATCAATGTGTGAACAATTAAAGATTGTTAGGGATATTATAAGTATAGTGGGTTTTGATAGAGAGGGGTGGGAAATGGGGGAGAATGGAATTGTGATACAATGTTGAGATCAATATGGTAGGAGGTTAGCTGAGCTACAAAAATAAGAGCTAGGATAATAGTGCAGTGTAAGGTTAACATCTTGTTCTTTGTAAGATTTCATAGAGTAGTTGAGAAAGGGAGTGTATAGAATAATTTGAAGTTTGGAATGAGTTATGATGGAATTACACCAGCAGGGAGTGTTTCATGAAGTTATACATGGTAGGGGAGTTTATGCAATGGTATTTAACAGAGCATCTGAAGAGTATTTGTAATTAATGGCTTGGATTTTAGTGGGTGGGGTAGTTTTGTTGGTAAGAGGAGTGGAGAGATAGCTGGGTTGTGATTGAATAATTCAGATTAGGGGGAATTGGCTTGTTTAAAATAAATGTACTAGTAGTGGTGGTGGGTGGGAACTGGGGGTAGGATGGTGGAGCAGAGTGAGCTGAGCAAATGATGCAGGAAGCAGAGCCAATCCAAGGTATGTGCTGACAAAAAATAATCAGATACCCTGAATGTTAACTGTTTTGGTTGTATTTATATTTCTCTAATTTGGTACTGGTTATACTGGGAGCTTAAAGACAGTCCAATGATTTGGGAAACTGCATGTCAGTGTTAGATATCATGATAGAGGACTTACAAACACTTTATACTGACTCGAGGTAGTTTTAAGCTGTGATGGGAGGCTAAGAGAAAGATAAACTTAAGTGAAGTTTGGCATTCGATCTAGAAAACTATAGAGGGGAAATCAAAGATCCCTGCTGCTGTGTCAGGCGCTTGTACTTTAACAGTTTGAAATAGGAGAGTGAGACATACACTCAAACTGTGGTGGGATCTTCATGGGCAGATATTTATCCAGTTTTCATATTACTTTTCTTTAGATTCCTTTCGGCACCAAACGGAGCTATTGCAGTGCCGTGGACAGTAAGACATATTACGATCCTAGGGCTAAGCAAAAGAGTTAAATAACAGATAGTCAGAAAAGAAGTTAAGAATAGTACATTCTACTTAAATATACAATCTGTTACGGCTCACTGTAAATTAAAGCAAAAGCTCAGTGCATGATTGATTAAGTTCACTCTAGCAACTGCATGTACAGGTGAAAAATTATTTCTGATACCTTGCTTTTCTAAGATATAGCTTGCATTTTGTGGTTTTAACAGAGAAACATTTAGCAGAACCAAGTGAGTGTTAACACTGTATATATTGTTAGGTACTAAACTGTATAATGTTCCCATCCTTATCATGATGTAGGATTGGAATTCACTAAGTGCTTAGCAGCAGTGGAATCAACAAATGCTATAGCTGCTGGGGCAGGTTTGGGAATAGTGTTCAAAAATTTAAAAGACTGAGGAACTTTATACATCCTATCTGCCTTTTAAGGATAGCTGTCTATCAGAAAAATTGTAGGCAGTAAGGCCCACATCCTTTAAAGCAGACAGGACAAGAGGAATGGGTGTAGGTTCTGGAAAATCCTTTTGTAATAACTCATAGTATTTTCTGAGGGACTGAGAAACCTCATTGTTCTCCCACTGAAAACACTGGGACATTCTAGCAATAGTCTTACAGAAAAAGAACCCCACACAGGGAGAATCATAAACTGAGCTCTCCCCTAAGTCTGAATCAGAAATCTGAGGACAAAACTCTGAATGCACCTCTGCATCTTCCTGTTCAGGTCATAGCCCTCAACTGTCCAGATTTTCGCAGATATCCAGATTAAATTTTTGACTCATATTTTTGGTCCATTTCTCATAAAATTCTAGTTTTTTGGCAAATCACTGGCAGATGACTAAGGCCTGAAGTCAGAAAATAACGTTAGACATTTGATTTTAAGACTTCATATCCTTCAGAAAATTCATGTTAATGAAAAAACTGTTATTAAGCAACTTTCTAAGTTTGTAAGGGTAATATTTAAAAAGTGTACTTATTTTTGGGCCTTTGTTCCCACTATTATTTGTGACTTTGTCCAGGTTTCTTGCTCTAAGAGGTTGAGAAGTATGGTTCAGATCAAGAATCTTAACTCTCTTCAGGAAAAGAGAAATCCCTCTTTCTTTTACCAGAAACTACTCTACAATAAGGATAAATAGCCTTGAACTAAGCCCTGAGTTGGTCCCAGTAAACTACTTGTATCCAAAGAAGTCTGAGGAAGAGTAGATCCATGCTTGGTTTTCTATTTCTTTTTGACAGGAAAAATGGGGCTAACCATGTTACTAGTAGCAGCAGCTGACACAACAGGGAAACCTTCTCTGTTTCCTCTGCCAGGACCCACAAGAGTGGCTGTCTCTTGCCCACTGAAGAGATTCCAAGAGCTGCAGAGGATGTGGCTAACCCCTGGTCCATAATGGCTGTATGTGCTTTACCAGAGGGATCTGGGATAAAAGATGAGTGGTCTGTGGTGCAACAAATGGCCACAACAGAGTCACCTACCTATAGATGAGGCAAATTATTAGCCTGTTGTGGTGGCAAAGGCTGTTTGCTTTACTTTTCCTCGAAGAAGGACTAACTGTGGGACCAGCAATCTGTTTCATGGTCAAGCTGAAAATGGTGCCCCCTTTCTCAGGGAAGACAAGCAGCAAATGCCAGGAAAACTACCAGTGCACAAAAGTTACTTTTATGACATAGGAAAACACAGTAAAAAACACTTTAAAACATTATGGCAACCTCATAACAAAAAAATAAACAATTTCTCCACTGAAAATGTTTTCAATTAGTTTAGACTACTTTTAAACTGACAGAAAGAAAACAGCGTTCTGTTTAAAAGAATGTTACAGTCTCAAGACAGTCTGTTAAATAACAACACTCCTAGCTTTACAGTAACTTTCCTGAATAGGAAAGTAGTAAACCATCAACAAAATTTAAGAAAATGGAAGTTTTTTCCCCCCAACGAGAGCTTATCTGCCCAGCAAAGACAAGTGGACCATCGATCCTCAAAAGCCTCAGAGGATCATACTCTTCAGTGGTAGTAAAACTTTTAAGGGCTTTGTGACCAAACTTGTCTTTTAGTCAGCTCAGCTCCAGCTGCTTGACAGTTTGGACACATGGAAAGTTATAACCCATATAGCTTAGGCTTCTGCAGTAGTGATTAATATGAAGAACATTCTGTTCTGCTTTTCATTGAGTTTTCTTTGTTCAAACATTTTGCATATCTCACTTTCCCCCTGGTAAGTGAGAAGGACCCAAATAAACAACACATAACAACTGCTTGTGCTGCGGTGGAGTTGTGGCCATGCTTTTGACATTTTTAAAACTCAACTGTTTTTCCATCTTAACAACAGAAAAAGAGTCACTGCTATCTAATACCATAACAAAATCTTTTGATGAAAGCAAAATAAGTGGCAATAAAACACAGTTAACACCAAGAGACAATCCCTAAAAGGCAATGATTGTTAGCAAATAATAACAGCCTAGATGTTACAAGAGCAGTGGCAACAAACTATAAATCTTCAGAGCAAAAAGTAAAGTTTTGGCAAAAAGGATTACTAAGAAGTTCAAGTGATAACAAAAGCAGCTTCTCAACAAGCCAACAATGCCAAAAAGATAGCAATATCACTGACAAGCTAGCATGGCACCTTGGGTCTGGACCATCTTTTCAGCTGCAATCTGCTCAGCAGCAAAAGAAATCTTGAAAAAGAGGAGGGGCAGAGCATTATTGGAATACAGGAATTTGAACCTCGTAATGTTTTCAGGTGCCAAACTGACAAGAGTCTGCAACTGCTAATAGTGAATAGATTGCACAATGTTCTAAATCTTAATAGATATGGCACACTATTTTCACATTAAGAAAAGGGAAGAAAATAGCTGTCACTGAGGTCTAAGCAGCATAGGCTAGAGCATGTCATTTTTTTTCTGCAACCTTAAGTCTTTTTAAATCTCATATTGTGAAGCACAACAAAGTATTTTATCAAAAGCATAATGAGAGATCCATGTTGTCTGCACTTGTCCTCCTTAATGTATGGGTCTTCGGATCCAATTGGATCTGACTCTGGCCCTCACAGACTTTGGATACAAGGCTCAGGCTCCTCCCTTACCATAATTCCTCTGTTAGAACTTCTTTATCCTTAGTCTTTTACCCTTTGTTCTTCTTAGACATCTTCAATGAAGGGAAAGAAGAAGAATGTGACAAGAATGGCAGAACTTCTCCCAGTATGGCAGGGAGAAGCCTCTTAAGCACAAGTTTATTGCACCTGTCAGTTAAAGCTCTGACCCCAAAAGCAGCACAGGCAGAGCAGCCTTCGTTCAGGTGTGAAGCCACTAGACAATATACACATTTTGTATGGGCATACTGGCTGGGGATTTTATGCACACATGAGACATGTTTTTTTTTTCTTTTTTGAAGCCAGAAGGCTTATCTGTCATCCAGTCACTAGTAGGAAAAAAGCCCAAACACTAACAGTAGCAAAAGACAAAAGATTAAGCAACAACAAAAAAACACTTTAATAAAAGAATATAGTCTAAAAACTATCTAAATGCCAAGCCATAACAATTATTTAAAGTCAGGAGAGAAAACAGAGAAAGGACATTAAATCTACACAGAGTATTCAGAAAGATTTTCTTTTATAATAGTGGATGAAAGAAGGAGGAAACTAGAGGTAAAACAACCCCAAAGGGAAAAAGTAATACCAAAATATGCTTATCTGAATCCCAAAAAGCATTCCAAAGCACTGAGCCAAGTGATCTGCGTCATTAGTAATCAAACAGCAAACAAAATCTGAGGTAATTCAGTGCTAGGAGGAGAATTATGGGTAACAGGAGGAGCCTGAGCCCTGGATCTAAAGTGTGTAAATGGTCAAAATCAGATCTTATTAGATCTGAAGATCCATACGTTGAGGACAGAAGGAACAGACATCATCTGATCAGAAATTGCTGACTGCAAGAATTATTCTAGTCATCATTCTACATCTGTGCAGATGCAGGCTTAGAATAACACCAATAGTCAGCACACTGTGTCTATCTGTAAAGCCAGATTCAAAATGGCCAGGGAAGAGCTATCGACGAAATTAATGTTTATTGCTAAGAAAAATATTTCCTCTACCTGGGAAAGGTGGAGTAGACAAGGATTAAATTAAGTGTTCAACTATTTCTGGTGCAGGACAACAGAAGCACATTTGCTGGGGCCACATTTGGCAAAGCAAAATGGTATATATCCAACAGCTGCTGGTGGAATTCTGCATAACCATAAAAATAAAAAGTGTATATATTTTTCTCAGAAACAGTGCAAGCAAAAAACAACTGAAAAGTATCCCACCTGAACTACCAAACCACAAGGTGTCAACTTGAATATTGTTACAGCCAAGCTCTTCCAAAGCTTAAAGTGGAGTGCAATGTGGCTAATACTTCTCAAAGAACAAGCCATTCTGATGAAAGGAATACATCAGAACTCCTTATATTGGACTCCACCCAAAGTGTAATAAGCAGAGGCCTTACGATGTGATGGAATAATGTGGGTGACACAGAGTCTTGTACAGTAAAGAAAAAAAAAAAAGGAGAAAGAGAAAAAGCATTATGAAAAAAAGAGTAAACATAATGACATAACTGCAAATATCATTTTATACCTTAAATCTTTAGATCACCAATGTGATCAGCATATAATGGTCACATATATGTGATGCTTCATTATTAAGTAATTACTTCAACACAGATACAAAGGTACTGGAAGAACCGTATTACTCTAAGCAGCCTTACAAAGATGATTGTTTATATCAACAGTCAGTCTTCCATTTCCTATAATCTTACTTCATTTACTTCATTTTAATCAGCTAGAGACCTTTACTCATGAGTACGCTAGGATGCAAAACCCCTATGAGTTACAACATTACAGTATGTCAGGGCCAGATCCAGTACTATGTGACCTTGCAGCTGCTTAGGGCCTGACCACAACATTAATTAAAAAAAAATTCTGCTCACGTCCTATCAAAATTCAGTTTAAAAAATATTTTCCATCCAACCTTCCTGCTTGGTGTACATGAATAGCTCAAACTAGTGCTGTTAAGCCAGTGAGACAAAACACACCACCACAGAATGCATGAAAGTCTTTGGAAGGCTGGCACAAGATTAAATCTTGCAGCAGCTTTGAAGGATTACATTTCTTTTGAAGCAGACAGACTGTGTGTGTGTGTGTGTGTGTGTGTGTGTGTGTGTGTGTGTGTGTGTGTGTGTGTGTGAGAAATGCCCTAGTTAGGGAGCATTGCCTAGTTAAGTTACTTGCAGAGAGCAACACAGACTCAAACCTTATACTTTTGCTATGGAGGCATGAGTGTTTATCCTCCATACCAACTGCCAGGCTGCCCTAAACTATTTTCTACTTTCTTTCTTTTTTTTTTTTTTTTAATGTGTGTGTGGTAAATCACTGAGAACTGCAGTCCGTCAATGTCAGTCATAGGGTTAAATACATGTTGATGCAAAACCTACTCTTATCTGCCTCCAGATTTGCAAAATATCTCAGATTTTTGTCATATTTATGCACTGTCTTGTCCTGCCTTTGAACAAGGCACTTAATCAGGCAGTGGTTTGGATCAACTGGAAGTTTGGACTAGGCTCTTCAATGGACCCAAGATTGCAAGCCTAGAACCAAATTGGTTATAATATAAAGGAAGGACATTGATTGTAGTAAACAACTTTATCAAATACACAATGTTCTTTGGATGTGATCTTTGATTTCTTTGTTCTACTAAATGTTGACAGTGCATTTATTATTTAGCTGTGGATAAATTTGACAGCATGAAGACTGAGCTTATTGTTAACATTTTTAACTATGAATACATTTTATTTAGTTTGTTTTTTGCAAGCACACGTGTGAAATGCAGTGTGTTTGGGCTATAACAGTTTGTGTAGCACTTAGTGCAGACAAGTAAGGATATTAGCTGTTAAAGAGCCTCATCCTGTAGTACATGGTTTGATTCCCTCAGCCTTCATTTGTCTTATATTTGACTCTGCCAAGTTAATTCACCAGACAGTATTCCTGGCCTTCTTCTGAAAAGAGACACTTGTTTCCAGTGGGCTGCACCTGGCTATTAGCAATTGCATTTCACATTTCTCTTTTGAATTCCTGCAACATTCATATAGACAGACACTAATTAGTACTTCACTATATTCTATTCGAGTATGAATCTCAGCATGTTTCTTGCAGTTTTATTAGGTTGCCATACGTATTTTCACTAAATGTGAATTTCAAGGCAAGAGATATTTAGTGTTTCTCATGCTAAGTCTGTTTTCAATGTGAAAGTGTTTTGTTTTGTTTAGAAAATGGCTGTCAGTGTATTTTCTATAAAATCTGAAATAAAAGTTTTAAATGAACTCCAATTCTTTGTGATAATTGCAAAAGTAAAGAAGTAAATATTATGTACACAGACTGGTTTAAACAGTGTTTGTAGTAATTTGGAAGAGACAGCCAATGGCAGTAGCCTGATTCATTACCCTGCATACCACTCCATTTGTCCATGATAGGAATCTGTTGACTCTGGAGGTGTCTGCTGTAACAATATAACATTATTAACCATTCTTCAAGTATGTTAGATCTGTACTAAATGATGTCAGATGGGACAGTGATTCTTGATGATAGAGAAGACATAGGGAGGTCAAAATAAGATGTAGGTGTCCTGCAAGCATACACACCCATAATAGTATGTTGAATGCTGTAATATTTTTGATTTTGTATGAATTCTGGGTTGTTGAAAACAAGCTGCCGCAGAATTTTATTGTCTTTAGTTGTTTTGCTTTATTCATTGCATTAAAGAATGAATAAAGTCATAGGCCTGGATTGTGTAATATAGTGTTAACGTGTTGGATTTTAATAATATATATTTTTTAATTACTTTTTTAAAACCTCCAGAAACTGCAAACGGGTTGACATTTGTCAGGTTATATAGTCTGTATTATTTGGATGATGATCAGAACAGTCTGATCTTCAGCATCCATTGTGTAGTCATTGTTGCATATTACTGTGATACAGTCTTCTCTAGAAGATCGAATTACAAATAATTTCAGCATTTAGGTGAAAACTGTTACTCTGGCAGTTCAGAAGACAAGAGCTCCAATTGGTTAATGAGCTGCTTCCAATGGCAAGGGTGCAGGGTTTGAAGCTTTCCACCAGTACTTACATATTGTATGACATTGTCAATTAACCATAAAGTGCAGCCATTAGGAATTTGGTCTAGGCTCCTTAATGGTCTTCCAGGACTGCATAAATAGTTAACTATAAAATTGTTGTCATTGTTTGCCAGCCATTGTCTACTGCAGAGCTGACCTAGTTGTGGAAATGTTATGAGAATATCACCAGCACACCAGTTTTGTAATGTACCATATGCAATTCACTCTTCAAGAGCAGCACTCACTGCATCTGTAGATGAAGCACTGAAATGCAAAGTTGTTTGCCAGCAATAACCCATGCATCAATAATAGTTATTTTTAATGAGGACTTATTCAGATGACTTTACTTCTGCAGAGACTGTGCATATTAACTTAGCATATGTTATCAAGTGGTTAATATTTCTTCTGCCCTCAAAAATACTCTTTAATTTAAACAGTGCTACATGTGGCTGGATCTTATGGTCTGATGCTAGTGATCTTTTTACAGTTTAATGTAGTTCATCCAAAGTTACCAATTAAGTACATGTAATTTATTTCTTCATATCAATAAAGGGTGAATAGTCAACAAAGTGGCTATAACTACTCTTGAGGGTGGGGGCTCTCTGTGAATGAAAGTACCTTATGCTCTTATTATCTGGTCATTTTTAAAGGGACTTTAATCTGTCTTTGCAGGACTAGTATGTGTGTGTGTGTGTGTGTGTGTGTGTGTGTGTGTGTGTGTGTGTGTGTGTGTGTGAGAAATGCCCTAGTTAGGGAGCATTGCCTAGTTAAGTTACTTGCAGAGAGCAACACAGACTCAAACCTTATACTTTTGCTATGGAGGCATGAGTGTTTATCCTCCATACCAACTGCCAGGCTGCCCTAAACTATTTTCTACTTTCTTTCTTTTTTTTTTTTAATGTGTGTGTGGTAAATCACTGAGAACTGCAGTCCGTCAATGTCAGTCATAGGGTTAAATACATGTTGATGCAAAACCTACTCTTATCTGCCTCCAGATTTGCAAAATATCTCAGATTTTTGTCATATTTATGCACTGTCTTGTCCTGCCTTTGAACAAGGCACTTAATCAGGCAGTGGTTTGGATCAACTGGAAGTTTGGACTAGGCTCTTCAATGGACCCAAGATTGCAAGCCTAGAACCAAATTGGTTATAATATAAAGGAAGGACATTGATTGTAGTAAACAACTTTATCAAATACACAATGTTCTTTGGATGTGATCTTTGATTTCTTTGTTCTACTAAATGTTGACAGTGCATTTATTATTTAGCTGTGGATAAATTTGACAGCATGAAGACTGAGCTTATTGTTAACATTTTTAACTATGAATACATTTTATTTAGTTTGTTTTTTGCAAGCACACGTGTGAAATGCAGTGTGTTTGGGCTATAACAGTTTGTGTAGCACTTAGTGCAGACAAGTAAGGATATTAGCTGTTAAAGAGCCTCATCCTGTAGTACATGGTTTGATTCCCTCAGCCTTCATTTGTCTTATATTTGACTCTGCCAAGTTAATTCACCAGACAGTATTCCTGGCCTTCTTCTGAAAAGAGACACTTGTTTCCAGTGGGCTGCACCTGGCTATTAGCAATTGCATTTCACATTTCTCTTTTGAATTCCTGCAACATTCATATAGACAGACACTAATTAGTACTTCACTATATTCTATTCGAGTATGAATCTCAGCATGTTTCTTGCAGTTTTATTAGGTTGCCATACGTATTTTCACTAAATGTGAATTTCAAGGCAAGAGATATTTAGTGTTTCTCATGCTAAGTCTGTTTTCAATGTGAAAGTGTTTTGTTTTGTTTAGAAAATGGCTGTCAGTGTATTTTCTATAAAATCTGAAATAAAAGTTTTAAATGAACTCCAATTCTTTGTGATAATTGCAAAAGTAAAGAAGTAAATATTATGTACACAGACTGGTTTAAACAGTGTTTGTAGTAATTTGGAAGAGACAGCCAATGGCAGTAGCCTGATTCATTACCCTGCATACCACTCCATTTGTCCATGATAGGAATCTGTTGACTCTGGAGGTGTCTGCTGTAACAATATAACATTATTAACCATTCTTCAAGTATGTTAGATCTGTACTAAATGATGTCAGATGGGACAGTGATTCTTGATGATAGAGAAGACATAGGGAGGTCAAAAATAAGATGTAGGTGTCCTGCAAGCATACACACCCATAATAGTATGTTGAATGCTGTAATATTTTTGATTTTTGTATGAATTCTGGGTTGTTGAAAACAAGCTGCCGCAGAATTTTTATTGTCTTTAGTTGTTTTGCTTTATTCATTGCATTAAAGAATGAATAAAGTCATAGGCCTGGATTGTGTAATATAGTGTTAACGTGTTGGATTTTAATAATATATATTTTTTAATTACTTTTTTAAAACCTCCAGAAACTGCAAACGGGTTGACATTTGTCAGGTTATATAGTCTGTATTATTTGGATGATGATCAGAACAGTCTGATCTTCAGCATCCATTGTGTAGTCATTGTTGCATATTACTGTGATACAGTCTTCTCTAGAAGATCGAATTACAAATAATTTCAGCATTTAGGTGAAAACTGTTACTCTGGCAGTTCAGAAGACAAGAGCTCCAATTGGTTAATGAGCTGCTTCCAATGGCAAGGGTGCAGGGTTTGAAGCTTTCCACCAGTACTTACATATTGTATGACATTGTCAATTAACCATAAAGTGCAGCCATTAGGAATTTGGTCTAGGCTCCTTAATGGTCTTCCAGGACTGCATAAATAGTTAACTATAAAATTGTTGTCATTGTTTGCCAGCCATTGTCTACTGCAGAGCTGACCTAGTTGTGGAAATGTTATGAGAATATCACCAGCACACCAGTTTTGTAATGTACCATATGCAATTCACTCTTCAAGAGCAGCACTCACTGCATCTGTAGATGAAGCACTGAAATGCAAAGTTGTTTGCCAGCAATAACCCATGCATCAATAATAGTTATTTTTAATGAGGACTTATTCAGATGACTTTACTTCTGCAGAGACTGTGCATATTAACTTAGCATATGTTATCAAGTGGTTAATATTTCTTCTGCCCTCAAAAATACTCTTTAATTTAAACAGTGCTACATGTGGCTGGATCTTATGGTCTGATGCTAGTGATCTTTTTACAGTTTAATGTAGTTCATCCAAAGTTACCAATTAAGTACATGTAATTTATTTCTTCATATCAATAAAGGGTGAATAGTCTACAAAGTGGCTATAACTACTCTTGAGGGTGGGGGCTCTCTGTGAATGAAAGTACCTTATGCTCTTATTATCTGGTCATTTTTAAAGGGACTTTAATCTGTCTTTGCAGGACTAGTATGTGTGTGTGTGTGTGTGTGTGTGTGTGTGTGTGTGTGTGTGTGTGTGTGTGTGTGTGTGTGTGTGTGTTGGCTACTGTATGTTTGTGTGAAACAAATTTGAAATGTGACTTTGGTCATTATATTATTATTATTATTATTATTATTGTTATTATGTTGTCACAAGGCATCTGAGAATGATGTAGTCAAAAATGAAGCTACAGTTGTTGGGTTTGGGGATATCTGTGGATATAAATGTGCACATAATTCACACTAGTCAGATGCATTTTGAATGAATATGGGTTTCGAGGGAAGAGAGTTTACTGTTGCTCATGCTAAACCTGTTTTCAGTGTGACACTGTTTTGTTTACAAATGGCCATCAGTGCTTGTGTTATAAAATCTGAAATAAAGATTTTAAATCAAATTTCTGTAATCCTTGTAAAAGTAAGGAAGGAAACAGTATGCAAACTGGGGGTCTATGTTTAATCATTGAACAGCATGTTCATTGAACAGCTATTCATCGAACACTAAACACTGAACCTTTTAATCGAAAGGCCAAATCATTGTAAAACTTTACATCGAATGATGACAGTTAGCCAACATCAAGGAAGTGGAATGGAGCACTTATCAGTATAAGGAAGCCTGCCCTTTCCCTACTGTAGTGCGATCTTGGAGTTGGTATATATAATTAGCGGAGAGTGTGGGGGCCACATCCTCCCACAAGGGGAGTGGGGGTGCATCCCCCCACATAAGGAGTGTCTGGTTTTCACCTAATCCTCCTCTTGTGGGGGTTTTCCTCACTGGCAGAATATATTTTCCATACCTCTCATGTTGAGAGATTACTTGTGAGGTAATATAATGGACCTGCTCAACTTTTCTGCTATCACAGCAAATTTCCCTGGAATGTGCATTGCTATCAGAAATCGATTGGATGAGATCATCCATTGCCACACTCTCAGAGCTTCTTGACACAAAGGGTAAGATCTGGTTCCTCCTTGCTTATTTATGTACCATACCACTGACATATTGCCCATCTGAATCACAATAGTCCTGAAAAGGAGAGAGTCTTGAAAGGCCTGCAACACTAGGAGTATTGCTCTCATTTCCAAGATATTGATATGGGAGTTGGCCTCTTTGGGGGACAACGTGCCTTGGACTGTCTTTCTCAAGGAGTGCCTCCCCACCCACCCAATTTGGGAAGCATCCGTGGTCACTAAGGCTTTGGGATGATGGAGAATGAAGGGACGGCCTTGTAAAACCTGATCTGATCACATCTACCACAAGAGGTACTTTCTGCATGCCTGAGTTATCCTTATCTGAGTGGACATCTGCTGATATAGAATGGATCACTGAGTTGCTAAGGTCTACTGAAGAATTCTCTTATGGCATCTTGCTAGCAGAACTAGAATTATTGTCACAGACATTGCCCCAAGGCTTGTAAACTCAATCAAGCTTATACAGAAGAATCTTGAATTATTCTCTTGACTTGAAATTGAATAGTTTGTACAATTGGTAAGGGAAGGGAGGCTGTTACTGCTACTGTGTTGAACAAGAGCCCTATGAATTGTAATGTCTGTGATGGTTCTAACTGATATTTGTTGTGGTTGATGGTAATTCTTAGATAAGATCAAATCTGGAGTACATATTCTCAAGCTTTTATCAGTAGATACCTGGTCGGAGCAGTTATGAGCCAGTTGTCCAAGTACAGAAACACCTGGGATTCTTGCAGTCTCAAGTGAGCTGTTAATACTGCCATGAATTTGGTGAACACCCTGGGGGCTGTGGTGAGGCCAAAGGGCAGGACTCTGAATTGGTAATGACTGGCTCCAAGCAAGAACTGTAAGAATCTCCTGGATTGTCTAATCATTTTTATGTGATAGTATGCATCCTGAAGATCTACTATGCATATCCAATTGTCCTTATGCAGGAAAAGCAAAATGGACTGAACTGTGACTTTCCAGAACTTTGTGTACTGAACCGATGTATTTTCAACGAATATAAGTTTCAAGGGAAGAGAGTTTACTGTTGTGTACTGAACCGATTTGTTCAGGATGTTGAGATCCAAAATTGGGCTCCAGTTCCCTGTTTTCTCTGGCACTAAAAAGAATATTGAATAAATTCTAGAGTCTATCTGGTCGGGGGGACATCTTGGATGACTCTTTTGTCTAGAAGTTATCAAAATTATGGGTGAAGGTTCAGTGACCATGGGATGCCAAATTCCAATTGGCTGAATCCCATGTCGTCGATCCTTTAAGTATGCGAGGTCCCAGTCAGCGAAAGCACTGTGCATTCGCACTTATGTGGTTGGGTGCTGTTAGTAGAGATCGCTGTACATAGTAGATTATAGCAATAACCCACGCCTGGGTGTGGGCAATGCTGGATTTACCCACAGTTGGTGTGGTTTGGTCATTAGGGTGACGGCCGAGTGGCCAAACAAAGCCAACCATGGGTAAATCTAGCATTACCCACACCCAGAAGTGGGTTATTGCTATTATACAATGACATTATTTAAGAAAAAAAATAATTTCTTTTCTTACATAATGGCATTGTATAATGCCTCCTTGCTGCCCTTCTGCAGCTGTCTGGTATTCTGCGGCAGTTCTGATATACTGTGCATGCGTATCCTTATGCAGTACATCAGAGCTGTGGGCAAAAGCAACGGAGAAAACAAGATCTCCGTTGCTTTTTACAACCTGTCTCGCTATGTTAAACGAGTTTAACATAGCGAGACAGCTTTAAAAAAAGCAACGGAGAATCTCGCTAGGTTAAACCCATTTAACATAGCGAGACAGTTTTGAAAAAAGCAACGGAGAAAGCAAGATCTCCGTTGCTTTTTAAAGTGTCTCGCTATGTTAAATGGGTTTAACATAGTGAGACAGTTTTAAAAAAAGCAATGGAGATGCTCCGTTGCTTTTTTTAAAAGCTGTCTCACTATGTTAAACTCGGCAGAAGTCGGGGCTGAGCTGTGCAATGCTGAGGCTCTGAGGGACACAGATGGCTCTGAAAAGTTTGTAGTTGACTCTAATACTTCAGATCCAGCAATGATGCTTCAATTGCAAGAGTTGTCCAGCTCCGACACACTCTGAGAAGGTGCACTCAGAGAATGTATCAGAGCCGAAGATACAACAATCTTTGGATCCGACACAGATAGTCCCAGAAGACTCAGATCCAAGACTTGTGATAGCACTGGTTGGACTGGAGAAGGAACCAAGATGGACAGTGTAACACTAGTAAAGCTCTCCGGACCCGAAGAGGTATGAGCTGGGAGAACTCCCATCTGAATAAGTGCCAACAGAAACTTCCTCATCATCCTATCCACATCAGCTTCTGTCAGGCTCCTGAAAGAACAAAAGGATGAGGCAAGTGAAGGGGATCTGGAATGTTGGCGTCTCTCCAAAAAAGGGGATGACACTTGGGAAGGGACTGAATCCATAGAGGATGCATACTTAGTTTGAGGTAAATGTTTCATATCTGAGGCTATTGGATCCAATGAAGCAGACAGGCCATCTGACGCCAACAGATCTGAAGATTTAGCTGTCAGATCAGAGGATGGAGTGGAGGATCCTGATGGATGCTACAGACTTTTTCTGTACTCCTTTTTGTCAGGCTTGGAGGGTTGAGCTCCAGATAGAGATTCCAAGAAGGTTGTAGGGAGAAGATCTTTCAGAATAAGTTCATTCTTATAGTCTAACAAAGCATGGGGATTGAACACTTTGCAGATTTCACAATAATTTTTTAAATGAGCAGGACCCAAACAATAGACACACAAATTGTGTGCATCAGAAAGTGGAATCTTGTGTCCACACTGCTTACATAATGAGCGCTCTACTAAACAGAATACAGAAGAACACTTTTTTTTTTAATAAGGAAAGTAAGAAGAAAAGAAAGGGGAGAAGAAATTATCAACTATGGTAATTGAGTGGAAGAGAAATGGAAAATGCCAACAATGGTAATTTAGAAATACACTAAATTAGTGTAGGATAAGAATGTATATATATATATATATATATATATATATATATATATATATATATATATATATATATATATATATATATACATATATATATATATATATATATTTGTGTGTGTGTGTGTGGATAAATTTTATATATATATATATATATATATATATATATATATATATATATATATATATATATATATATATATATATATATATATATATACACACACACATATACATATATATATATATATATATATATATATATATATATATATATATATATATATATATATATATATATATATATATATAGCTTCCCTCAGTGTTTTGGTTGTAGATATATATATAAATATAGATATACATATACATATAAAGCAAGCACAGAAAAATATAACTAAATAAGTATGCAATTCACTTAGCTGATTAACATTCGAGAGCTCGCAGTGACCACATCTGTAAGTGAAGGCAGCAAATGAGATCTGGGATATGTTGTAAGAATGGAGCATTATGGATAAGGGGAGGAAATTGAGACTTCCAGTAACCACAAGCTGTAAAAACCGGCTGAGTCAGATTCGAGAGTCAGATCCAAACCCAATTGTTGAGGAAAGAATGAAGATTGAGAACATCGGATCAAAAGTTATATACTTACCATCTGCATTTGTCTCATTTTCATCCATTTCAACATTTAGGTTGATGGATCCAATCAGATCTGACCATGGTACCTTCTTCTACTGAACGTGCCGGTTCGAAAAGTTTCTAGGTTAGGGCTTGAAGCATGACTTTGACGTCCCATGTGGGAACTGAATCCCTAATTGGGGGTCCTAGAAGGAAAGTTCCCTTGAGAAAAGCTTTGGAGATTTTCAGAGACGCAATGGAGGAGTCATTATGCCCTATGTAAAAATTTGAAATGACAGACATCTGTCCTGACAGAAAATGCAGGATCAATGGGAGAGGAGTGGAGATTGGATACAATTCACTTGATGAAGCCGACAGGGAAACTCTTTTCCACTTACTTTGATAAATCTTTTTGGTTGATTGTTCTTTTGAGGAAGAAATAATGTGGACCACAGATGTGGAAAGCCTGGCACCTCTGGCTATCATCAAAACTGAAGAAATCCTACAGTCAACTGAAGGGCTTTTAGATCCAGTAGAAGTAACTCAGATGGGTGTTTCAGAAGATCTGGGCTGGGAATCCAACACTCAAGGTGGGTGTCATAAATGAGGCCAAAGGAAGGGGATCCAAACCTGCCAGGGCTAGAAAGGAGCAATGAAGATCACCCTGATCTTTCACCTTGTGGCTTCCTGAATGAATTTTGTCAAGAGTGGAATAGTGGGAAAGACATAGAGGAGACCCAGAGATCAGTCGTGGACTAGATAATCTCTTGGTGACTGTCCCTGTGGAGGGATTAGAACAAAGTAACTGTTGCATTTGTTGCTCAGGTATGAGGCAAAGAGCTTGCAGCAAGGTTGACCCCCGTGGCTGAAAATTTCTGTTGCCACTGTTTGGTTGAGAGACCACTCAGGAGACAATAGGATTGATCTTCTCGTACATTTGATATTCCGGGTATATGAGTTGCTATCAAAAATTCTTGGGAAGAAATTACCCTTGCATACTCCCATGGACTCATGGCAAAGTGGGTATGACCATGTTCCCCCTAATTTGTTGATGTGCCATACCACTGACACATTGTCCGTCTGAATGGATATGACATTGTTGGGTAGGTAGTACTAAAAAGACTACAATTCTAGGAGGATCACTGTCATCTACAAGATACTGATGTGAAGTTTGGCCTCTACAGGTGACCAGGTACCTTGAAATATCTTGCCCTAGAAATGCCCCCCCCCCATGAAGGGAAGCATCCATGGTCACTGTGGCCTGGGGAATTGGTAGGCAAAAAATGTCTTCCTTCTGCTACTGATGGGGAGGTTATCCACTATTTGATATAATCTCTGCAAATTTGTATGAGATAAATTTTGGCATGGAGGGGGTGTAGACTATGTGACCATTGGCCTGAGAGGGTCCACTATAACACTCTCATATGGTATCTCGAAAGTTGAACCAATGTGATGGTGGAGGCCATCAAACCTAACAAACAGATAATTAACCTTGCACGAGGAAGGGGATGTTGGACTAGCTGAGAAGCTGTCAGCTTTAAGGACAGTACTCTGGCCTCTGGAAGTTTGACAAACTGAAGAACTTTGTTGATGTGGCATCTTATGAACTATATCAGCTGCGTCGGAGACAACTGGCTTTTTGTGTGATTTACTGTGATCCCTAGTAGATATGTAAGAAGGAGTAGTAGTACCTGTTGTTATACCAGCAGATTACTGGAAGCAGTAGCGCCAATCATCAACATATGGGAAGACCTGGATCCCATGCAGTCAGAGACGAGCTACTACCACTGCCATAATCTTGGTGAACACCTGGGGGGCTGTGGTGAGACCAAGGGCAGTGCTCTTAAATGAAAATGATTGGATCCTAGCTAGAAATGGAAAAATCTCCTGTACTGTCTCTGTATCTTTATATGATAGTAGGCATCCTGAAGATCTATGGAGCACATCCAATCATCCTTCCTCAACAGAGGTAATATAGACTATACTGTGACCAGCCAGAACTTTGTCTGTTTCACAAATGGCTAAGATCCAAAATTGACTTGAGGTCTCCTGTTTTCTTTGGAACCAAAAATAACCTGGAATAGACTCCAGATCCTAACTGGTCTGAGGGGACCTGATGGATGACTCTTTATTCTAGCAACTTTGAAACTTCTATTGCTGCAGATTCCAAATGACTGGGTGGAACATCAGGCATCTTTAACCTCCTTTTTGGAGGATAAAAAAGGGAATGGTGTAGCATCTGGTTATTATCCTTAGCACCCAATCTGATGAAATGTTCTGCCAGGCTTGTAGGTCTAAGGTTAAGCACCCCTCACTGCCACTAGAGTGCAGCAGACAGGTAATCCTTTGGGAGCACTGATTTGGCTTCTTGGTGAAGAGACAGTAAAAAATCCTGATTATGTGATCAGCCTCTGCCCCTAGGGTGACGTCCATTTGAGTTACCTTCCCCTCTGCCTCGGGGAGTCTGTCTCCAGGAGTGCCTTGGAGATAACCCTGTGATTTTCTGAACCATATTTTCTTACCACCCCTTTGGTTCCTGGAATAGAAACTCTGAGGGGTGGAAAATGGATTCCCATAGCAGACAGGGTCTTACCATCCTGCTCACTCCTAGTAAGTGTTTCTTAAACTTTTGCCCCAAAGAGGGTGAAGCCATCAAAAAGGGTATTAATAAAGGACACCTTAAAGCATTCTGCAAAATCACAGTGTCGCATCCAGGTATGACAATATGTTGCTCTTGCCATACCATCTGCTGAATTAGACAGCAGGCACATGGCTAGATTAATGGTTTGTAAGGTAGACAATTCAGTGTCCACTGCATTTTGAACATTTGGTGGTAAGTTACTAGAGAGGGACTTGGAAATCTCCTTGATCAAGTCCCTCTGAAAACAAGTCATACATATAAGTTAATTCACCTCTGACTGCAAAAGTCACCAAAACATATGTCCAGTTCTGTAGTCTATCCAATACCTTTGACTCCGTTAGGGGGATGAAGAGAAGAATTCTCTGCAGACACTTCTTTTTTTGTAGCTACTGCTACTATAATGGCATCTACTAGTGGTCCTTGGTGTTTCCCGTCTTTTGACACCATTAAAATCCTGTTGGGGTTTTGGGGATGGGTTCTACCACACCAGGGTCCTTCCCTACTCTCTGTGCAATTTGATCTATGAGAACATCAAAAGGGGGGGGGGGTCATCTAGGATGCAGATGAACCAATTCCAAAGGCTTTCAAGAGCATTGGTGGACCCCCCCCACCCCGCTCCTTCTGTTTCATCAATTCTAGGATGTCACCAAATATTACTTCTTTCAAGGGGGATCTAGGTGAATCTTCATCTTTATCCAAATCTGTGTCTCCAGTGACAGAGTCAAGGGAGGCGTTTATGTTCTTCCATTTACACATCTGTTTCCTAGGAACTTGTCTCTGGAGTTCTTCTAGAGACAGGTTGGAATTAGACTGGGAACTTGAGTATCAAATACCCTCTAAGCATTGACTGTCCTTGTCAATCAGAATGAGAGGAATAAGTCACAGGATCCACTAGGAGTCAGGAACAATCTGAATTTGAGGTTCGCACTTGCCTATTTTGTCCAGCCAGGCCCTAGCAACAGCCATGAAGACTGACACTGCAGTCTGAACCAAGAATACGTTCCTCCTATCCAAAGACTCCAGAACTCTTTGTGGACCAATAGAGATCAGCTCTGAAGATGACCTTGGACCTAAGCTTTTAGTGCCAAGGCCTTGAAGGAAGAGATGGCTCCAAAAACCTCGGAGTTCACTCCACCACCAGGAACTCAACACCAATGTTTTGGCTCTGAGGCTCATCTCGATCTAAAAGAATTGGAGTTAGAGAGTAAGGAATGTAGTCGATGCTGAAGTTCTCTGAATTGTCAGAGCCAACTGAGGTGTACTTGAAAGATTTGGCCTCATGGTAACCAGATCTGAAAGGTGAACCAGTACGGGAGAAAAGGGTAACTGGGTTGATGAACCTGTAACCAGAGCATCCTTTAGGGATGGTGCTAGGAGGACTCCCAGTTGGATTTATGTTATTAAAAAATTTCTGTATCATATGATCAACATCTATGTCAGCAAGATTTATGTTGGACTGGACCAACCTCGATGATGATGGTATCACTGAGGGCCTGGAGAACCATTTCTTTTGTAAAATAGGTAAATGGAGCTGGGGACTCATTAACTCTGGTGAAAATCTAGCACAAGGATTAGGAATTTGAATCCAACTAGCTGATGGATCCGATTGTCTCTGTGTTTTAGGTACTGAACCCAAAGGATCAGTTGGATCCAGGGACCTTTTTTTTCAATTTCTCGGATCTCTTTTCCTCCAACTCTTTAGATCTTTTTTCTGTGGGCTTTTCCTTTCCTCTATGCTTTTTCTTAGACTTGTCTCTTTCCTTTTCTTTCCTTTTTTCTGCCTTACTGCTTGGGGAAACTGAAGCTGGCCTCCAATCAGAAGACATAGCTAGAGAAGCAGAAGATGAAGACCCTGTCAGAAGGAAAAGCAATCTTTTTAAAATAAGTTTTTCTTTCTGGCCTGAACAGCCCTAGACACAAAAGCAGTACAAATATCACAAGTCAGCTTGAAGGTTCGCAGCACCCAAACAATACACATAAATACAGTGCGGGTCTTGAGGAGAGAATTTGTGTCCGCAAGCTCAGCATCTTCTTAAACCTTGACATTTGTCTGACATCAGAAAAAAATTGCAATATATGTAGTAAATCAAGAAATTCAATATACACACTATGCCTAATTCTAAGAGAGAAAAAAAAATCATACTTCTAATAGTACCGCAAAAATATTTAGAAGAAACACACCTAACAGCTAACCTGATACTAACTATTAACCTACAAATACCATAAAAATACCTAACAACTATATCACATAATTCTAGACTACACCAAATATCCTAAAAGGGAGGAGTCAAAGATATTTAAAATGTTAGAAACACTTTCCATTACCATGAAACACAATGCTCCCGGACAAATGTCTGGAAGATTCAAGTGGCAAATGAGATCTGTGGTAACTTACAGGAGAGGAGAGGAAGGGGATTATGGGTAGGGAAGGGATCAAAGCATCAGATCTAAAGCTATGGAAGAAGGTGCCAAGGACGGATCCGACAACCCAAATGCTGAATCAGACAAAAATAGACATCATATTCAATGTTAGGGTAAATAGGAAAAAAAATTCCCATAATAAACAAAATAAACTGCTGCATATAGTTTCCTTTAAATACCAATGCACTGTCTTCTCATGTGAGAAATAAAAGCATTATAACATGCTATACTAACATATCTCAGTAAGCAGTATTATAGCATTAATAGTTAAAGCAGTGAGCTGTTATGTTGAACAGAGGAATTGAATGCCACAGAAGCAGTATACAATAATGGTAAAGGCTGTGGGCTATAATGGTGAAGATTTGAGTTCAGTTGTTTTCTTGATTTCAATTCCATTGTTTTCTTCTTACTTTAGGACTCTAAATCTCAGGAAGCTTCTTTGTGTTTCAATAGTCACCCTAAAAACATAGCAGTGGAACCTAAGTTCCTGCATTAGTAGTAGTGAACACTAACCTATATACGTAGCAAAATGCAACACATAGTTTGCCTACTACAATGATCCTATGTATCTTACAAGATTTGATAGCTATGAAACTGCAGAATCATATACATCAACAAATGCAAGTACTGGAATGCATTTAAATAACACCAGACTTACCTTTGCTTATGCTCAATGCTCATGATGAATTTGGCATCTTTTGCAAGAATAGATGCAGCTTGCTGTACACCTTTTCTTGTGGCACAAAACTAAAGATATAAAACATGCATTTATGTACATTCATGCATTACACATAGAAGAATGCTTGACAGTAACAACAAAGAACACAAATTATAGTATACCACAAGTGTTGGCTTTTGTTCTGAATAGGTCTGAATGATACTGGCCATTTTGTAGTTAAGGGATAAATCAAACTTGAATTCAGTCTGGTTATTACTGGATGGAAATCCTAGAACGACTTTACGAAGTTTCACAGGTCGATGACTTTCATCCATTTCCAAACAAGTAGCAGGACCACATCCATCTGAAAGCCATTCTGCAATCTTCACAATATAAATGAAACTACTTTAACATTTTTGTGGCCAGAAAACTGCAAACATGTATAGATTTTTAAGTGCCTTGTATGGCCTAAATGCTCATTTCTAATTTGTAATACAGCACATGCAGCAAAATATAAAATGGCTTCTTAGAAAAATGCACTCCAATGTTTACTTAATCTTTGCAAAAAAAATGTTTTTTTTGTTAATCATAATCAATAAAAAAGGCATATCTAAAATCATCAGAATTAATCGTGCATTGATTGCAATGATCAGTACCATCACAGAGGTACAAATATCTGTTACAGAGCTACCAAACACAGTGCCCAAAGTAAGAAGGCTACAATTTGGGAAAGTACAGAAAAGAGGAAAACCAACAAAAGTAGTGCTTTAATGTATGGAAGTTCCAGCCCTCCACCACTGTTTGTTTTATATCCTACCCTCACAAACTAAGGAATACTTTATGGTACTTTTCTGTTAACGGGGCAGCAGTCGTCGCTCAATACTACCCCGTTAATGGAAAAGTACCTACTTTATACAATAAGGCACGTGCATTCACATTTTTTCTCATTAAATACGGTTCTTGGATGACCTTCCCTATCTAGAAACCTATTAACAAGCAGCAAGAGTCAGGGCTGGCTTAGATGATCTACAACATGCACTGGCCAGAGAGGATTTTTTTATTTGCCTTTTCAATTGCCCCCACACTGCCTAGGTATGACCATGTAAGGACCTCACTCAACATTACATGCAGATTTCCATGGGCAAAGATCATGATAGGAATTGTCAGCCTTATTAAGAGGAATGATATTCCCCTAAACATTCCCTTGGGATACTACAATACTAATAAGGCCCCCACAAAAAGAAGCATGCAGGCTAGCAGCTACAAGTCCCAATACCAACAAGCTGATACTCAAGACAGTAAGGCTGGTAAACAAACTATCAGCAAACAAAGGACAAAAGTAGAGGTGAACCACAAATGAAGACACAAAAGTAAATTAAAAAACAAACTTCAGACTGAAGAAACATCAACTACTAAAACTATAAAAACTGTTATTCAAAAGAAAACAGCAAAGCTTTCAGGCATAGCCCTTCCTCTGTGCAATTCAAATAAACCATTGGCAGCATTACATTTAAATAAGAATGATTAGAAATTCATGTGACACAACCGTCCAATCACAGGACTGCAACACTTAAACAATTAACCATGACTTAATCACATTCATATTAATATTATATATAATAGATACAACTATAACAATATATATAAACAGAAGTTCATATACATAAAAATAAAACATAATGTCTTATATATTATATTGCATCTGTTTTTTTCAATAAAATTAGCTTTATACCAATGGTTGTATTAACCCATGGATACTTATTAGTTTCTAACCTTAGAATCCAATTATATTTACTAACTTCTAATGTGTTATTTAGATTTCCCCCTCAAGCTTTTGGCAACAATATCAATAACCCTAAATTTAAAATCATGGCTAGGCCCATATTCAGTTATATGGGCAGCTAAGGCATTTGTTAAAATATTTCTTCATATTTCCGATCAGTGTTCAATAATTTGATCTTTTAATTTCCTATTATATTCTCCTACATAAAAAACAAAACAATCTGTGCATGTCACAAGATAAACAATACTCATGGTATTACTTGTTACATAACAATAAAATGCATATTCTCTCATTAATTTGGGATGAATAAACCTACTTTCACCTACAAAAATATGTTTGCAACAACTGCAGTTATAACATGGAAAGGTGCCTCATTTTCTGGACACTTGTTCTTCTGTAGTATAACCCTGTCCCATCTCTCTGTAATACAGTCCCTACTTAAGGTTATTACAATTTCTTTAAGCAAATCTTGGTCTGTCATCAATAATATGCTCAAGTTCAGGCATAGCCTTCAAAATAAGCCACTTTTTTGCTATGATGTTTCTAACATCAGTAATTCTAATATTGTACATAGTAACATATCTCAATTTATTACTATGTGTCACCATTTTTTATAATATTTTCATTAGGTGTTCTTTTCTTACTGAAATACAGTCAAGCTTCACCCTGCCTTTCTCAAATTATCCTGTCTCTGCCTTCATATAGTTTAGATACATCATACCCTCTATCTATAAATTCTTGGATCATTTCTATCATTTGTTTGCTACATTCATCCTGCTCGGTATTCAATCTATTCACTCTTAATAGCTGATTATTAACTATCCCCTCAAAAACATGGGATGCATTCAAGCTATTCTTGTGGGTATAACGGCTTACATGTACATTTTTCTTATAAATGCAAGTGTTGATCATTTCATTATCCTTCACTATTTTTACATATAAAAATTCAATCTGGTCTGATAAAAAATTCAGTTTAAATGTTAAGAAGCCAATAGACCCATTTAGGTATTCCACAAACTTAGTCAACACATTTTCCCTACCCTTCCATATTAGGAGCACATCATCTACAAAACGGGAATAAGAAAGCAGTTTTAAATAATGTTCAGCAGAGCTATCATATATAAACTGCTTTTCCCATTGATCTAATACTATATTTACATAGCAATTAGCTATTTCAGTTCCCATTGCTACTTCCGATTTTTGGTAATACAGTTGACCATCAAAAACAAAAATGTTGTTAGTTAATACTGGTTTCTAACAATTGAATTGTGTTATTTATACTTCTAATATCCATATCAGTACCATGTCGCAAAAAATGTGTGTAGCATACAATCCATAATCATAAGGAATGACTGTAAATAAAGAATTTATATCAAGGGTTACCAACAAAAAATCAAACTCAGTAGTCTGTTCATAACATTTATAAAATTTAGACATAAAGTCACCAGTGTCCTTGACAGAGCTCTTAATTTTATTTACCATACTTCCTAATAATGATTGCAGATACAGGGAAATGGGTTCAGTTACCCACCCCTTCCCAGAGACTATAGATCTCATGGGAGGGTGTATCAAACTTTTATGTACTTTTGGTAACACATACAAAATCAGGATGGCTGGACAAAGTGCAGTTAAATAACTGAAAATATCAATCAATCTATCAGTGCTTAACTGCATTTCATAAATTACCATGTTAACTGCAGAAAGACAAGTGCATTCACATTGTTTCCCATTAAATACAGTTATTGGATGACCTTCCCTATCTAGAAACCTATTTTCCAAGCAGCAAAAGTCAGGGGTGGCTTGAATGATTTACAACATGCACCAGCCATAAAGATTTTTTTATTTGCCTTTTCAATTGCCTCCACACTGCCTAGGTATGACCATGTAAGGACCTCACTCAGCATAATATGTACACTCCCATGATCAAAGCTCATGATTGGAACTGTCAGTCTTATAAACAGAAATGATGTTCCCTTAGGCATTCTTTTGGGATACTACAATACTAATAAGTCCCCCACAGAAAGAAGCATGTAGGCTAGCAGTTGTATGTCCCAATCCCAACAAGTTGAAACTCAAGAAAGTCAGACTGGTGAGCAAACGATCAGCAAACAAAGAAGGACAATAGTAGCAGTAAATCAGCCATGAAGACACAAAAGTAAATTCAAAAATAAACTTCAGACTGATGAAACATCAACTACTAAAACTAAATGTTTATTCAAAAGAAAATGGCAAAGCTTTCAGGCACAGCCCTTCCTCAGTGCAATTCAAATAAACCATTGGCAGCACTACATTTAAATAAGAATCATTAGAAATTCATGTGACACAACCCTACATTTGTAGCACTGCAACAATTAAACCATGACTTAATCACATTCATATTATTATCATATATAATAGATACAAATGTAAGAATATATATATATAAAACAGAATTTCATATACATAAAAATAAAACATAATGTCTTATATAAAACAACTTAATTATTTACATTGCATCTTTTTTTCTCTAAAATTGGCTTTATACTTATAGTTGTATTAACCACTGGTCACTTATCAGCTTCTAACCTTTGAATCCAATTATATTCTCTAACTTCTAAGGTATTATTTAGATTTCCCCCACTCAGGCTTTTGGTAACAATATCAATAACCCTAAACTTAAAATCATGGCTAGGGCCATATTTAGATATATGGGCAGCTAAGGCATTTGTTAAAATATTTCTTCATATTTCCAATCGATGTTGAATAATTCGATCTTTTAATTTCCTATTACATTTTCCTACATAAAAAAGAGAGCACTTTGTGCATGTCACAAGATAAACAATATTAATGGAAATAAATGTTGCATAACAATAAAATGCATATTCTCTCATTGATTTGGGATGAATAAAGCTACTTTCACCTACAAAAGTATGTTTGCAACAACTGCAGTTAAAACATGGAAAGGTGACTCATTTTCTGGACACTTCGTTTGTAGTATAACTCTGTCTCACCTCTCTATAAAACAGTCTCTGCTTAAGGTTATTACAGTTTCTATAAGCAAATCTTGGTCTGTCATTGATAATATGTTCAAGTTCAGGCATAGCCTTCAAAATATGCAATTTTTTTGCTATGATATTTCTAGCATCAGTAGTTCTAATATTGCATGTAGTAAAATATCTCAGTTTGTTACTCTGTGTTACTGTTTTTATAGTATTTTCATTAGATGTGGATGACGCAGTGGTGCAGTGGTAACGTTGTTGTGAAGACTGGACAAAGACAGGTGAAGGCTGCCAGCCTAGTCAAATAGAATTTAATACATAATTCTTCCATTTGTATAAATAAATGTAAAATACAGGCGTGTGTTTTTAAATGAAAGAAAAACCCTGTAAAATGTGAACTTCAAGATTGTTACAACATTGCCCCTTTGCTGTAAAGAAAAACTAAGTCAAGCCTTTCAAATGTGTCTTTTGAAATTGAAATGATTTTATGACATTCTTCGATCTTTAAAGTTGGTTCCGGTCAGGCTGGCTGAAGACAGTCTGTCTATTGTGTTAACTAAGGACTAATTGCTAGAGTGTATATGTCAAATGTCTTTTAGTGTTGTATTCTCCTCTGCAGGTGTTAGCTTGCTAAATAATGTAAATGGAGTTTCTATTAGCCTGGTAACTCAGAGCAGGAGTCAAGATGATGCAATATGAATACTGGGAAAACCTACGTGTCAAAAATGATGTAATCTGGGGAGGACCCAGAGACATGTTTGTTAGTGATGTTTTATAAACTGTGTCTCAGAGAGAGATAAAAAAAGAAAGCATTTTGATTTTGGATATCTAACCCAGCACTGCTTATGCTCTTTATGTATGTAAGTAGGATTGTAGCACTGTGTTTTCTCTAAGATTACCTAAAGATTAGAAAGTTAGATTAAGTATTTTTTTGTGTAAATCAGACCTGTCATACTGTATTATTTCAAGTTTCTGTGTGATCTGTGAACTCTTAGATATCTCTGTGGTGTAGTAGTTTTGTCTTGTGTTTTAATTATTTATTATTAAATATTTTTAAAACCTTCTACCTGAGGCTGATTTGTGTAGAGATAAATTATGCTTTAGAATTCATTATATATTTATAGAGTTTACTGTCTAAGCCCTTCCAATAAGCCTTAGACTGAATAGCCACATTACCATTGGATATTAATATTGCACAGTAATAATTGGACACCCTTTTAAGGGCCTTTTAGTAGCTGATATTAGTAACTGGGAGGTGGCAGTATTTACTACCGTATAGTCTGGGTAAAGGGGCATAGTTGGAGAATCTGTGTCAGCCTTTCCCAGGAGTGTCTGTGAAGTTGTATAAATACATATCTCAAAGTGTGTGCGTGTTGTGTCAGCTACTTGGCAGGGACACGAAGCACTGGCTAGACAGAGAGGGTACTGGAGGTTCTAGCTTGCCCAGTTAGGCTGAGACCTGGACCCTATAGCTGTGCCAGTGGGGAGTCTTATTGGGGACCTGGTGAGCAAGGGAGCAGCCAGCCCCAGACTGACTGTGATCTCTGTGTGCACTTAAGGGAAATTATGCTTTACTGTGTGTATTAGTTATCCTTTCCTCTTCTATGAGACAACCTCCCTGGTGTTAGTGGTGAGGATGAGGCTCCTTGATTGCTGGGCCAGGGCACGGTCGTCACAGTTGTCACCTCACAGCAAGAGGTTCTCTGGTTCGATTCTCAGCTGGGGTGCCTTCTGGTGCGGAGTCTGCATGTCCTCCCTGTGTTCATGTGGGTTTCCTCCTGTGAAACAAAAATACGCATCTGGAGCATTTCTCCCCAGGCCTCCGCTGAAAGTTGGCTTTGTTCCAGGTTTGTAAAATAAATAAATAAATGTTCTTTTCTTACTAAAATATGGTTGCGCTTTGCCCTCCCTATCTGAAATTACCCTTTCTCTGGCTTCATATAGTTTAGATTCATCATACTCTCTATCTATAAATTTTTGGATCATTTCTAGCATTTGTTTGCTACATTCTTCCTGTTATAATCACTCTTAATAGCTGACAATTAACTATCCACTCAAACACATGGGGTGCATGCATGCTATTCTTGCAAGTATAACAGTTTACATGTACATTTTTCTTATAAACGGTAGTGTTGATCTTTTCTTTATCCTTCACTATTTTTACATCTAAAAATTCAATCTGGTCTGATGAAAAATTCAATTTAAACTTTAAGAAGCCAATAGACCCATTTAGGTATTCCACAAACGTAGTCAATTAATTTTCCCTACCCTTCCATATTAGGAACACATCATCTACAAAACGGATATAAAAAAGCAGTTTTGAATAATGTTCAGTAAGACTATCATATATAAACTGCTTTTCCCATTGATCTAAGACTATATTCACATAGCAATTAGCTATTGCAGTTCCCATCGCTACTCCCAATTTTTTGGTAATATACTTGACCATCAAAAATAAAAAATGTTGCTTGTTAATACTGTTTCTAACAACTGAATTGTGTTATGTATACTTCTACTATCCATATCACTACTATGTCACATAAAACTGTGTGTAGCATCCAATCTATAACCATTAGGAATGACTGTAAATAAAAAATTTATATCAAAGGTTACCAACAAAAAAATCAACCTCAGTATTCTGTTCATATCATTCATAAAATTTAGTCAAAAAGTCACCAGTTTCCTTGATATAGCTATTAATTTCATTTACCACACTTCCTAATAATGCTTGTAAATAAAGAGAAATGGGTTCAGTTACCCACCCCTTCCCAGAGACTATAGGTCTCGTGGGGGGGGGTGTATCAAACTTTTATGTACTTTCGGTAACACATACAAAATCAGGATGGTTGGACAAGATACAGTTAAATAATTGAAAACATCAATCAATATGTCATTGCTTAACTGCATTTTATAAATTACCATGTTAACTGCAGAAAGACAAGTGCACTTACAAATTTTTCTCATGCACTGGCCGGAGAGGGTTTTTTAATTTCCCTTTTCAATTTCCCCCCACACTACCTAGGTATGAGCATGTAAGGACCTCACTCAACATTATATGTAGACTTCCATGGTCAAAGATCATGACAGGAATTGTCAGCCTTATAAAGAGCAATAATGTTGCCCTAGACATTCCCTTGGGTTACTATGATACTAATAAGGCCCCCACAAAAAGAAGCATGCAGGCTAGCAGCTGCAAGTCCCAATCCCAACAAGTTGATACTCAAGACAGTCAGGCTGGTAAACAAACTATCCCAGGTAACTGATGTCACAGATTAGAATTCTCCTTCTACATCATTGCAACTCTCCAAGCAAATAAGTTGATACTCAGATAAGCTGCAAAACAAACCATCCCAGGTTACTGGTGTCATAGATAAGAATTGTCCTTCATCACTACTGGGTATTTCGTTGACCAAGAAGAAAGAAACACATTTCCAGTTCAAGACAGGCTCTTAACAAACTAGAGTCTACCAGTAACAGATTTGATAAGAGAGAGATGCAGGCATCAACAACCAAATCTCACAATACCTTCCAGGATGAAGTTGCATTTGAATCCCAAAATATAGATCTAATGTTATTCAACACGTGGAAGAACACTTGCAGATAAACGCTCCTTATCCAGGAATAAAATAAACAAAGTTTGATAGCAAGTGGATAGGAGCGAAGCTAGACAGCGTTGGACTTGAACTATATTTGTTTGCTGTCTAGCTTCGCTCCTATCCACTTGCTATCAAACTCTATAGATCTAATGTTGTCATTTTTCATTTTTCCTCACCTGATGGGTCTCGGATCTGACCTCCAGTCCAGCTCAGACACTTTAACCAGATTCACAGATCCAACTCTCAAGCTCCTCCATTTACCCAAAATGTCCTATCGTCCTCGAATACTTCAGATCTCATTTGCTGCTGTATTGTTCAGAAGCAGATTTTCTGGTCTCGAGCTACAAGGTGCAAACTAGGTGTTTTTTTTGTCATGTACAATGATTTTTTCTTGTTTATTCAGCTAATCTCTATCACCCTTCCTCCTTTAATCTTTCTTACAGTCTTTCAGGTTTCTCTGCATTAGTACTGTCCCTTTCTGTTTAGGCTTTCATACCTGTTACAGGGCAATCTTCTAAGTACCATTGTTAGTACCATTTCTTCTTCTGCTTCCTTTTTCTATCCAATGCAGGGTACTCTTCAGGACCACTGTTGGTACTTTAAGCTTTTTATTTATTTAAAAAAAAAAAAGTTATGTACTCACCATAATGTTCCATCTGTGTTATCGATTTTCATTCATTCTCAATGAATGGGTTCGGATCCAATCTCTTGGATCCAACTCAGCCATTGCTAAAGCTCATAGCAACCAAAAACTCTCGAGGAAAAAAGAGAAGTGAATGAGTCATATGCAGTCAAATAAGGAGAAGACTATATCTGGAATAAAGGACAGTGATGTCATCTAACCACTCGTTCTTCCAGAAGTTTTAAAAGGATGAGGGTTGGTAGGTGGGGAGTTAAGGAAAATGAAAATGGACAACACAGGTGGAATGTTATGGTGAGTACAGAACTTCTTATTTGATGTTGTCAATTTTTATTCTATCCACAACTAATGGGACACAGTCCCCAGCTCTACCCCTGGAGAGCAGCTCAAGTTTGTAATGAGTAACAAAACACAGATTGCTTCTGTACATATATCATCCATGAATGCTCTAGACTGGAAAACTGAGGAAGTCACCAAGGCTCTAGTCAAATGAGCCTGTAATGGTTTTGGTAGGGTAATACCCAAATTGCTATAAATAAATGAAATACAGTAGGCCATCTGGCTAAAGTTTCTTTGGGAACTGGCTTTCCTAATTTAACTTCTGCAAATGAAGCAAACAATTGGCCGTTTTCCTGATGTCTTTTATTCTATGTAGGTAAAAACGTTAATTGTCTATGAACATCCAATAAATGTAACATGTATTCAACTCTGTTAGCAAATTTAGGAAAGAATGCTGGTAAATTAATGGACTGATTGATGTTAGATTCTGACACCACCTTAGAAAGAAAGGATGCATTGGTTCGCAACTCTATCCTTGTGAAAGATCAGATATGGAGTTTTGAAAATAAGGCTTGAATCTCTGAAATTCGTCTGGCAGAAGTAATGGCTACCAGAAATATTGTCTCCCATGAAAGGTATTTAAGGTCACACTTAGATGTTGGTTCAAAGGGGGAATGCCTGCAGTACTAGATTCAGGCCCCATGGGGGAGTAAGATCTTTAAAGGAGGTCTTAAAAAAAACAGTGCTTCACAAAAAGGCTCTAGCAGGACTTATGAGAGGCAATAGAGGAACCTTTAAATCCAATGTGAAAATTCCATATTGCTGCTCGCTGAACCTTAACTGTAGACTAACTAGGGCCAAAAATTGAAGGATGTCATGTACTGCAGCTAAAAAAGGATCAACATTATTTTAATGTGCCCAGTAAACAAACCGTTTCCATTTAGTGGAATAGAGCTTACATGCAGAAGGTTTATGGGAAGATGAAAGTATATGTCTGACTGGGGAAGAGAGCATAGGTTGTCTGGCTATTAAAGGAATCGTAGAAGCCAGGCCATTAGCCTTAGCTTTGATATATCTGGATGGATCATGTCTGTCGGGTGAAACAGGAAGTCTGGAGTTGGATCCAGAACCCAAGATTGGTAAAGTAAGTGAGGCCAAAGGAAGGAGAATCAAATCTGTCAAGGCCAGTAAGGTGCAATGAGGATGACTTTGCTCTTCAACATGGCAGCTTTTTGTAGGAACTTTGGAATTAATGGTATTGGCGGATAGGCAGATATTAGACTGCAGGTCGAATTGTAAAGTGGAACATCCATTGGTGAGTCTCCCTGTGGGGGATTAGGGCAAAGTAGCTGCTGCATTTGTTGTTTAGGGGAGAAGCAAAAAAGATTGCAGCAAGGCTCGCCCCACTGACGAAAAATCATTTTTGCCACATTCTTGTTGAGAGACCACTCATAAGGTAGAAGAATGCACCTGCTCAGCTTGTCTGCTATTATGCTCGACTTACCTGGAATGTGAGTGTGTGAGAAAGCGGTTGGATGAGATCGACCATTACCACACTCTGAGCGCTTCTCGTCATAAGGGGTAAGATCTGGTCCCTCCTAGTTTGTTGATGTACCAAACCACTGACATATTATCTGTTTGAACTGCAATCGCCCTGAAGGGAGAGCATCCAGAAGGGCCTGCAATGCTAAAAGCACTGCTCTCATTTCTAGGACATTGAGATGCAAGTTGGCCTCTTGGGGGGACCAAGTACCTTGGACTATTTTCCCCAGAAAATGCCCCACCCCCACCCCAACTAGGAAGTGTTCTTGGTCACTATGGCCTTGGGCTGAGGATGACGGCCTTGTAGAACCTGATCTAATTGAATCCACCACCTGAGATCTCTCTTGCATATGTGAATGATTCAAATCAGAGTAGACATGGGCTAGTAATGTCTTGACCATTGCATGGCTAGCATCCACTGAAGAATCCTCATGTAAAATCTAGCTAAAGGTATTAGTGTTATTGCTGCTGACATTGATCCCAGAGCTTGAAGGACCAAGTGGGCTGAAATCTTGGTACTGCAGATTATTTTTCTGACCTGTGATCTTTTTTTTTTAAACACCTTTACTGAATTATGGTCTGAACTCCTGAGGGAGGCAGTGAAGCTATAGTTGATTTTGTATTGAGCAGTTCTGCTATGAATTCTAAACTTTGAGTTGGATCCAGTTGAGACTTTTCTTAGTTTGTGGTCATCCCCAGGAGAGAACATGTCTGGAGAACCTGACCTCTTACACATTAATTGATGACTGGTCAGAGCTGTAATGAGTCACTCGTCTAGATATGGAAACACCTGGAATCCTTGCAGTCTAAAGTGAGCTGCTAGTACTGTCATACATTTTGTAAACACCCTGGGGGCTGTGGTGAGACCAAAGGGCAAGCTCTGAGATGGTAATGACTGGCTCCTAGCCGGAAGCCTAAGTACCTTCTGGATCATCTGTTCATCTTTATGTGATGGTACACATCCAGAAGGTCTATAGAAGACATCCAGTCATCCTTGCCCAGAAAAGGCAGAATGAACTGAACCATGACTATCTGAAACTTGGTGTGTCAAACTGACCTGTTTAAGTTGCTGAGATCCAGAACTGGCTTCCAGTCCCCTGTTTTCTTTTGCACTAAAAAGAATCTTGAGTAAGTTCTGGTGGGAACTCTTGGATTACTCTTTTTTTCCAGCAGCTTTTGAACCTGAATTTCTGCTTCTTCCCTCTGATTGGGTGTAAAGTCAGGGATTTTTCTTGAAAAGGAGGAGGAACGGAATGGAGTATTTTATATCCTCTGGAAATAATCCTCTGCTCCAAAGTATCTGTTGTTATTTCTAGCTAGACACTCTGGTGCAGAGATAGTTGACCCCTGAGTGCCTCCAGAATAGGGCAATCAAGCATCCTTTCAGGAACACTGGAAGGGTCTGTCAAAGAATGAATCTCTGGACCTCCAGTTCTGCAGGCCACCTCTGCCACGGGGGCAGTGTCTACCATTAGAGGTCCCCCCTACCCCTGGGGGAACTTCCTGCATGTGTGTTCTGGAAAGGTCCTTGGGATTTCTTGAACCATATCTTTTGAACACCTCATTAATTTTGAGAAAAGAATCTTTGAGGGGTTGAAAAACATATGCCTATGGCAGACAGGGTCTGTACATCCATCTCACACTTGGATAATGTGTCCTTCACTTTGGGGCCAAAACAAAGACGTGCCGACAAAATGAGCATTGATGAACTAAGAGTTGAAGTGGTTCACAAAATCACATAAGTGCATACAGGCATGCCTCCTTATGGCAATGCCTGAACCTGCTGCCCTTGATGTTCCTTTGGCTACATGCAAAATGAGCCTCATGGAATAATTGGAAATAGATTGCAGGGCAGCCAACTGAGAAGTCTTGAAAGATTGTACTTCTTTAGAAACAGATCTTTGAGAGTTTTTGAGTGCTCCTTAAGCAAATCCCTCTGTAACCTTGTGACATATGCCAAATAATTCAGAGACCTTAAAGCAAAGGTCACTGAAGCATAAACATGCTTCTCAAGCCTGTCCATCACCAATGACTCCCTGTTGTGGGGATGAACAGTAGAACTCTCCTCGGCAAGTTCCTTTTTAGTGTCCACCACCAAGAACATGGCATCAATGGGTACCCCTTTTCCCCAAAACTGTTTGTCCACCAGTGGTGCCATAATTTTGCCTGGTCTCCAAGGTATAAGTTCAATAGTGTCAAGATCCTTCCACGCCTGCCAAGAGATCAACTCAATGAGCTTGTCAGTGGGAGGAGTCCCCCAGCAGGTAGACAGGCCATTACCAAAAGCATCCAGGAATACAGACTCCTGAACTGAAGGGTTGCTGGGCATCCAGCCACCTCTCTGTTTATGGATTTCAAGGATGTCTCCAAATGAGACATCTTCAGAAGATGATCATGGAGACCCTTCACCTTCATCAAAGTCCCTATTTTCTGTGACAGACACCTCTGGGAAGTCCATGTGCTTCCTCTTACACTTCTTCTTCTTCTTAGGGACCTCCTCAGTGGGATGCTCTGTGGAGATAACAGAAGAAGTAGGGATACCCCATTGGGAAGCCTGGTGTTTTTGTACTGGCTGTCCTTGTGGAAAAGAGTGATGAGACTCTGGGTGTACAGACATCAAGGCAGAAGACTGAAGATCCGAGGAGGTAAGATCTGTCTGAGCTGCTGAGGCAGACAATGCTCTCTGCATAGCCTCAAAGGAAGACCACCCCAGAGAGGGAGAAGACCTCAGATCCAAAAAGGCAAGCACTTTTGGACCAGTGTCCGTCCCTGCTCCGAAGGCAGTTCCCGCTGATATAGAAAGCAGAGCTGAGCTAACCAGTGCTAAGGCTCCGAGGCACAGAGACAGCTCTGACAACTTCAGAGTTGATTCCAACAGCTTGGATTCAACAGGAAAACCTTGGCTCCAACAGCTCTCTGGATTCGACTGAAATGGAGTGCTCAGAGCAAACCTTGGATGCGAGGATAAAGCTATGTCTCTAAGTTAATAAGCAACATTAATATGTGTATGTATGAACTTCAACTGATGAATGATATTACTATTGATTTATTTAATTAAATACACACACACACACACACACACACACACACACACACACACACACACACACACACACACGCAGTTTTTGTTTATTTATTTATTTTACAATACCCTCTCCAATGATTCCTGCACTTTACAGTTTACCAAAAGTTCACAAGTGTTTATCCCGTCCCCCACTGAGGCCGATTGTTTCAGAAAGGGGGTGGGTAACAGAACCGATTTCTATCTATCGTCAGGAAATATTAAGTAAGTTTTTTTTGTTTATGTTAAAACTTACATTCGTGATACAGGGGATTTTCTTGAACAAGTGTCTGAAAAGTACAATAATAGAGAATCTATGAAAGTTACTGTTATTCCCAACTGTTACGGGATTAAGGCTATAAGTGAAATTTTATGTGAAGTGAGTTCTCTTCGAAATAGGGAGATAGGGATTATTTGTAAACTGCTAGAACTGATGCTAGAAAATAATATATTTATTTTTAATCGACAAATTTACCATCAGATAGCAGGTGTGGCAATGGGTATGCCCATCATCAACATATATGCTAATCTTACTTTAAGGAAATGGGAAGAACAGTTTATATTCAATAATTCTAATCAGTTCTCTCATAAAATCTCCTTCTACAAAAGATTCGTTGACGTGTTTCTTGTATGGGAAGAAAATGAACATGAATTAAATAAGTTTATTGAGTTTTTAAATTCAACCACTAAAATTTTAGAATTTAAAATGAATAAATCTGAGCGCAAGATAAATTTCCTTGATGTGTTGATAAGCTATGATGATGTCAGCTTGGATACTAGTATTTTTAAGAAAGAAATCCATATGAATTGATGTCTTCACAACTGTAGCATGCATCCAAAGCATACTGTTAATGGTGTCAAAAGTCAATTTTTGCATGCCAGTAGGCTGAATACAAACCACAGAAAATTTATTGAGCAAATAGATAAGAAGTCCATGGAGTTTATCGAGAGAGGATATAGCCAAGATATGTTGGAGAATCTTAAGCAAACAATAAAAGATAGAATAAATAAGGCTAAACCATATTTTTTGCAGCAAGAGAAACAGGAAGTCAGAGTTGTAATCAGAAGAAGAATCATTATTTAACTACTTGTAATTTAAGCCGCCGTGATGCAGCGGTAGCGTTGTTGCCTCACATTCTCAGCTAGAGCACCTTGTGTGTGGAGTCTGCATGTTCTCCCCACAGTCGAATGGCGTTCGAAAGACATGCGTGATTGGGCATGCCTCGTTGGGCGTCGGGTTGGCACCTCGGCACCATAAAAAAAAAAATCAAATGCCAATCATTAGCGGACCGGAGTTCCACTGTGGTGACCCCTAACCGGGAAAAGCCGAAAGAAAAACAATGTTCATACAGAATCAGTTAGAAGAATTATTTCTAACAAATGGTCGATACTTCAGGCTCTACCAGAGGCTAAAGTAATTATTGGTGAACACCCAAGTTTTGTTTCTAAAAATTGCTCAAGCCTGAAAAATCGATTATGTTATCTTCTTCTTTCAGCTGCTCCTGTTAGGGGTCGCCACAGCAGATCAACTGTTTCCATTTCTTCCTGTCCTCTGCATCTTGCTCTGTCACACCAACCGCCTGCATGTCCTTTCTCACCACATCCATAAACCTTATCTTAGGCCTTCCTCTTTTCCTGTTACCTGGCAGGTCCATCTTTAGCATCTTTTTCCCAATATACTCTGCATCCCTCCTCAGCACATGTCCAAACCAATGTAATCTTGCCTGTCTGGTTTTGTCTCCAAACCTTCCAACCTGGGCTGACCCTCTAATATACTTATTCCTAATCCTGACCATCCTCATCACACCCAGTGCAAATCTTAACATCTTCAACTCTGCCACGTCAAGCTCTGACTCCTGCCTTTTTGTCAATGCCACTGTCTCCAACCCATATAACATAGCTGGTCTCACTACACTCTTGCAGATCTTCCCTTTCACTCTTACTGGTACTCGTCTGTCACAAATCACTCCTGACACTCTTCTCCACCCACTCCATCCTGCCTGTACTCTCTTCTTCACCTCTCTTCCACACTCACCATTACTCTGAACTGTTAATCCCAAGTATTTAAACTCATCCACCTTCGCCACCTCAACTCCCTGCATCCTCACCATTCCTCTATCCTCCCTCTCATTCACACACATATATTCTGTCTTAGTCCTGCTGACCTTCATTCCTCTTCTCTCTAAAGCATATCTCCACCTCTCCAGGGTCTCCTCCACCTGTTCCCTACTCTCACTACAGATCACAATGTCATCTGCAAACATCATAGTCCACAGGGACTCCTGTCTGATCTCGTCTGTCAACCTGTCCATCACCACTGCAAATAAGAAAGGGCTCAGAGCTGATCCTTGATGTAATCCCACCTCCACCTTAAAAGCATCTTTCACTCCCACCACAGACCTCACCGCTGTCACACTACCCTCATACATATCCTGTACCACTCTTACATACTTCTCTGACACTCCCGATTCAATTATGTTATAAAGATATGAATTATATGAATAAGAAGGTTCCAATTAACACATTGGGTACATTTCCCTGCCACAATTGCTCGTGTTGTAATAGCATTTGTTCAGAGAATTAATTTATACATCCAGTAAAAAGAGAATGATTTAAATTTAGCTGTTCGGCAACTTGTAACACCATAAATGTTGTATATTTGGTGGCATGTAAACAATGTATAAGTTTCTATGTGGGCGAGTCCACAAGGAAGCTTAAAGATTGCATTATAGAACACTGTTCGGAAATGAAAAGATCTATTCAAACGAATGCGGTAGCCAAGCATATGTTAGCAAGTGGTACTGATCATGATTTTGTATTTAGAGTTATTGAAACTACCTTTAATAACATAAGAGGAGGTGACATAAATAATAAGCTAGAATTGTCTGAATATAGATGAGTTATTAAACTGAGAGCTGACGTACAGCCAGGAATAAATGTTAGTGTAAGTGTGAAACCGGTGATGAAATGTAAACAGATGAATCTTAAATAATTTAAACTAACTTCCTGAGACTTTTTATTGAGAAATATTTTTTGAGAAAGAGCTGTTTGTATTTAAGTATATTATGTGTTTTTTAAATATATTTTTTAGAGATTTTTATATTGACTAGGGATAAGTTGGCTGTGTCACATGATTAATTTAATTATATAATGAGATGTTTGAACTTATGTTGTAAAACACTGATGAAGGATTTTTTTATCGTTTATCCCTAATTAAGCAGTTATTCTGATGTTGCAGATTTTGGGGAATTACTTTGTTTGTTGATGGGAGCTCACCTGGACACAACAGTGTAGATAGCAAGACTGCAACAGAGCAGACTATTCACCTTGATGAATCAAGCATTACAGCTCCTTTCACACCAGACACTGCCAACCAGGTTAGTCTTACAACTTCTGGGATCAATGACAGCTTCCGTTACCTTGGTTCATATGGAAAGACATTATATGAACATGTTGCAGTGGGCAATAACAGTTCAGTGGTCTTTCAGACATCAGCCCATGTCTTTCCAATTCATACATCAAAAATTTGCAGACAGCACATAATTTGGTAGATTCAGTCACAGGCAGAAGCTTAGATATGTCCCTTTGTTTCTCTCCCGCACAAGGCCATGGTGACAACAGCCGCTTCTCACCTGGGGTGGGGGGCATTACAAGGGGGAAGATGGTCCAATGTGCATGGTCCCTAACAGAGACCAATCTTAACATGAACATCTTAGAGATGAGGGCAGTCCTTCTAACGTTGTAGGCCTTTCAGGATGTCCTCCCTCTACGGATGGTCTCTATCCAGACGGGCAACATGACAGTAGTCTGATACATCAGCAAACAAGGGGGAACATGTTCATTCCCGCTGTGTAGAGAAGCGATGAGAGTTTGGCAATGGGTAATGTCTTCCATTCACTTTCTAATAGCAACACACATACCAGGGAAGTCCAATGTTTTAGTAAACAGATTGAGTAGAACTCTGCTACTGCCTCATGAATAGTATCTCAGTCCAGCAGTAGTGTCACAGATCTTTTGCCAGTGAGGCCAACCTTGCTGTGATCTTTTCACTTCTCCAAACTCAAAATACAGCATTTTTCCCCCTAATTCCCCCGCGCGGGAGTCACCTAAGGATGCATTAGTTACCCCCTCTAATTCCCACATTTCTACACAAAGCCTTTCAATAGAAGACCATAGTTATCCTCATTGCCCCTTTCTGACCACGACAAGTGTAATTCTCCTTTCTTTGGCCTGACCTGGTACACCACCCATGGATTCTGGACCCATATCCAGATCTTCTGTCTCACCAATCTAGTATCATCATCCAGACATTCAGGACATGAAACTATCCACATGGTTTCTGCACTTTCCATGGTGGCTAGTCAGTCCAGCCTTTTCGTCCAAGTAGCTCACATTATTACTTCATCTCAAAAGCCTTCCACTAGGAAAATATACAAGAATAATGGAAAAGTTTCTGCATTTGGGCCTCTGAGAGAAAAGTGGACCCTTTTTCAGCACCCATTCCTGTAGTATTGGAATTTCAAACTTCTATTTTCCACAATGGAGTCAGTTATTTGACCATTCAATTTCAGCTAGCAGCCACATCAAATTTTTTTGGGAGAACATCATGCCTCCATGACTTCCCTCAAATTGTGCAAAGCCTTCCTAAAGGGTACCTTCCTCCTTAGGCCTCCTGTTAAGGATCCCACTCCCCCCTGAGACCTCACTATTTTGCTCTAGTCTTTGAAAAAAAAATTTTGAACCTGCTGTCAAAGTTGATTTAAAATTTTTGTCATGGAAACTTTTCTTATTAGCCATTACTTCTGCTAGATGAGTGCCCAAAATTCAAACTTTGTCTTGCCAGACACCACGTATAATTTTTGATAAAAAGTTTCCTTATGAACCAACCTTACTTTTCTACATAAAGTAGCTGCAGAAACTTCCCTCAGTCAAAGCATAGCTCTACCAGCATTGTTCTCAATTTTTTTCTAATAAAGGTGAATACATGTTACACTTGTTAGATGTACATAGGCAACTAAGTTTCTAACTTCATCAAACCAAGCCATTTAGAAAGTCAGACTAGTATCCTTCATAAAAACTAAAATGGGACAAGGAGTTTCTAAGGTCAACTTAGGCAGGTGGTTAACTACCTATATTTCCAAAGTTTACAAAGACAAAGGGCTTATCCTACCAAGTCCACACTCAACAAGATCAGTCTCCACTTCTTCGACCTTCTTTTCTAGAGCCTCAGTTAATGACATCTGTGCTGCTTCTACATTGTCTATGATTCATACTTTAATTTTTCCTTACAGATTGGAAATGATCTTCAGAGATAGGTCTGCCTTCGGTTCGGCCATCCTCCAGAAATCATTCATGATAACACCCAGCTGACATAAGTAGTAGAGAACTCTGCCCTGTTTGTTGAGGAATGGACGGAAAAGATAACATCAGATACGAAAGTTATGTACTCACCACCATAATGATAGATCTTTGTTGTCTGTTTCCATCCTTCCTCAACTCCCCTCCCTCCATCCCCTTCCATTTCATGGAAGTTTTTTCATATTTTGGACATCTGGTATGAATTTATAACCCGCCTTTTAGGCAGGATTTCTTGCTCTGACAGCTCCAGAGCAGAATTTCTCTATACACTAATTACTCTTTCTTTATTTCACTGGTATTGATGTACATATAATCTGTTATTTCTTTCTAAGGAACTGTAGGCAAACTCAATATGTAGTAATGTTGGGACAACAGAAGGATTATAACCAAAAACAAAGCACCAGTTCCACAACAAAAAGGCTCAAAATAAAAGTAGAGGTTTAATAGGGCTTGTAACAGACCACAGCAATCCACAATACACAGAAAGTGCGCAGTACGCAGTGTAAAATCACATCAAACGTTTCGTCAAACCTTCTTCAGACAATACAAAACACATTAAGCCACTTGTCAGTTACTTAAATACAATTGAATATAATTAAATCAGCACCTACAACCAATAGAATAGGTAGATTAATTAGTTACATTATGATGAATATAAAACTGGTAGTGTGCCATTCTCAATACTAAAATATAACATTAAAAAGTCGCAAAATATCCTATCTACTTAGTGGATAAGCAATATATGTTATTGAATTTAATAAATACTTGTTAAAACATGATTATAATTAAAACCTTTCACAGAATTTTATAAAATGAGCAAATTATTAAATAAACAATACTACACTCTGCTGGCAAAATTTGATATTGCAACTTCCAATATTTAAGAGTAATAAATAGAAATAAAATGTTATAATGTATTAATATTAATTAATAAACTTTTTGAAAAATAAAATAATAATACACTTCTTAAATATAAGCCATCATAATTTAGCTGCCCTTAATTTTAAAACAGGTGCTAAAGAAAACATATCGTTAATCCCAGGATATTTATTTGATTCTAAAGTAATCTGCCAAAATAATTCTCTGTATTCTAATAATGTTTCCCACATTCCGCCTCTCGGGTCAATGGGTACTACTTCCACAACAAAAAATTCAAAACTAGAATCCTTACAAATTAATGTGTGTTTATACAGAGAATTATTGGCACATGATGTTCTGATATCATATGTATGTTCGTAAATCCTTTGTTTAATTCTTCTTTCACTTTTACCCACATAAAAAGCGTTACAGTTCTTACACAAAGCGATGTAAATAATCCCTTTTGTGTTACAGTTGACAAAGGATTTACATACCAAAGTTTTATTTCTTGCTACTAAATGGCAGCTATTACCTGTTTTTAAGTATGTACAATACCTACAGGCACCACATTTAAAACCCCCAGCTTTTTTCTTTCTTTTGTCAGTAATACCTCTAGAACTCGTCTCTATAATTCCTTTTATATTGTTACCTTTCTTATAAATAAATTTGATATCATGTTCAAAAATATAACCAAGGTCCGAGACCTTAGAAAAATTGATCCATTTTTTTTCAAAAATTTTTTTCACTATACTAGATTGACCATCATAAGTAGTAATAAGACCTGAAACAAAACCGTCTTTTGGGTCACCACCTGAATGTGTTCCCACACCAACTTCTGACTTGCCAAGTACTGGTGCAAATCTAGTTTTTCTCCCCTCCAGGACTTCATTCTTAATGTCCTCAAATAATATTTTTGGGTAGCCTCTTTGTGTGAACATCTTATACAAGTTTTCACATTCCCTACTAAAAATTTCATCATCTGAAGTCATCCTACATATTCGAACTAGTTGTCCTTTCAGTACACTTTTTTTCTGGTGAAACGGGTGGGAGCTAGAAAAATGCAAATAAGTGTTTGAAAATGTCTCCTTTCTATGTACCTTAGAAACAAATATGTCATCAGCCTTGGTAATGTTGACATCCAAGTAACATACCTCTCTAGTATCAAATTTCCTTGTGAATTGAAGAAAATGTGTTGTCCCATTAATATATTCCACAAATGTGTCAAAATCATCCTTTGTACCTTTCCAGAAAAAACATAGATCATCCAAGAATCTACAGTACAAAGTCCACTTGTCAATAAACCTTGGAATCAAGATGTACTTATTCTCCCAGTATGCCATAATGATGTTTGCATACAACAGAAGGATTATGGCTAAGAGGAGGAGCCTGAACTATGAATCCTAAAGTATGGTAAAGCGTCTGAAGCTGGATCCAAAACCTATTCATTAAGCAAGCATGGAAACAGACAACAAAGATCTACTGTTCTGGTGAGTAAATAACTTTCTTTTATACACAACAAATATGACAAATGCATACTATGCCACTAAGGGTGTCCTTACCTAACTTCTGCTTCAAACATGCAGAGATTCCTTTGGCAATGGCAATGCAAATTGCTATAAAGGTGTTTGCACTGCTCTCTGGTACATGTGATGATGACCTCCCTGGACAGCAGAGCTACCAAGTCATCGCAAACATCCACCTTCTTAAAAGGACTTACATGGGGTTCCAACATCTGTTTTTTGAGCTGGCTGCCCAGACGATGCATCATAATGTTGCTGTGTTTTGAACACCAGGCAGGTGTGACTTTCAACCTCTTTCCTCAAAATCAGGGACAAAGCCGAAAATAACGAGGGACAAAAGGCCAAAATCAGGAACAATTTGTAAATATTACTCTAATTCACTTGGAAAGTTAATAGATCAACAGGTTTTACATCAATAGGCATTTCATGAAAAACAAGAAACATAAACTCTAAATGACTGGATTTATTGACTGACTGCAATCCTTTTTGATTTTCCAGAAAAATAAAAAAATGTACAGTGGACAGGGCAAATGTATGAGGCAAAATCAGGGATGCTGTGTAAAATCAGAGTCAGTTGAGAACTGTGTAGACTGGTACACTCTGTGGAACACAAGCATCAGCAACTACATCTGTAACTGTATAGCAAATCAAAATAACAGCATAAGAATTATACCTCATATGGAACTTCTGAGTTTGCATGCAATACACCCCTGTGCCTCATAGATGTATAATTAATGTACTTGGACAGCTAGCATGAACATGCAGGCATGCATAGAATGCTTGTGACATGCAGCTGAATGTATTTACACTTTTTGCAGCCTCATTAGCATAAATAATGTGCAAACTAGTACTTAACCACAGTGTTCATGTGGGATGTTTCATTTTGGACACCACAATGAGCATCAAAGAAAAATGAGCAGCAAACTTATTTCAGTAGCTTGAGTTACTCTTCTGTCAGCACAGAAGCAACGATTGCACAGGAAATTTATAATTTATTTATCGGCATTTGTTTACCTAGAAAGTCTAACTGAGCAGTGCCCTTTTTCACTGGAGGTCCAAGGAGAAAAGCTTCACTATATAAATATCATGGACATCATTTGCATTGTTACATATTTTCCAGTCATTTTCATATATGAGCAACAGTATTTACTCATCCTTGACATCAGTACCATCATTTACAGTTATGCAAATACAATTTTTTTTTAAATACAGTGGTGTATATGCAGTGCGATACCATCAGTATTGATAAATTGTCAAATGCTGTATAAGAACATTTGTTACTGTAAAATCTAGGGCATAGAAATATAAGATAAAGAGTTAAAGCAGCCCAAAAAAAGGAAGGAGAGGAGGAGGCACAAGGAAGTTAAACCAGATGAGATGATAAAGGAGAGTATAGATGTGATAATAACACAATTAAGTTTTATACAGCAGAGAAGGATGGAAGACTGCGGTGGTGGTGCTGCAGTAGCGTTGTCGCCTCACAGTAAGACGTTGTCCTGTTCGATTCTCAGCTAGAGCGTCTTCTGTGTAGAGACATGCGTGAATGGGCGTACCTTCGTTGAAGGTTGTGCATCAGGGCCGGCAACTCGGCATGTAAAAATCTACTGCCAATCATTAATGGACCGGAGTTCCGCTGTGGCGACCCCTAACTGGGAAAAGCCGAAAGACACAACAACAACAGCAGAGAAGGATGGCATGAATTCCCATAGCTATATTAGTAACAGTTTAACAAGGGGAGGTGCAGGTGCAGTGCCATTTATAGATCAGATGTTGCTTCAGTTGGCATTTAAAAATCTTTCAGGTTGAACAGTGTTCCTAGTGGAGCGGATGATGTTCCAGCTGTTAGCAATGCAGCATGTAGTATGACCACAAGAACTGTCCTGCATTGTTGTTGTCATGATTAGTTATGGAGAGTAATGATTTGTCAGTGGAGAGTAGAAGTCTTTTACTAGTGTAAGGCTGAATGATGGACTGAAGTAATGGGAATTTTTCAGGGTTGCGCAATAGTTTGAAGGCTGTAATTAATTGTGAGTACAATAGGAATTATTTAGTTTGAGTCAATTTAATCATTTTAGAGAGTATTGTGATCTATATTGTTGGTTACGAATTTGGCTACTTTATTGTAGCATTGCTCTAGTTTGACTGATTGAGACAAGCTGAGATTGGTTAGGATAGGAAAGGCATATAATAGGGTGGGGGATAGAAAAGCAGCAACTATGCTTTTTCTAGCAGAGTCAGTGAGTTAGTGTTTTAGGCTATAGAGGCAGCATAGTTGGTGTCAGATAGCCCACAAAAGGTGCACAGAGGTGGACATAAGTATGGCAAGAGACATATTAATAGTGTTGCACATGCACTCAGTATTATCTCCCTATTAAGTGCCCCCTGAGACTGTATGGTTGCAATGTTAAAGTTAGTGTGCAGTACTACACATGTTACAACAGTTATCTACAGTTGTACCCTACTGCAATCAGTCACCACACAGCATAGAATAATAACAGGGGATGGCAGCCCAGTGACACAGAACAGACCCTCTCCCCCAACATTCAGGCAGTTCTAAGCTGTGTAATACCATCATCATTACCCTGCTGCATACCTTTCAATGTACATGGCATCCCATTGACACAAGACAGTCAACCACTACAGCCAGACAGCCATAGCATTTTGTACCAGCCCTACCTCAATCAGTACTCTCCTGTGATCCTACACCTTTTCACATACAACCCTAGCCAGAAGAGTCAGTAAATGATACAGCAGAATCACCCCCTACTTCCTCGCAGCCCTAGGCAGTGGGTAAAATATATTAGACCTCACAATTGTAGCTATCTTTCGGGGGAACACTAGCATTGGATAACCATATCCATTCCTTTCATGCTGTGACAGCCTACTGTCACTGGAAAATAATTATATGTGTGCACTCACATACTTTTCTGACATGTTTTGTCCTGACTCCTAGCTGTATACTTATCTACCAAAGGCAGCAGATGTGTCTGTGTAATATATATATATGTATATATATATATATATATATATATATATATATATATATATATATATATATATTAATATAGGTCTACTTCTCTTGTTCAAAAACACACTTCTTCGAATAAGAGAAACCCAAGACCCACTTTAGCGAAAGTGCACTTAACCGAAAGTGCACTTTCGTAAAAATCAGTTTGCCGAAGCATGGTACAGTGGGATAAGGAAATATACCTTTTCCCCACTGTGGTGCGATCTCAGAGTTAGTTTATAGGTTCATAGGTTGGTATTAGGCTATCGGACCTAGGGCCTATACAAGCCTAGCCATACCAATTCCCTGGCTATTTCTTCTCACAATATTTTCTTCCCTGGACCCCTGTCTAACAGGGCAACTGACATGATCCCTGGGGTGAATTTCCTATCTCCCATCCAATTGTCAAGATTCCTTTTGAAGAGGGCCAAAGAGGTGCTCTGCTTGACATGTATGGGCAGTCTATTCCAGAGTCCGGGGAGTCTCTGGGTCCAGAACCTTTCCCTCTAGCATGTTTTCTTCATTGTGATGACAAGGTTTAGATCCCTGTAGCATGTGGCTCTGAGGGATTGGGATTTCTTTAAGTGTAGCATGTCCAACAGCTCTGGGTTTGACATGGCCTTGTATGTTAAGCAGAGATTGCCTCTGAGTAGACGAAATGCAACACAGTATAGCTGGAGTTTTTTTAGACAGTCAGCATAGGGCATCTGCTTTAGGCTTGTGATTCTTTTAGTGGGGTATTTCTGCAGCCTTTGAAGTTAATGCAGATGTCTTGAGAGGTACATACCAAATGGGGCACTGTATTCTATAATGGGGCTAATGAGGGATGAGCACAGTGGGACAATGACCTCCTTTTTCTCGATGAAAAGCCCTTAGTGATGAGGTGTGCCACACAGAAAGATCAACTGACTGTTGTAGTGATGTGGTTATTGAAGGTGAGACCACTGTCCACCTGTGTCCCTAAGTCTCTTTTCACACTTTCAGTGTTTAGTGTACTGCCACCTATGTGGTAATTCACTGGGTACATATTTTTTTTCCTAAAGGGGATAACTAAACATTTCTTGGCATTGAGCTTGAGCCCATGGCTCTGGCACCAAGCATCTGTTTCTGTAAGGCCCTTTTGTAGAATATCCACATCATTTGGGGATTCAATAATGGCTCGCAGTTTGCAGTCATCTGCGAACTTTGTTAGCCAGAGTCCCTTAATATTGGCCTGTACTTCAGAGAAGTAGATGCAAACAAGAGCGGTCCCAGGATTGAACCCCGAGGTACCCCACTTGTCTAGAGCTGGATTTGGAGTCGGCTACTTTTACAGTGTGGGTTCTGTCAGTAAGCCAGTTGGCAACCCATCGAGTGATGTAGGGATTAATGCCCAGCTTAGTAAGTTTATCGATGATTCCAGAGTAGGGGATGGTGTTGAAGGTCTTGGCGAGGTCCAGATAGGCTGTGTGGACTGCCTTACCCTCGTCCACAGCTCTGGAGACTGATTAGAAGAAGTCAATCAGGTTCAGGAGACAAGATTGGCCCTTCACGAACCCAAACTGGGTGGGGTCCAGTGTTTGAAGGTTGCCAGTGTCTTTGTTAATAAGTTCCATGATAATACGTTCCATGGCCTTGCAGATCAGGCTTGTCAGACTGATGGGGCAGTAGCTTCCAGGATCCAAGGTGGATCCCCCCATTGTGGAGTGGGATAACTGTAGCTGTGCACCACTCAGTGGGTACGAAGCCTGAGGTGAAGCTATGATTAAACATGACACTTAGGTGAGGTGCCAGTTCATTCTGTACTTCATGTAGTACACAGCTCAGGATATCATCTGGTCCCATGGATGCTGTATTCGTAACTTTGGAGAATGCGGTTTCTACCTGTGTGGCCGTTATTACCAGAATATGGCAATCTTCCGGTATTGAGATGGGCCCTTTAGGGGGTGAAGTTGGCAACTGAATCGATCTGCCAGGATATTGGCAATATCCTTGGTATCAGTATATTTAATGCCATTCTGTTGTAGCTAAGAGCAGATCTGAGCATTGCCATTTAGATTCTTGACATAGCTATAAAATTCCTCGTGGTTGTCTTTGGAATTTTTGGCAATTTTATTTTCATAACTAGCTTTGGAGGATTTTATAAGGGATCTCAGCTTTTTACTGAGGCTGGTAAGGGAGTTTTTTGCATCCTGGGATTTCCCTCTTTTCTGCAACAGTTTCTTCCTTTTGTTGTAAATTTTATTTATGGCAGGGGACCACCAGATTGGCTTCCTTTTTTTGAAGTAGAGCATCTTGGTTCTATTTGGGATGGCACGATTCATGCACGAGTTGATGTGCTCGCACAGTGCCTTAGTGTAGGATCCAGCAATCGAACTTTCAGTTCCCATCTGCATGGGTGTCGTGAAGTTTGTCACTGCTGACTTGAGTAGCATGAAGCTGGCTTTGGAGAAGTTTTTTATAGAGGTTTCCTTACTGGGGGATGGAGGAGGGATGTGGATATCAAGGGTGATTAGCTTATGGTCAGACCTCACCAGTGAGGGGGTAACCATAGGTGTGAAGCGTTGATTTCCCATGTTGGTAATGACCAGGTATAGGATATTGGAGCCCCTGGTGGGACTATGGATTAGTTGATGCAGGGCATTGGAATTTATGAATTCCAAGAACCTTTGGGAAAAGGTGTTGGTACACGAGTAGTTTTCCCAGTTAATGGCAGGATAGTTGAAATCACCCTGTATTAGGGTGTTTAGTTGTATCTTAATATTTTCCAGTATGTTTAGAAAGGTGTAGTGTGAATCTTGGGGCATGGTGGGGGATCTGTAGCAAGCTACAATTTGGATTGCAGTCTTACCTAGTGTTAGTTGCACCTGGAGAATATCTGATGCATTGTGTTGGGCAGCTAGCCTGGTGGTGTGAATATCCTTTGTGAATATGGACACTCCTGCACCTTTAGTGTTTTGGTCCTGGTTTGGTGGCCGAAAAGTGTGGTAAGAGTTGTGGCATGGTATTGCAGGGGTGCTCTCTGGAGCCTTGAACCAGGTCTCAGTTACTGCACAGATATCAATGTTCTCCATTTTTAGGAGTGCCTCAACTGAGTGCATTTTGAGGTTTAGACTTCTAGCATTGAGTAGCATTATCTTCAAATTTTGCATGCTTGTACCAGTTACAGTGGTGGTTTTGTCCTTTGAACATTGCCTAAAAAAGGCACTATAGGGGTGGCAAGAGCCTTAGCCAGTAACCTGAATCCCATGGGTGACAGGTGCAGACCATCTCTGGCAAAGCAACATGGTCTGTCAATAATGTCATCCCAGGCAGATAGATACTGGATCCCCTTTGAATGACACCAGAAGCTTAGCCAATTGTTGAAGTCAATCATTTTGTCCTTATACTTATATATAAGTAGTGAGGGTGTGGAGAAAAAACATGTGTTTCACTTTGCCGGACTACTAACTCTGAGATTGTACTACAGTGGTGAACAGGTATATTTCCTTATCCCCACTTTCCGTGCTTTGGTAAAATGATTTTCACAAAAAATGCATTTTCTTTAAAGTGGGTCTTGGGTTTTTCTTGTTCGAAGAAGTGTGTTTTCAAACAAGAGAAGTAGACATATATATATATATATATATATATATAATATATATATATATATATATATATATATATATATATATATATATATATATATATATATATATAAAATATATATATATATATATATATATATATATATATGTATACACACACACACACACACACACACACACACACACATATATATATATATATATATACACACATATATATATGTGTGTGTGTATGTATGCATTTATGTATATGTATATATACAGCTTATATTAGTACTTAGGTTCATAGGTTCATAGGTAGGTACTAGGCTATTGGCCCTAGGGCCTATATAAGCCTAGACAAAAAGGTACTCTGGCTGTCACCACCCAAGAAAATTATTTTCCTGTGCCCCTGTCGAGCAGAGCCACAGAAGTGAATCCCAGGGTGAATTTTCTATTTCCCATCCAATCATCAAGATTTTTCTTGAAGAGTGCTAATGAGGAGCTCTGTTTGATATAGATAGGTAGTTTGTTCCAGAGTATGAGAAGTCGCTGGGACAGGAATCTATCCCTCCAGCATGTTCTGTTTATTGTGGTGACAAGGCTTAGGTCCCTAGAGCGTGTAGCTCGGAGGGATTGGTATTTCTTTAAGTTGAGCATGTCCAATAGTTCTGGGTTTGACATGAGCTTTGTATGTTAGGCAGAGATCGCCTCTGAGTAGGCAATATGCGGCGGAGTAAAGCTGGAGTTTTTTGAGAAGGTCTGCGTAGGGCATCTGTTTGAGGCCAGTAATCCTCTTTGTGAGGTATTTCTGCAGCCTTTCCAGTTGTTGTAGATGTCTTGTAAGGTACATACCAAAAGGGGCATTGTACTCTATAATGGGTCTAATGAGTGTGAGTAGAGGGGAACAATTACCTCTTTTTTCCTGGATGAGAAACCTTTTGTGAAGAGGTAGAAGGATTTCCTGACTACTGTGGCAATATGATTATCAAAGGAGAAACTACTGTCCACCTGTGTCCCAAGGTCTCTTATCACACTTTCGGTGTTAAGCAGACTACCGCCTATGTGGTAGTTCATGGGTACTATTTAGTACCAAAAAAAAAAACACAATCCGAGGAAATCTCACCACAACCAAAAACCTCAAATGGCTGCAAATGCAGCAAACAGTCCACTCAGTGTAGATAAAACTATATATTTATACTGAGTGGACTGTTAGCTGCATTTTAAAGCCATTCAATGTTTTACTTTGTTTATTTGTTTCTACTTGCTTATTCTGTGATTCTGCTGTGCTGCTGATTTTATCCTGTTTTCTTCTATTCCTGACTTCCCTTCAGCTCCATCATTTATAAGCTTGGATTTGTCATGATTTGTTGTAATGTCTAGGAAGGAGCAAAGCTGGATCAGATAGTTTCTGTCACTAACTAGTAGAAATCTGGTAGGAGCAGTGAGGAGACAGTCATCCAGCTAAGGGAACACAAAGAACTCCTGCAGTCTGAGATGACCTGTCACCACTACCATGCAATGGATGAAAACCTGGACTGCCATGGTGAGGCCAAAGGCCTCTGAACTGAAAATGGCTGGCTCCCAGCCAGAAGCAAAGAAATCTCCTGGATCGCCTGTCCATTTTGCTGCAGTAACATGCAGCCTGAATATCTAGTGCTCTAGTGAGCCCATCCATTTGTTCCTTCTTCAGAAGTGGGAAGTTAGACTGCATCATGACCAACCAGAACTTGGAATGTTTGACATGCTGGTTCAGCCCGTTGAGGTCCAAGTTTGGCCTAAGGTGCCTATTTTTTTCTGGGATCAAAAAGAACCTTGAGTAAGTTCTGAATCCTTGTTGGTCTGAAGGTACCTCTTGGATAACTTGCTTTTATAGCAGGTTTTCTATTTCTAACATCACTACTTTTCTTTGACAGGGTGGCATGTTGGGAAGTTTCTTTAGTGATGGGGGTGGAGAAATAAAGGGATATAATAACTTCTGGATACAACTGTCCACACTCAGACATCTTTTGTGACGAATGTCCAGGCTTCTGGGCGCAGAAATAAGCACTGACCCTCCCAACTGCCTCCAGAGTTCAGCAGTGGGACAACCATTCAGGAGCACTGGTAAGGCCTCTCGGAGAAAAGTCCCCAGAATCCTTGGTTCTGATGGCCTCCTCTGATGTGAGAGATTTCTATCTAGAATATCCTGAAAAAAATCCTTGGGATTTCTGGAACCACAGCTTTTTATCTCCTTTCTGATTTCTGGTTTTCAAGGAATGAGTTCCATGACATCTGGTTCCTTCCATGCCTGTTAAAAGATCAGATCCACCATCTCACCAGCCAGGGGAAACTACCCAGGAAGTAGCTGAGATGGCTCCAAAAGCTTTGAGAAAAACTGATTCCTATTGGGAAGGGACTTCAGAAGATCAACCTAATTTTTATCTCAGACATTTGAGGGTCTTCCCAAAAGAGATGTCCTCAAGTGGTGATCCAGAAGACTCCTCTCCTTCAGAAAAATCTATGTCTTCTGTCAATGACTCCTGGGGGAGTCAATATTCCTCCTCTTGCACTTATGCTTCTAAGGAGCCTTCCTGGGAAGATGTTCCAGAGTTGACTTGGAAGACCAGTGGGGTATCCTGAATTAGAACTGTGCTGAGGCCTGTATGAACCAGCTATCCCGATGGAATAGACTGAGCAGGATTAGGACCCAGGCCACCCAGTTGAGGAGCAGATGGAGTTGAGCGGAAAAGAAATGTCCTGTCTCCAGCACTGGATAAAGCTCTCTCCACTGCCTCTAAAGCAGAAGCCAAGAGGGAGCCCAGGGGCAAAGCTACCACACTGGGATGAGCAATGGGAATAACTCTATCCTGCTCCAAGACCAAGGCCTGAGCCAAGCTATCCAAAGTTGAAGCCCTGAGAGAAAGGGATGGCTGTAACAACTTGGGAATCGAGTTCTTGGCCACAGAGTTGGCACTGAATCTACGGCTCTGAGATCCATCTGGGTCTGAAGAAACTGGAATTAGTTGAATCAGAGAAGATTACAGAGTAGACAAAGACCATAACTTTGGATCTGGTGTGGACAGCCCAGGAAATCTCAGATCGAAAGACCCAAAAGCTAGAGGTCAGATCAGGGTAGGAGAAGCCAAAGGCAAAAGGGAAGTTTTAAAGCTAATGGGTCAATGGGAGACAGAGATGGAAGAATTCCAACTAGATTTGGGTTTTGAGGAACTTCCTTATCATTCTATCCACATCAGCTTCTGTGAGACGTCTGGTAGATCATAAGGAGGAAGACATGGATGGAGGTCTGGAGGATTTCTGTCTGAGTCTCTCCTGAAGAAAAAGGGAGTGCAGCCTACAGGAGACTGACTCGATAGAAAACCTCAGCTTTGGCAAGGGTGTTCTTCTCAGAGGAATCGGATTCAAAGTGGTTGTTAGACCTAAGGGCCATGAAAGCTTAGCAGATGGAGCTGAAGCCAATATTGATAAAGCAGAGTGGTCAGGTGACTGCTTCCTTGTCTCTCTGCTTTTCTCTTTAGGCTTATCACTGTTGTCTCCCTTTTGCCTAGCCAAAGAGTTTTTCCCAGATTGGGGGACACTCCAGAAGCAGATGATGATTTAGAAGATTCACCAGATGGAAGAAATGTAAATATACCATCTGTGAGATATCTTGTTTTAGTTTTTTTATCAAGCTCTTTTAAATCTGCATTTGGTATCTTTAAAACTTGGAAATGTAATATTGAAGTGCAATATTGTTTTTTTGATATTGTTGTCCTATCATAGTACAAGTGGATGGTATTTTTACCATTTGATCTGTATGAAGTATTGGCCTGTTACCCAAAATGGTAAGTATTTTAACCCATGATCCTTTTCTTGTAATACTGTGTTGTTTATACAGAGTATTGGTAGAAATCATATCTTTTTTTCCCCTGTTGTGTTTATTCTTATTTTTGTGTTATTGTCTACACACCGTGCCACTTTCGCATGATGTCTTCCTTTGTCAGAACTGTTACATTTTTGAGGTAATGTACAGCATCTAATAGAAATAGAGCTGTTTATTGAAATGTTTATGTCAGACTTCGATTCTTTCTCTACTTTTATGTATGCCTGACCTTGTTTAGCTAACCATGCTGTTATATTTGTGTTAAATGTTATCCTCCCAAACATACATGCTGTATGCTCTTTACAACTGAAATTGTCTTGTGTTCTATTTTGTGTAGCATTTTCCTAATTTTTATTTGTGAAATATTGTAATGCCCTCTGTTTTGATGTTCAGAATGATGCAAATGAAATGCAGATGTCTGTGTTGAATGCTGCATGCCTTGTCTCGCAGCTGCATTTTTATCTATAGTCCTTGAAGCATGTTCCAGACACTGAGCATTCAGCTTGTCTCAAGCTGTACCAGGATATATGTATGCTAGCAAACAGAAATACATGTATTTAACTAACTATATTATTGCTACATATATTATAGCAACAGATGTGTATATGCATCTAACTAGCAAATAGATGTGCACATTCATTTATACATTTTTAAACATATTTATATAGTCCCTCTGTTTTATTTTAAATCTAAAACTGCCTATATTAGTATGTACTTTTTAGCCAAGTTATATTGCTATTAACTAGAAATACACTGGGAAACAAAACCTTTAGTTTTATTTTAATACAGCAAGTTAACACAGTTTTATATTGTCAACACAATGATGACAACCATTACTATTAGAACTGGATGAATTTGAATATGACTCTATACAGTGATATCCTGTACAGTAATTTATTGACAATGTTTGAATACTTTATTGCAAATTCATTGCAATCTTGTGTTTTGGAAAAAAAACATGTCACAAATGTCAAGCTTTGACTTGTTACTCCACATAGATAAACCATTTACTATATAATGTACAGAATACACTTGCTTGTACAGATTGTTTTTGCATTTGTACATACATGGCTGTAATGTACACTCAGTCCAGTTTTTAAACTTAGCATTAAACTGAAGCCTGCTAATTACATTACTTGAAACATTAAAATGTATTTTTGGTATTACTACTTTGCCCTTTGATTTGAGTCTCTTTTGCAGTACTGTTTACACAGTTAGTGTAAAATTGAAAGCATGCCCTCCTCCCTGTAGTATACATTATTTTATTGCAGTATTGTTTATTTGCTTTATGCAGTGAGAACTGAATGTATGCTTGCCCTTTGACTGTTACCTAGACTGTTACACTTTGGTCTTACACATTTGCTTATTTTTTGGCAATTTTGAAAAGCAAAAAAATATTTTATAAAGCTTTTGCTGTTACCTATACTGTCAAAGTTGTAGTAGGAATCGCTTTTACTCATTTTGAAAAGACGTTTACTGTTACTAGTAGCTATCCATACCCTCCCTTTTTGTAAAGGGACCTGCATAATTTAACTGCATACTATAGTCTATATACTGACTGTAGTCGGTGTAGTATTTACTTGCAGACTTTTGTTCTTTTTGCTTAATGCTGTACGTGGATACTTAACAATAATGTTTTAGAAAAACATAGGCCATTTGGCCTGGTGACCAGTCTTGTTTTGTTGACCTTATAAATTTCAGTACCAGTAACATTTTAACTGCATACTATAGTCTATATACTGACTGTAGTTGGTGTAGTATTTACTTGCAGACTTTTGTTCTTTTTGCTTAATGCTGTACGTGGATACTTAACAATAATGTTTTAGAAAAACATCAGCCATTTGGCCTGGTGACCAGTCTTGTTTTGTTGACCTTATAAATTTCAGTACCAGTAACATTTTATCCTATGCAACATTTCTTGTAACTGCCCATTCCAGCCTGGAAAGATTTGAGCTCACATTACTTACTTTTTTCTTTCTGCACATTCCAAACGCTTAACCCTTAACTCCTTTAGCACTTACTCGTACCTTCAGTCATTCTTTAACATACTTGCAACTTGATATTAGAATGCAGCTGTAAAACTCTTAGAATTATAATAAACATTTATAATTTGCCTAACTATGCATAATATTGCTTTCGAATACTGTTTTTGTGGAGTATGTGCTATTTTTATGCTATTATACAATTACAAAATATTGTAAGAAACAAAAGAGATACTAGCTTAACTAACATGCTTAAAACAAATATATGTACATGATTTACATTTGCTGTCATTTGCCTTTTGCTGCACTTTAGATGAAAAGAAAGTACATGCATGTCAGTCTTGTGTCGTCATGTCTTTTCTGCGTTTAACTACTTTCATTTGATTTCTATACTTTAGAACTGTTTTGTTATTTGAAATGGTTTTAAAATCACTATTTAAGTGACTTGCTTTAAATGAGTGAAAGTTTGTGCTGTGTACCCTTAACCATTTTCTAAACGTAGAATAATACGTCGTAAATTATTTTCTATCAGCATATTTAACTGCTGTTGCTTTAACTCTTTGCTTTACTAACCAGATTATATTTGTCAGTATTCTGTTCTGCTGACATTAAAGCTCTTATGCACTTCTGAAAAAGTGTTCGCATATGCTGTCTGAACTTTTTGAACTTACTCTGACTGTGTCTTAGAAGTTTATTAAATCTTTTTGTCAGTTCACCATGAACCTTGTCTCTGTTTTTATGTTTTGTAATGCGCAGAGGTTTTATGCCACTTTTGTCTAGCAAGATGTATAGAAGATTTACTAAATAACTGACTTGACTGATATTGTAACTCTGAAATTAACATTTTACATGTGGTGACAGGACATAATGCATCTGGTTGTTTACCATTACTTTTATGACATTGGACACAGAAAGCAGTTTCATATAACTTGCACAATAAACGTTTACTGTCATACAAATGATGTTGTTGTTTAAGATACCAGTCAAATGTAATGCATTTATATAAAGCATTGACATTAACTTTACCTAGTAAAGTACTACATGTGCTACAGTTATGTTTATACCAATCTTTAAATTCTGACCATACATGTGCTGGACTATTATTACTGTCTACCTGAAAGGTAGTGTTACACTTAACAGTTCTTTTGTTTATGGTATCCATACTGTAGAATGAGAAACAAAAAGAGAATTACCAGTTTCTGTGTGGAAGGTGGCCGAATCTTCTGTCGAGAAAACGTAGAAAGTCACTTGTTGATTCTCGCAAAAGGTGGTCATACACAGCTGGCAGATTCAGCTGTGTGAATGTACAGGACCTGTGGAACTTGCAGAAATGCACTGTTCTGCTACTGGATACTGTGCAGAAGAAGGAGGAGGCAAACGTTTGCACTGGAACTGAACGTACTAACTGAATAAAATAAAAAAGAAGCTGTAGTTGTCACAATAAGAAACCATTCGGTCCGTCAACTGTGGCTCACCATTGAAAAATTATATGACGTCTTCTGTTGGTTTCTTGCTGTTACTTGCATTTACATGAAAGCATACCAAAGTATATTTAACTACTTATTGCAATCAACTAGTCTTATGGTGGTGCTGCGGTAGCGTTGTCGCCTCATAGCAAGACGTTGTCCCGTTCGATTCTCAGCTAGAGCATCTTCTGTGTGCAGGCATACGTGAATGGGGCGTGCCTTCGTTGAAGGTTGTGCGTCAGGGCTGGTAACCCGGTACGTAAAAATCCACTACCAATCATTAGCATACTGGAGTTCCGCTGTGGCGAGCCCTAACCGGGAAAAGCCGAAAAACACAAACAAAACTAAGTACAATAAATACACCGAGACACTGCTTTAGTTAATATGCGTCACTGTTACATTTTCCTTTCGGATCTACAACCATGCAATACAGATGTTTTCAGCTCTCTATGGCAAATTCCCAAAGCTTGTTTACTATTACACTCATATTTATACCAAAAAGTCTGATACTTTTTCTCAGAGTCTGATGTATAACAGTTCTTTCTTTGTATAACAGTTTTCCTTTGTTCCCCTGTTCTTGGTTCTTTGTAGTTTGATGACCCATGGAAACTCAGTCTTGCATTATCTGAAACGTGGTGTTCCAGCACTATCTGAAACTTGATGTTACATCTCTTTACTTCGTTGATGTCCTCCCAGCTGCCATCTAAGCAGTTATTTTTACAGACTTTGTTTCTCAATAACATACTCCTTTACATGGATGCCAATATCTAAGCTATGCCAGCACACTTACTACTACTAAATTAACCCTTTATAATTCTTGCAGCTTTTTATTCAAACTAATAATCATGCTAGCAACAGTTACTATTATTCCTTCACCCCCCCCCCCACACACCCCAAAGAATTATATATGCCAACTCTTAGGTTGAACAACAGTGGAGAAAAAGGCAATCTTCACTTTCAGCAAAGGCAATTTCAGCAAACTGGCTTTAGTTTATTTGTGTTTGCTGAAATTGCCTTTGACAGACTGACATGCTCCTGTCTATTTAGCACTACTGTCTTATGTACTTATGCAGCATTAATGCTGCACCTCATTAATGTGCAGCATGCTTTATAAATCTAGCCCCTACTGTGCAAAGCATCAAAGCTGTTCTTCCCACTGGGAAACTATAACTTTTCCTTGTTTGACACAGTATGTCAACAGAACTCCTGATTATATAACAGCTGCAAAATCTGTCTGAAGACACAGAGACAGAAGGTAAACAACACCTACCCTCAGCAATCACTAAAGCACACACCAAAAGCATCACCTAATACCATGCATAACCCTACACTCAATAATCCCCTAGAAAAAAGCCCATAAGTCAAGAAAATACTTTACCTACTACTCTTCATCCATGTCCAAGTCCCCATAGACAAGGTTCCCTACCATGGCCAGCTACAGTTCACTCCCTATGACAAAGCACACAACTCTTACCTAAACCTACTAGAGGTAATTGCCATCCAACCAAATACCCTATTCATGGGAGACTTTATCTACCCCTCTAGAGACTGGGAAAACATACACTTCCTCTAACTCACAGGCACATATCCTGGACTTAATCAACACAAACACCCTGGACCAGATAGTGCACTCTCTAACCAGAGGATCAAACCTATTGGACTTAATACTCACCGACATGGGAGACCATTACACCCCCACCCTGTTTCATGTCTTCATTCATGAAGTAAAACCACAAAGCTGTTTCCCATGCTTGGGAGGAATACAGATAAGGTAGTGACGGTCAGCTGCAGCTTTAATTTTGCATTTAAGTTGTGCCAGCATCCATCATGTGGAATTCATTAGTTACGGTTTGTCTCCTCCTGGGTTTTGCCAACTCTCGAAGCTTGTCATCTTCCTCCACCTGGTCACAGGATATAATCAACCGCATTAACAAATTAAATACTACATGGAAGGCTGGACAAAACTTTTACAATGTAGATCAGTTATTTGAACTGTCTGTGTGGTGCAATACTGCATGGTCCAAAACTGCCTTTAAAGACTTCCTTTTCTGGAAAAGTGAAGCTTCCTGATAACTTTGATTCATGAACTCAGTGGCCCAATTGTCCAACAATCCGAGAGATCCAGGATCAGGGATCTTGTGGTTCATGTTGGGCATTTGGTGCTGTAGAGTCCATGTCTGACCGTGTCTGCATTCACTCTGGGGGAAAGCAAAATGTGGAGATATCTACTGAAGATCTGCTTTCATGCTGCGGCTTTGAGTGTGGAATAAGATGCAATGGTGGCTATCCATCAGAACCGTGGCAGTACTGGACTGAAAGTGGCTTGGTATCGGGGGAGGCTGTATGGTTCTGGCATAGTTTGTAGGCCATATATTATTCCTCCCTGTGAACATCACGTGAATGGCTCACAGCCACCATGTTCTGGAGAAGGAGGTGACACACCACCCTGTGAGAAAAAGTGTGATGCTGGTTATACTGCTTCATAAGAAACGGACAAGATTTACGTTGAATCTGCCTATAGTGTCCCTTCCTCTCCTGAAAGCATAATAGAAGAAGTTTATAAGAATGGACTCGTGGAGGGGGCCTTCACTGTGTATGAGGACTTCCTGCTGTATAAATCAGGTGTGTACCAGCATCACACTGGAGAAGCAGTCGGGGGTCATGCTATTAAGATCTTGGACTGGGGCATAGAAAACAACACTCCTTACTGGCTGTCTGCTAACTCATGGAATACAGACTGGGGTGATAATGGCTACTTCAAAATCCTCCATGGGCCGGATCATTGTGGTACTGAGTCTGAAATTCAGGCTGGAATTCCAAAAAATGCAGCAGAGCTTTTTAACAGTATCCTCTTTTGAACAGTAGAAGAAGTGTGTTGTAGCAACAGAGTCAGAGAGAAAACATTACTGAAAATCACTGCTTTTATTTTAAATGTAAGGACATACTTTTTAACTGTTATAATGAAAGCCAGCTCCAAATCATGCTTGCCTAAGTGCAATTAGGTTTTACATTTTTAATTGTATTAGTTTTAGTCTTGTGTTTACATGAGACTGCTTATAAGAATGATACCTTTTATAACTGACCATAAATTGAGGACCATGTTTTTTTTAATTAGTGCATTCTAATTGGGAGACATTTTTGCCTAATTTGCATGTAAACTGTATTGTGTATTGAGTCCCAAAGGTGGGTGGGGGGGGGTGGCGGTGAGCGGGGATTCTGCAGTAACTGACTTTAGTCCTGCTTATGAGAAGTGCCCACTGTCCTACTAGCAGCCTTGCTAATATAGAATCACTACAGATTCAGACATTCATAAGGCATGGCATCATTTAAGTTCAGGAAATGTTTAACAGGTGGCATGATGCCAGGGTAATCTTATGGGCTAGGCTTGTAAAGGTTCCAGGGCCATTAGCCTAGTACACACCTATGAACCTATGAACCCTCAAAATAAAAAAACAACATGGAAAACGCAACTAAACCTGTAACAGTTAAGCACTATGCTAAAGCAAACTACAGCCTATTATACAACAATTTGTCAAACTTCACAGCTCCCCCAACCCCGACAACAAAATTACCTATGCAAAATTATTTGCAGAGATCCTGTGCAAACAAAAATGGCTGCACTGAGGCTGCAGAACCTACCAGAAGTAAGCCCAGATCTAATACCAAAAACAAACTGCAGTGGTAGAATCCTTATCTTAACAGGCTATGTAACAAAAGAAAAAAAGACATGGCCAAAATCAGAAAGAACAACTCTCATAGAAACAAGAGCTCTCTAATTCAACTAAACAAGAAACTAACTGGTCAATAAAGTCTAACAAAGCCAATTATGAGGTCAGGATACAGGAAGGCCTCCCATGCTAAGGACAATCACAATGCCTTCTTCAGCTATGTCAGGAACCTTAAAGGTAATACTCTGCAGTTGTGCAGAACTGGTGGTAAATGGCACAATCATCACTGACCAGGGTAATATAACAAAATCAACTGGCTGATATATTTAGGTCTAACTTTACCTTCCACTCCCCCACTAGCCCCTGTGAAATCCCTTCTAGCATGTCCTCCTCAAGTATCAACAGAGAGCAAGTCCCGAAGGCGCTCAGTAAGGCCAAAAACACTGCTTTAATTGGCCTTGACAATATCCCAGTTTCTTCCTAAATCAGATAAAACATGACCTAACAGGACCACTTAAGGCACTCTTCAGCTATAGTTTCAAAACAGGTTACGTGCCAGGTGAATGAAGAGCTGCAATGGTCATCCATCTTTATAAGAGTGGACTGTCAACAGACCCCAGGAATACAGACCCATCAGTATGACAAGTCTAATATGCAAAGCCATGGAACAAACTATCATGGAAATGATCAACAAGGACATTGTCAACCTTACAGACACTAGACCCATCCCAGTTTGGCTTTGTTAAGGGAAGGTCTTGCCTACTTAACCTTGTAGACTTCTTTGAGAGGGTCACCATGGCTATGGAAGAGGGGAAATGGTGCATACCACCTACCACGATCTGGCCAAGCTGTTTGATACAATACCTCACTCAAGTATCATTGACAAACTATCAGAACTAAGCATAAATCCCTACATAACTCATTGGATTGCCTGCTGGCTCACAGATAGGACCCAAGAAGTCAGGATCTGTGTGACCACCTCCACCAAGAGAGCGGTCACAAGCAGAGTATCCTAAGGCCCTATATTGGCCGTGTTCCAGTTTGGCATCTGCTACTTAGAAGTCAAGGCTAATGTCAAAGGCCTCTGATTCACCAAGTTAGCAGATGACTTTAAATTGGACGCTGTCATAGATTCCCCCATAACACCAATTTCCTACAAGAGGGTCTACCACAGACAAATGAGTGGTGTGAAAGCTATTGATTAAAACTCAGTGCAAAGAAATGCATTATAGTGTCCTTTGGGAAAGCATCTGCCCAAGCTAGTTACTTCATCAATAAAACATCTCAAAGAGTTGAATCAATATGTAGGCATCTGGGAGCATATATAGACAGTAATCTGGCATTTCACCAACATGTAGCCAAGACAGTAAGAAAATCATTCTATGTCACCCAACTCATAAGCAAGGGTATGACATCCAGGTCCATGGAAGTGATATAATAGTACCTCTCTACTCAACCCTTATCAGATCCACCATTGAGTACAATGCCCCCTTTGATGTGTACCTAACTAGGCACTTGCAAAAGCTGGAATACCCTCAAAGGCTCCTCATCAGAAGAATCCAGGGTATTAATATCCTGTCATACACAGATAGCCTTAAAGTCTTATCTCTGTACTCATTCTCCTACAGATTACTGAGAGACAATCTATGCCTGACATATAAGGCATCTTTAGATCCAGCTCTTATAGATCCCTTGCACATCTGCAAGACATACAGCACCAGAAACACTAGATCCAAGGACCTGAACTTTGTCTGCGACATAAACAGAACCTGCTAGAGGGATCAATTTGTATCTCAAAGGACCCCCTACTCTATGGAATAAGCTCCCCATCTGCACAAAGCAGAGTTCATCCCTGACCATTTAAAAAAACCTTGATTATTGGATGGGAAATCTCAAATTCATTCTCGCTCTGGTCCCCATGTGTCTTGGGTCTATATCAGAAACGCGAAAACTTACTTTCGCAAATACGTTTTCATCGACACATAAAAGTCGATGTACGAAAAGAGTGAACAATGTAAAGAGCGAAAGTGGGAATGCCGAAAGTGATACCGGAATCAACAGCGCCATACAGGTAAGGTAAACCTAAGTGAACAAACTTCAAGTAAAACATTTTTCTAAACGTTTTTGCAGGGGGGGCAAGCCCCCCTGCACTCTCCACACCCCTCTACTGAAATATACCAACTCTGAGACTGCACTACAGTGGGGAAAAGGATTTAATCCTCATCCCCACGATCACCATGCTGGCCGAGGAAATACATTCGGCATTCTCGCTTTTGCCGTTTGCATTGTTCGCTCTCTTCGTACATCGATCGTTATGTGTCGATGAATACGTATTCGCGAAAGTAAGCTTTCGCATTTCTAATATAGACCCTGTGTCTCACAGACAGAGGTCAGCAGTAAGTAAATTAATCCCCAACTAACATACCCCACCTCCCACATAACCCTTATATGACCTATCCCACTACATAGGCATTCAAGGAACTGTGGAACAAAACTGGGCTGAGTTGCATGGCTAGGCTTGCAAAGACCCTGGTGGTCATTAGCCTAGTATGAACCTATAAATCTATTAACAGTGAAGCATTAAACTTACTGTTGCTCCCTTGGAGAAGTATATTTTTCTTCACTGATATATAATGTCACAAGTATCCTTACTATGCAGTGCTGGAGATTGCTGAAAGCACTGGAAAGGCAGTTATCATGTAAAGTACTAAAGCTACCTTGAAGGGAATATATATTTTCTCCTTGATTTATTCATATGTTTGTTTATTTATTTATTTTTTTAAGCAGAGGACAGTTTTCTGTGGTGGAAACTTAAGTATCATATAGTAATTTGCTTTATAGGAATGAAGGAACAATACTACACCAGTGATCACAGGGATCAGAAGATGCCTAACAATATACATCTTTAAGTAGACACTTGAAAGTTATCACCACCTTTTTTAGCCACTCATGTTAGTTTTCCCACCTAAATCGAGCAGGTCCATACATGATAGCCCTACTTTGGTATTAACAAAGTTTTAAAAACACTGAGCATATCCATTTTAGAGTTGCACATGTGCCAGTCTATTTTATTTTATTTATTTATCATTTGTTGACTGGGTTAGTCCCACTAGGTTAATAGACTCTTTTCAGAAGAGACCCAAGGTGGTATTTATACTACTAGGGGAAATGTGGCCAGGGAATTGGGAAATTTCACCTACTTTTGGTTGTCAGGGAAGGATTTGTGTGTTACACTTCTTGACTTCCTGTTTCCTGTCCAGGCTCAGAGGCAGCCAGAAGGAACAGGGAAAAAACATGATTGATTCAGCTTTTGCTGAAAATGAAGTGAAAGTTGCTGAAAATGTAGTTGAAATGGTAAAATTGCTCCCAGAAGTTTTTTCTGATAATGTGGGTGCAGAAAAAACAGTGACATTGCAGGAAAAGGAGATTGTAGCTGTAAATGAGATGGATTCAGAGGAAATTTTTCAGAGAAGATTGTTTGAAGGAGAGATAGTTACCTTTAAAAAATGCATAATTACAACCCTCAATCGGGAGTGCAGGGGGGTGTGGGATGACTATTTGGAAGAAATGGTAAACCAAATTGAGGCAGAAAGTGAAGCAGCAATTTCATGGAGTGACATCATGGAAAAAATAGAAGAAGGAAAAAGAGAAGAGAATATGCCAGAAAAGGTTCCAGAGACAAAAACCTATGCGTAAACTGTTGGAGCAGGAGCAAATAAGAAATAAAAGAAACAAAAAAGGAGTATACAGTACATGTGAGTAGTAAAAAAGAAGAAAGTCTGGATAGGTATGAGTTTGGAGACTCTGCAGTGGCACCTCTGGGTGTCAAAGCAAAAGTGGTAAGAGCATTTATTTTAATTAATAAAGAGATTTTTTGTGATTTGATATTTGAGAATGGGCAGGGCATAGAAATTTTTTTGGGTCCACATGAACAAAAGAAAAATATTTATCAGTGGTCAGAATATGTCATACAAGCATTTTACAGACAAACAAACAACAAAAAAAAAGAATAATGATCCAGTTTAGAACTGAAGTTGAAGCAAAAGAACTGAAAGAACATTTGTTAACTATTTGTAAAGAAATAATACATACTACAAAAATATATGATGAAAGAGGACTATGGACTGGGGGGATGGGATTGTGGAGTAATACTGAAAATGGAAAATGATAATGTTGTGCATGTACCTAATATTATTAATGTTCATAATAATAGAGGTTTTGTGAAATACTAGGGTCAATCAAAGACCTGTTATTTTTGTGGAAAAAAATGATTATTTAATCAATGAATGTGATAAAAAAAGAAGTTATGTCCTTACCATAAAGTTCCATGTGGAGTGTTCATCTCGCCTTTGTTCTTACACATGGGTGTCGGAGCGGATCCTCGGCTCCGAGTTGGCCGCTTAGCAAAGCTTTGTATCCAGAAGAAGCTCGAGACCAACCTACCTCCCACAATTCCCTCTGCCTTTACCTCAGATCTAGTTTGCAATAAACAATACCAGATCCAGCAATAACAAAGTAATCCCTTATAAAGAAAACCTACGTATACAGAAGGAACGTAACTAGCTCAAGCCAGTAGAACAACAGAGAGACCACTAGTGGGAGACAAACAGGCCAGACGTCTAAACCGAACGTTCTTCCAGACCTGAGGGTGGGAGGGTGGGAATGTAAGAACAAAGGCGAGATGAACACTCCACATGGAACGTTATGGTAAGGACATAACTTCTTTATGTGAGAGTGTTCAATCTCGCCGTTTGTTCTTACACATGGGTAGCGTCCCTAGCTCCGTTACCCCGAGTGACTCACGGAAGAACGTTCCTGAGCACAGTGGAACCAAAAGATGCTCTGTCCCTGGAAGTCTTGTCCACTTTATAATGAGTGATGAAAGTATGTGGTTTAGACCAAGTGGCTGCCACACAAATAGTGTCCAAAGGCAGACGAGCCGCATGAGCCAAAGATGTAGAAACTGACCTAGTAGAATGTCCCTTTGGTTTGGTGGGCAAACTCTGATTAGAAGCAGAATAAACAAAGGTAATACAATCAGTCAGCCATTTGGAAAGAGTACGCTTCGTCACTGCCATGCCCTTTTTGTTGTCCGCAAAGGCTATAAAAAGTTGATCTGCTTTTCTATGGTCTTTAGTTCTATCTAGGTAGAATCTGAGTTGTCTATGAACATCCAACTTGTGTAACATATATTCCAGCTTATTAGAGTGGTTTTTGAAAAATGTGGGAAGCTCAATGGACTGATTAATGTTGTTAACTGAACAAACCTTAGGGAGGATCGAAGGGTTGGTGCGTAATGATACCCTGTCCGGGTGAAAAATTAAATATGGCTGCTTAATGGAAAGAGCCTGAAGTTCTGATACTCATCTGGCTGAAGTGATAGCTACTAGGAAAAGAGTTTTCCAGGACAAGAACTTTAATGAACAGGAAGAAGCTGGTTCAAAAGGTGGTAACATTAGCTGGGATAAGAGCAGATTTAGATTCCACGGAGCTGTCGGAAACCTAACTGCTGGTCTAAGATGAAAGGACCCTTTCAAGAAGGCTTTACAAAGCCTATGAGCCATAATGGACGCTCCGTTCTCTCCTACATGGAAGTTTGAAATCGCAGCCAATTTAACTTTTAGAGTAGCAGTAGAGGCTCCTTGATGAAACAGTATGGACAGAAACTCCAAAATCTTGTTAAGTGGGGCTACTAAGGGATCTAAATTTTGTTTAGTCGCCCAGTAAATGAAACGTTTCCGCTTACCGGTGTAAATTTTAGTAGTGGAAGCCTTATGAGAATGTTCTGAACCGCCGGAGAGAGAAGATCAGACCTGGCTAAGTAGGGAAGCGGAGCAGCCAAGCTGCTAACTTGAGGGACAGGAGTGATGGGTGGGGAGCTCCTGATGAATGAGTCAGTAGATCTGTCACCGGGTCCAGAATCCAGGGCTCCCGCATTTGGTGAGCTTGAAGAAAGGGGAACCAAATCTGTCGAGGCCAGAATGGGGCAATGAGAATTATAGTCCTTTCCTGGTCCTTGGCTTTCTGAAGAAATCTCAGTATCAGAGGTATAGGGGGGAAAGCGTACAGGAGACCCGGGGGCCAATCGTGAATCAGAGCGTCCCTGGGGACATCCCCTGGAGGGGGAAGAAGGGCAAAGTAGCTTCTGCATTTGGTGTTCATTGGAGACGCAAACAGATCGCAGCAAGGCTGGCCCCACTTGCGGAAGATCCTTTCCGCCACTATCTGGTTGAGGGACCACTCGTGAGGTAACAGGATGGCTCTGCTCAACCTGTCCGCTATGACATTGGATAACCCCAGGATGTGCATTGCTATCAGAAAGCGACCCGTGGATTCTGCCCATTGCCAAATTCTCATGGCCTCTCTGCACAACTGGTAAGATTTGGTTCCTCCTTGTTTGTTTATGTACCAGACTACGGACATGTTGTCCGTCTGAACTGCAATGGTCCCTAGAGGTAGAAGGGGGGAGAAGTGTAGCAATGCTAGAAACACTGCCCTCATCTATAGAACATTGATGTGCAGGTTGTACTCTAAACTGGTCCATTCGCCTTGGACTGTCTGTCCCTGAAAAATGCCCCCCCCCCACCCTATCAGGGAAGTGTCCATGGTCACTGCGGCTGTTGGTGTGGGTAACACAAACGGTCGGCCGCTGATAAAATTGTGATTCTGTAACCACCAAGACAGGTGTGCTTTGCAGGTGTTGGTAATGTGAATCTCGTGTGTCAGAGGTAACTGTTGGAATGACCACTGTGCAAACAGCAGCCATTGGATAACTCTCACGTGTAGCCTCCCCATGGGAACTGCAATGAGGGAAGCTGACATGAGTCCCAAGACTTTCAAGACTAGTTTGGCTGGGGACTTTTTGGACAATAGTAGGAGAGATACGTGTTCTTGTAGGGAAACTATTCTTGCGGAGGGGAGTTTTAGGAGCAAAGAACGGGAATCTAGCTCTGCCCCTATAAATGAAATATGCTGCGAGGGCTGTAACGCAGATTTTTTGAAATTTATCGAAATCCCTAGCTGAACACAAAGGCTGAGAGTGTAGTCCCTGGCCTGTATCAGTTGACGCTGGGTGGTGGCAGAAAGGAGCCAGTCGTCCAGATACGGAAACACCCAGAATCCTAGGCGTCTCAAGTGAGATGCTACCACTGCCATGCATTTGGTGAAAACCCTGGGGGCTGAGGTTAGACCAAAGGGCAGGGCCCGAAACTGAAAGTGGCTGGCTCCCAGCCGGAAGCGCAGGTGATCTCTGGACGCTCTGGCCATTTTGATGTGGTAGTAGGCGTCCCTGAGATCTATTGAGCACATCCAGTCGTCCTTCTGTAAGAACGGAAGGATCGATTGAAGCGTGACCATCCGGAACTTTTCTTTCTTGACATACGTATTGAGATTGCTTAGGTCCAGAATTGGCCTCCAGTCCCCTGCCTTCTTTGGAACTAAAAAGAACCTTGAGTAAGTTCCGGATCCTGTTTGGTCCGCCGGGACTGGTTGGATGACTCTTTTTTCTAGCAGCTTTGAAATTTCTATAGCTGCAGGTTCTCGCAGATGGGGTGAAACATCTGGGAATCTTTTTTGTGGTAACGGGGGGGATAGAAAGGGAATTTTGTAACCTCTGGAAATAATGCTTTTTACCCATTTGTCTGATGTAATTTTTTTGCCAGGCCTGAGGGTATAAAGCCAAGCATCCCCCGACTGCCTCCAGAGCAGGACAGTCGGGCCTCCTCTCAGGAGTGCTGGAAAGGCTTCCCCGGGATGGTATCCCTGTCGCCTTGGTTTTGCGGACCCCCTCTGCCGCCAGGGCGGCATCTTCCACCTCTGCCCCCCCCCTCTGCCTCTGGAGGGGGCATCACCCTGTGTGCCTGGGAAAGAACTCTGGGGTTTACGAAACCACATCTTTCCACCTCGTTGCCCTTTGGGGTACGGTCTGGATGGGGTGGAAAAACGGACTCCGACAGCAGACAGAGTCTTTCCCTCTTGCTCACACCGGGTCAGGGTCTCCTTTACTTTGGGGCCAAAAAGAGTGGCGCCATCAAAGGGGGCGTTAGTAAAGGAAGACTTGAAGGCTTCCGCAAAGGAGCACAGGCGCATCCAGGATTGTCTACGAAGAGCAATCGCTGAAGCTGCAGCCCTACTCGACCCTTCGGCCGCATACGAGATGAGCCTCATGGACGAGTTCACAATAGATGTAAGGGTATTGAGCTGTGCTGTAACCTTATCTGAGACAGCAGCATCTGTAGTACCCTGGAGGGTATCGCCCAACTCCTTGACTAGATCCCTCTGTAATCTTGTGAAGTGTGTCAAGTAGTTCAGCGATCGCATGGAAAAAGTCGCTGAGCTGAAAATGCGCTTCCCATATCTGTCCATGGTCCTAGAGTCTCTGTTAGGAGGATGAACAGACGAGGAAGATTCGGACATCTCCTTTTTTGTGGCAGCTACCACCACCATAGCGTCCACTGGAACTCCCTTAGTGAGATATGACTTACCCTGAGGGGCAGTTATATATTTGTTCGGCTTCCTGGGAACTGGTTCCACTGTGCCAGGTGTCTCCCACGCCCTTCGAGCAATCAATTCCATTAACTCGTTGAAGGGCGGAGTGACCCAGGAGGAAGAAGGGCGAGCACCAAATGCATTCAGCAGAACCGACTCATCCTCAGAAGGGGGTAGGGCCTGCCAATCACCTCTCTGTTTCAGGATCTCCAAGATGTCAGAAAAAGAGACATCCTCTGTAGGTGATTTTGGGGACCTCTCTGACTCATCCAAGTCAGTATCCGATGTTAAGGATTCTTGTGGAGAATCTAAGTGCCTCCTCTTGCACAATCTTTTCCTCGGGACATCATGGGGGGGGGGCATCCGATGAAGCGATGAAGCCTCCGAGGAAGAAGGGGCTCCCTCTGGGAGTGGCTGAGACACTGGTGCTTGACGCTTTTGTGTAGTCGTGGGTGCAGAAGAAGACAACGGACCTTTATGGGAGGGAGAAGTTGCTTCTGCTGAAGTGGTTGTCTGAGAAGACAATACCTTCCTCATAAGGTCGAAGGCCCCTGGACCCCGAGCCGAAGAATCCCCCGGTTCCGAAGAACATGGAGGTATCTCCGATGCAGAAACCAAGGGCATCGACCCCAAGGACGGAGCCGAAGTGATCCGTGCCAAGGCGCCGAGGGGGAGAATCAGAACCGAAACATCGGTTCGACTCTCGGTCCCGGAACCAAGGATAGATCGTCGGCTCCGCGAGTCCGGTAATGGTTCCGACGGAGTCAAGGTCAACGGTGCCGACCGAGAAAGGGACGGTTCCGGCACCAAGGGCTCCACTATCATCAGATCAACGTCTCCCGGCTCCGAAGGCTGAGTAGGCCTCGGAGGAGGATCAGATGGAGATAAAGGAAGGCCTTCGAGTCTCAACACCAATTGAGAGGAGACTGCAATGAGTTTGGATAGGGCCGTGTTCTCCATTAACTTCTGCACCACACGATCTACGTCAGTGTCGGAGAGGGGCCTGGAAGACCGAGTCGAAGGAATTGAGGACGGTGCCGACCTCAACAGAGCAGGAGGTGGAAGCTCCGCCACCGGTTCCAAAACTCGAGGCTCGGTGACAGACAGAAGTTCGACACTCGGCCCCGAAGTCTGTGGAACTGGTGAACGAACCTTAAACGAAGTACTCGGAGCCGATGACCCGATGTCTTCAACTCCGAGGATCTTGAAGCCTGGTCTGACTTGTCAAGAGCCTCCTGGAAGGCAGGCTTCAAAAGACCTCTGTCCATAAGCTTCCTGCGCCTATCTGTCATGACCCTTCCACTAAAGGAATGACAGATAGAACAGTCTTCCTGTAAGTGGAGAGGGCCAAGACAGTAGACACAGGAGCTATGGTTGTCGGTGACAGACATCTTCTGCCCACACTGACACCTCTTAAATCCTGACTTAGCTTTCTCAGACATTCTGAAAGAAAAAGTAAGTACACTAATACAAACACTGTCAAATTAGGTTAACTAGCAATAAAATTGCAGGTATCAAATCCAAGTTTAGCAGTAGTGGGGTAGGCCCTGAGGTAAACCTAAACTATATATAAGTCTATATACTATATATAATAGAAAAGGGATGACCAGACCACACACACACACACACACACACACACACACACACACACACTAAATATCAGAGTCAAGAATCCTAAAACTTTTGAAGAATAAAGTTCAAGAAAAATGATCTTATCTTTCCCAGTTGGTCTGAGCTGTTAGAACGATGCGATCGGTTGCAGCGGCAAACTAGATCTGAGGTAAAGGCAGAGGGAATTGTGGGAGGTAGGTTGGTCTCGAGCTTCTTCTGGATGCAAAGCTTTGCTAAGCGGCCGACTCGGAGCCGCGGATCGGCTCCAACACCCATGTGTAAGAACAAACGGCGAGATTGAACACTCTCACATAATATGTTATTTATGTGGTATATAGGGCATAATGCAAAAATCTGTGACTTAAGTGCAAAAAATGTGGCAATACTGGTCTTTCATGGCTAGAATATGAAATGAATGTGCAGGAGCATGAAAATGAAGTTATACAGGAGAAAGAGATAGAAAAATGTGTTATACAAAAAGATGTGACTGTTAAGGAGCTTGTACATGAAATTAAAGAAAGTAACAAGAAAAAGAAACAGACAGACAAGCGAGTAAGTAGCTGATTGGCACTCAGTAAGAAATAAAAACAATTCAATACGGAAAAGAGTTAAAAAAAGGAAAAGAAAATTCAAAAATATAATGCTTAAAGAAAATAAGAAAGAAAATGGGTAAACATTTTATTACACTAACTGTTCTTAAAAGCTGAAAATATTAGCTTTAAATGTGAACAATATGAAAAATATTAAAAGAAGAATAGGAATATTACAATGGTGTGCTGCAGTAGATGCACATATTATTGTTTTAGAAGAGATCAGATTATTAACAGAGGAAGAAAGAACACAAACTGAAAAACTTTGGAATGATGCGGCAGTTTTGAACATGGAGAAATAAACATGCCTGGGCATATGTATATTATGTCAAGAAAGCATTAAAACATTAGATGTAACCATAGTGGAACTAGGACGAATTACGGTAAAAGACCTGAGATTGAAAAAATATGTGTATAGAATTTTAGCTTTGTATGCATATGTAAGAAATAAAACAGAGAGAAAGGTTTTTTAAAACATTCTTGAATATGTTTGTGTAAATATAGACATTATGGTGGTGGGTGACTTTAATTGTAATTTAAGTAACAATAAGAACAATTGTGATGTTAAAATGGTTAAAGAAATTATGAGAAGTGGAAAGTTAAGTGTATGGGAGAATAAGCACTGGACCTACAAAAAGAATGAAATTAGGACAGAAATTGATTATTTTTTAATATCTCATAGTTTAAAAGTTATAAAAAGAATTAAGTATGCTGGATTTTCAGATCATGTGGCTATATGGGTTAAAGTACAGGAAAATGAAGATTATATAAGAATAGGAAAAAAGGAATAAAGAGAATTAATGAAAAGGAAATAGATTTAGAAGTGAAAAAGAACTTATGGAATTATGGAAAAATCATATGAATATGAGAACATTTTATGAGACCTGGACTCTTTGGTGGCTTAATTTTACAGAGAACTATAAAAAAGTGTTTTTAGAATATATAAGCAAGGAAAAAGGAAAGAAAAAGAGAGCGATATTAAGTCAAGAAACATTTAGAGATCTAGTAGAGAAAAAAAATAATTTTATGAAAAAGAAAGATAAAGATATAAAATGAATCAAATTAAAATTAACAACTTGTTATATAAACAAAAATATTGTTTATAAGGAAAGAAAGAAGAGGTAGCACCATATTTGAGTAAAATGATAAAAGAAGGAAAAATAATAAGAGAATTACAAAATAAGGAAGGTAAACAAATAAGACAGCAAGAAGGACTATACAAATAATTAAAGAATATGTACTGTAATTATTTGTTACAACAGAAAAAACAGAACACATGTATAAAGGTGAAAATTAAATCATGAAGATAATGAGGATTTAAAATAAAACCAATTGTGAAAGAATTGAATGAAATTCTAAAAGATATTAACATGAATTCTGCAACAGGATTGGATGGAATTGAATATGGTATGTATAAAGAAATTAAAGAGTGGCAAAAACTTTTAGTTATGTACTCACCATAACTTCAGATGTTTGGGATCCATCTCGCCTACATTCTGAATGATGGGTTCGGAGCCGATCCCTCGGCTCGCACGCTTATGCCAAAGAGCGAAGTCTCTTATTGGCTGAGCTTACTATATCCCAGGATGCACCACCAACAGTCCCCCAGATCTAGTTTGTCCGCATACATGCACACATGCATACCCTGCTTATATAACATCGTCAGATGAAACAAGATAAAAACAGTGGAGCTCAAAACCGTTCTATCTCTTCTGATCTGCAAGGCAGGGGGAAGGAGGGTGGGTATCAGGAATGTAGGCGAGATGGATCCCAAACATCTGAAGTTATGGTGAGTACATAACTAAAAGATGTTATGTGATCCTATCTCGCCTACATTCTGAATGATGGGACAGCGTCCCTAGCACCTGAATCCTGGGTGGCTCACTGGAAAACACTCCTGAGTACCGTGGAACCAAATGAAGCTCGTCCTTTAGATGCCACATCCAATTTGTAGTGGGAAATGAAAGTGTGCGGGTTGGACCAGGTAGCCGCAGCACAAATTTCCGAAATAGCAAGCTTGGAATGAAAAGCTATAGAGGTAGCCATAGCTCTGGTAGAATGAGCTTTGATAGATGATGCGAGTTGCTTATTTGAAGAAGAATAGGCCTGAGTTATGCAATCTCTGATCCATTTTGAGATTGTAGCTTTTGTGATGGTTTGGCCCAATTTATTATCTGAGAATGACACAAACAACTGGTCTGACTTACGAAGTTGCTGGGTCCTGTCTAAATAGAATCGTAATTGCCTGTGAACATCCAACTTATGGAGAGTATATTCTGCCTCATTAGAGAATTTTGGAAAGAAAACTGGTAGTTCTAGGGATTGTTGAAGACAGAAACTAGAGCAGACCTTTGGGACAAAGGATGGATTAGGCCTAAGAGATACTCTATCTTTGTGGAATATCAGATATGGTGTTTTAATAGACAGGGCTTGAAGCTCTGAGACTCTTCTTGCTGAAGTAATAGCCACTAGGAAAGCCGTTTTCCATGACAGATATTTTAATTCGCATGTAGCAGCCGGTTCAAAGGGGGGAGATGTTAATAAGCACTAAATCAAGATCCCACGGAGGTGCAGGATGAAAAACTGGTGGTCTTAACAGACTCGCACCTTTAATGAATGTTTTGCATAGCCTGCTGCTCATCAAAGGAGGATCCGTAGATTCATGGAATTTAGAAATAGCAGCTAGTTGAACTTTAATAGTTGAGACAGAAGATCCTTGATTAAATAGGGATGTTAAGAATTTCAAAACTTCTGGGACAGGAGCAGTGATAGGGTCTAAGCCCTTGAGTTGAGCCCAGATAGCAAACCTCTTCCACTTACTGAGGTACAATTTGTTAGTGGTGGGTTTATGGGCGAAGACAAAATGTGAGCGACTTCCGGGTCTAGTGTGTGGCTTCTGACTAAGGTCGGAAGTGGAGGAGCCAAGCTGTCAATTTCAGAGATTGAAGAGAGTGATGCCAATGTCCCGACTGATGGATTAGCAAATCCGGGATCAGGTCTAAGGTCCACGGATCGTCCACTGCATGCTTTTTCAGGTAAGGAAACCATATCTGACGAGGCCAGTATGGGGCAATCAGAATCATTGAAGACCTTAGCTGGGAAGCTTTTGAATGACTTTGGGAAGGAGTGGATTGGAGGAAAAGCATAAAGCAACCCTGTTGGCCAGGGTTGGGCTAGAGCATCCATGGCGGTACTTCCTGATGTGGAATCAAAGAGAAGAATCTTTGGCACTTGGTGTTCTGTGGAGTCAAATAGATCGCAGCAGCGTCCCCATCTTTTGAAAACCTGGGCTGCTACTGTGCGGTTTAGAGACCATTCGTGAGGAGAGAGAATTGTCCTGCTTAATTTGTCCGCCAATACATTTGACTTTCGGGATATGGGTCGCTACCAAGAAACGGTTGGTAGCTACAGCCCATTCCCACACTCTCATGGCCTCTCTGCAGAGGGGATACGATCTGGTCCCTCCTTGTTTGTTCAGATACCAAACCACCGACATGTTGTCTGTGTGGATGGCAATGATACCCTGAGGAAGGAACTTGTGTAAGGCTTGTAGGGATCAGTACAGCCCTCATCTCCAACACGTTGATGTGGAGAAGAGCTTCGTCCGGAAGCCAGGAGCCCTGAACTAGCCTGCCCAGACAATGCCCCCCCCACCCTATCTGGGAGGCATCTGTCGTCAGGGTAACCGCTGGAGGGGGGAGAACAAAGGGTTTGCCCTGATCTAGGTTGGATGTCTGAAGCCACCAGCGCAGGTCCCTTTTGCATATTTCCGTAATCATGATGAGATGATTGAGTGGGAGATCTTGAAAGGTCCATTGAGCTGATAAGAGCCACTGAAGAATCCTCATGTGTAACCTTGCTAGAGGAACTAAAAGTACCGTGGCAGACATTGAGCCTAGAGCCTGTAGGACCATCCTGGCTGGGGCTTTGGATCTCGAGATCAGAGCTTGCACTTGGCCCTGTAAGGTTCGGATCCTTTCGGCAGGAAGAAAAACACGCATCAATCTTGAGTCTATCTCTGCTCCTATAAACTTTATGCGCTGAGAGGGCAGCAAGACAGACTTTGACCAATTGAATGTAATCCCCAGGGAAACACCCAGGGAGATGGTGGCTTTGAGATTGTCCATAAGTAGATGCCTGGTGGCGGCAGTCAGGAGCCAGTCGTCGAGATAGGGAAACACTTGGAATCCAAGGCTCCTTAGGTGAGCCGTCACTACTGCCAAACACTTGGTGAACACCCTGGGGGCTGTGGTGAGGCCAAAGGGCAGAGCACAAAATTGGTAATGACTGGCTCCCAGGCTGAAGCGCAGATACCTTCTGGACGCCTGATGTATCGGTATGTGATAATAGGCGTCCTTGAGGTCTATGGAGCACATCCAAACATCCTTCTCCAACAACGGGAGAATGGATTGCAACGTGACCATTGAATTTGGATTTCGTAACGGATAGGTTCAGTCTGCTGAGATCCAATATTGGTCTCAGGTCCCCTGTCTTTTGGCACTAAAAGAACCTGGAGTAATTTCCTGATCCGATTTGGTCTGTGGGGACCGGTTGGATGACTCCTTTTTGTAGCAGCTTTGAAGCTTCTGCGGCTGCTATTTCCCTTTGACTGGGTGGTGGGTCCGGGATTCTCTTGGACGCACGGGCTCAGTATTTGAATGGGATGATGTAACCTCCGGCAATTATCCGAAGCACCCATCTGTCCTGAGTGATTGACTCCCAGGCTTTTAGGTGCTTGGCAAAACGACACCCGACTGGCTCGAGCAGCACAGCCGGGCAATCCCTCATGTCGTGTGGGAGGCTGAAGAGCCACGAAAGGACTCGCGGTCTCCAGAATTGCGGGGCCCTCTGCCGCCTCTGGGACGGCGTCTCCCTGAAAAATTTCCCGCCCTCTGCCTCTGAATCTTCCTGCTGTTGGGAGAAAAACTTGCGAGATTTCGGAACCACATTTTCCCCTCCTTTGGCCTTGGGGTAAGGCCGAAAGGGAGTGGAATAACGGGCCCACGGCAGATAACGTTTTTCCCTCTTGCTCACAGCGGGTAAGGGTGTCTTTCACCTTGGGTCCAAACAATGAGGACCCATCAAAGGGAGCGTCGGCGAAGGAAGACTTGAAGGCCTCCGCAAACTGACACAAGCGGAGCCAGGCCTGAGAGCCACGCCTGTGCCTGCCGCTCTACCCGCCCCTTCGGCCGCATAAGATATGAGCCTCATGGACGAGTTAGCAATTGATGTCAGGATAGCCAACTGAGAGCTAACAGATTGGGCTAGCTGCTCAGGTAGGTTACCGAGAGGAGTCTGACAACTCCTTGACCAGATCCCTCTGAAGCCTAGTAAAATGTGCCAAGTAATTCAGAGACCTTAAAGTAAAGGCCGCTGAAGTCAGGGTGCGCTTCGTACCTATCCATACTCCTAGACTCCTTATTAGGAGGATGGATGGACGTTGAAGCCTCTGCCACGTCCTGCTGTGTAGCAGATGCCACCACCATGGCATCTACAGCCACGCCCTTGGTAAGGAACTCCTTCTCGGGGGGAGCAGATAAGAATTTATTTGGACGAAGGGACTGGTTCCACAGTATCCGGGTGTTCCCCTTGACAAACTAAATCCAGAAGCTCGTCGGCGGAGACACCCAGGAGGCGGAGGGCTGAGCCCCAAAGGCCTTGAGGAGCACAGATTCGTCCGCAGAGGGGGGTTTGGACATCCAGCCGCCTCGTTGTTTAAGGATCTCCAAGATGTCTGCAAAGGAGACATCATCCGAGGACGACTTAGGGGACCCCTCTGCATCATCCATATCCGTGTCCGATGTGATAGACTCGGGGGAGTCCACGTGCTTCCTCTTGCACGATCTCTTCCTTGGGGGTTCCTCTGGAGAAGACTCCAAAAACCCTCAGGAAGGGGAACCCACTGGGGGTAACCTCAGGCCTCGGGGCTCCACTGGCCATAGACAGGGGGACTACCAAGGATCCAGTCTCCACGCCCAGGGAAGGTGCTGGTAAAACCGGAGAGATGGCCGAAGAGGATTTGGCCAAGGCACTCCTCATGGCCCTGAAAGCCGGACCTCCAGAATCCTGGGAGCGTCCAGTCTCCGGGGCCATGATAGTAGACGGAAGTCAAGCACCGAGAGGGAGGCTCGGAACCGAGAGCATCGGTCCCGAAACATCACCCTCGGGTCCAGCCGAAGAAACCAAACTCGGACCCGAGGGCCCGGTTGGAGTAAGGGTCGGAGCCGACCCTGAGACCTCCACCGGCACCAAGAGCACCTGCTCCGGCGGGCGAAGCAGTCGGAGGAGGAATAGCAATGGGATGGGTCATGGCCATCGGCTCCGAAGCCAACTGGGTCGGAGCGAAACAATTTTTGGAAGACTGGGGACTGGAAAAGTCTTTGGAGCACCCTGTCTATATCCGAATCCGACATTCTAAGACCGAGAGGAAACAGAACGGGTTCGAAGACCTCTCCCTCGGCCCCAATGGACTAGGGGACCGGCTCGGCGACTCGATAAGAATCGGTGCCGAGGAAACACACCAGATTCCATCGGGCCGAGGTAGACTTCCGCGCCGAGGAGGAAGTGTCTGAGCGGGCAACCCTTGTCGGCTCCGAGAGCAGTGGAGCCGACGAAGGTGACCCGCCTCGATGCCCCAGCTATCGGCTCCGAGCCGAGTCGATACTGGAGGCATCGAGGCAGACGTTCGACCTCGGCTCAAGTCTTTGGAGCCGAGGGAGAGGCGTGCCTAGGTCCCTTGGCAGTGGGACCCGACGGACTGGTCGGAGCCGACGCCCTTTTTGGCAGGAGTAGGAGCGAAGACAAGGCTTCTTCAAAAGAGGGTTTAATCAACCCTTTAAGAATTAATTTATTTTTCCTCTCCTGGAGGACCCTAGAGGAAAAAGCGTGACACACGCTGCATGACTCCTGCAAGTGCTTTGCCCCTAAACAGTAAACACAAAGTAGATGGTCATCAGTGACAGACATCTTGAAAGCACATTTAGTACATTTTTTAAAGCCCGAAGGCCTAGGGGCTTGAGACATAATGCTAACAATTCCTGACAGGAAATTTAAACACTGTTAAGAGATACTGTAGAATCGTAAAGACAAAAAGCCAAAGGCTTACAGACCCTGTGTAAAAAAAAAACCTTGAGTGTAAAAACCGGAACTTAAACACTAAAAGTTCAGTCAGAGAGTTTGACCAAAAAGGCCCTGGATTAAAGTGGGCGCCAAACAAACTCTACACACTCACACACAATAGTTTTCAGTCACAATCAAACACAATAACAATATCAATATCAATAGCAATAGCCGTTAAAACGGCTTTTGTTTTGAAAATTTAGCACAAAACTGAATGAAAAAAGTAGTTATAAAGCTACTCAGCCCAGCCAGCTCGAGACCACGTCCTTGCAGTTAAGCGGCAAACGAGATCTGGGGGACTGTTGGTGGTGCATCCTGGGATATAGTAAGCTCAGCCAATAAGAGACTTCGCTCTTTGGCATAAAGTGCCAGTCGGAGCCGAGGGATCGGCTCCGAACCCATCATTCAGAATGTAGGCGAGATAGGATCACATAACATCAAGTTTTATAGAAGTTATGAATGAATGGTTAGAAACTGGAATTAAAAAGAAAGAGATATGTCCAGGAGTTATAAAATTTATACTTAAAAAAGGAAATAAAGAGAAGATAAAAAACTGGAGACCTATAACATTGAATAATACGCATTATAAAATTTTATGAGAATAATAACAAAAAGGTTACAAAAGAAAATGGATAAAATATATGACCAAAATGTATTTAGAAGAAAAGGAAAAGGAAGTCATGAGTTATTATGGATAATAAGAGAAATAGTTGATAATATAAATAAAAATGTAGAGGCGAAGGTTATGATAGGGGATATAAGTAAAGTCTATGATAATACTCAGTATAAATCATTATGGGGAATTTTGCAGGTGTATAATGTAAGCAAAAAAATATTACAAGTAATAAAATCTGTTTATGAAAGGAACTATGGAAACTACATGTAAATGACTGGATTTGTGAAGAAATAAAAACAGAATGTGGAGTAAAGCAGGGCTGCCCTGCTAGTAGTGTAATTTTCTCATTAGTTATGAATGTAATCATGAAAGAAATTAATGAAATGTCAAGTACCAGTGGATACAAAATGATAAAGGAAGTACAATTGCCAATAATGTATAATTATTGGATATTGTATTAAATGTTAAAAATAAAGTATGGATGAAAAACGTAAATGAAAAATTAAATATAAATAAAAAATGGTTTAAATATAAATAAAGAAAAAAGTAAAGGATTTGGTTTTGAAGGTATGATAGGAGGTACTGAGTTCAATGAAAATATATAGATATTTTGGGAATAATATTTAGATGGCATGAATAAAGACAACAACAATGGGATAATGTACTCAAAGAAGTAAAGGATATGACTAATTTTTGGAAATCATATACATTTTCAAATAGAAAAAAGCACACTTGTTGAACACCATGGTAACAGGAAAAGTTGCTTATGTTGCTAACATCTATATGATTTGTATTACGTATGAAAAGAAACTAATGATGACTATATTTTCTTTTATATGGGGCTCTACACTGAATCCAGTCAAGCAATGGATTCTATATATGAAAGAAGAGCAAGGAGGCTTGAGTTTAATAAAACCAATAGTACATTCACCATATTTAATTTTATAGAAGGTATTAAAAAGAATTATGAAGGAAAATAAAAACTTGATAGAATTGATACTATATTATAAATAGAAAGAACTGTGGGAAGGAATGGAAGTTAAAAAAAGAAGTAACAGCATTGTGAACAAAGAGATGAAAGAGTATCAAAACAAAATTGTGTTATGGAAAATAAAAAAGAATATATGTGAGAAAAATAGAAAGGAATAGTACTTAAGTATTATGAAAACATTTTATTGCATTGATCCATGGGCATATTTAGAAATAGATAAGAAAAAAACACAATGATGAGATATAATAACTATAAAAAGATTAAAGAATGTAATGACTTTTTATGGAGATTGTCTATTAGAAAATTGCCAGTTAAGGCAAATATGCTCTACAAAAAAAAAAGCAAGATAGAATATGTAATACATGTGGACAGTTTGAGACTACAGAGTATGTATTTTGAAATGTGAAAGAGTTAATAATTTGTGGAAAGAAATATGTAAACATGATGGGGTGAAAAGTTTGTTAAAATGTGAGCAAATAAATATGGACATAATAGAATTTGTCTGTTATGGTGCATGAAAAAGGGAAGTCGGGAAGAAAATGGACAGAATAATATTTTATGTTTCGTGGACTATATAGAACGAGAGACTAAATGAAATTAAATACAAATAAAAATGGACTTTGACAAAGATTTTGGAGAAAATAATGTTTTGGTTGTGGATAAAAGAGTGGGGATGCTTAAACTGACGTTTATAATGTATGGATATTGGTAAATAGATGTAAATAATATAAATATGGAAATAATATGTAATGTATATATCAATAAAAAACCTACTCTTCGTTTTTGTGAGTGTGACCCATTTTGTAAGAATATTTCCTGTTTCCATTCCAGAAGTAGAGGTGGCCAAGAGAAACAGCAAGGAAGATGGAGAGGGAAGGAGATGATGGAGTGTTGTGAGAAACGGATGAGAAAGGAAATACAGAGACCAAAGAATATATGCAGGATTCTGAGGAGATTATTCAAAGAAATTTGTTTGATGGAGATGAGTCAGGAAATGATGGCTGTATAATTATAACCCTCCAGTTGGGAGGGTTGCAGGAACATTTACTTAAAGAAATGGTGGTGCAGAGTGAGCCAGAAAATGAAGGAGATGTTTCCTGGGGAAACATTATGGAGAAAACACAAAAGGAGGATGCAGAGACAATCTTGAAGAATAGCGGTGAGATGGAAAAGAAAACATATGCAGAGAAAGTAAAAGAAAGCAAAAGTGGAGTAGCAGAAAAGAAAGTAGAAGAAAACAAAAAAACAGAAGTATGTGGTAAGTATTTAAAGTAAAGAAGACACATAAATGGACAGATATGAAGTATGGGACAATTTAAAAGCTCATTTGGGTGTAAAACCACATGAGGTAAGACCATTTAATCTTATTAACAAAGAGACATTTTGTTGGGATATCATATCTGAGACTGTTTTGTCAATGGAATATTTTCTTGGAGAATATGAAAAAAAAAGACTAACCCATAGAATCTTTACATGATAAAGTATTTAATAGGGTATATATGATTGTTTTATATATATATATATATATATATATATATATATATATATATATATATATATATATATGAAAAAAATATATATATACACACACACACACACACACACACACACACACACACACACACACACACACACACACACCAAGCATAGAAATGTGGAGGGGATTAGGGGTAATATAAAATACTGGGGACAACCCAAAATATATATTTTTTGTAGAAAAAAGGACATTTGATAAATAACTGTGACAAAAGAACATGTTATATTTGTGCGGAAATGGGACATGATGCAAAAAATTTGAATTGAAATTTTATAAATGTAACAAAATTAAGCATTTATAGATGGATTGCAAAAACGAAAGTAAGAGTAAGGAAAAGGAAAAATAAAGGAGAAGAAACTGAACAATGAGAAGAATTTTTAGAAGTAGTAGAAATAGAAGAAAACTTAGATGTGAAAAAATAATAAAGCAGGCATAGAAGAAGGTTCTGAAATAAGTGATGAAAACAAACATTGGGAGGAAGTAAAATAAAAGATTCTATTGGTAAAAGGACAAAGCAAGAAAAGGAAAATTTAAAGGGTTAAGTACAAAATAAAAAGAAAGTAAATGGATGTAAAAGAATACGTATAGCTAATGAGTGGGGTCTGGTATAATGATTAAGGTGTCTGACTCACATCCGCAAGGTACAGTGTATGATTCTCACCTTTGGAAGGGAAATTGGCTAGGCTTAGAATGGCTTATTAAGAAAGATATAATAATAATAATTAGCTATGAATTTTTGAAACCAAGACTCTAAGGAAAAGGGAAAATGAAAAATTTAGACTGCTTTCTGTAAATGTGAATTGTATTAAGCATACAGTAAGAAGAATAGGGGTTTTGCAGTGTTATAATACATGTGATGCAGATGCAATTGTGTTAGAAGACACAAAAATGTTCACAAATGAAGAAAGATTACAAACAGAGAAACTATGGGGAGGAAAGATAATCTGGAATTTGGGAAATGAGAGATGTTCTGGAATAGCCATATTCTGTAAAAATACAGTAAAGATATTAGATATAACTTTAGCAAAAATGGGAAGATTAATTATTGTAGATTAAAAATGGAAAACAACAAGTATATAGATTAAGATTACATGCTTATGCAAATTGTAAAAAAAGAGAAGGGCTATTTCATCAGATTTTAGACTATGTAGTGATACATATGAATATTATAATAACAGGACACTAACTGTGATTTAAGAGGCAAGTGTAAAAAGAATGGAAATTATATAAGAAAAATGATAGACATTATAAGATGTGGTAAATTAAAACTCTGGGACAAAAATTCATGGACTTATAAAAAGGGCATGTACACAACTGAAATACATTATTTTATAGTATCAGAAGTTTTAGTTATAGGAGAAGGGGAGCTAGTTGAAACAGGATGTTCTGATCACCTTGCAATATGGCTAGAGATAAAGGAAAACAAAGTATACACACACACACACACACACACACACACACATATATATATATATATATATATATATATATATATATATATATATATATATATATATATATATATAAGCAAAGTAATCAGAAGGATAAATGAGAAAGCATGGAATGAAGAAGAAAAGAGATCAGTAATACATTTATGGAAAGAGTATATTGCTATGTGAACATTTAATAAAAATTGGTCTGAATGATGACTGATATTTAAGGAAAAACATAAAAAAATGTTTTTTTACAGTGGCAATATGATGTGAGAAAAGTAGAGAAATGAAAATATAAAATAACATATGATGCATTTCGAGATTTAGGACATAATGATAGAAATTACTTTGACAAAAAGATTTATATGAAAGAAATCAATAAAAATACAAGAATTCTTATATAAGCAAAGATATTTTATATAAGAAAAAAGAGAAAAAGTATCAAGTTACCTAAGCAGATTATTAAAGGAAGATGGTAGTGTAATGAGAGAAATAAAAAAAATGTAAAAGGAGAAACAGAAAGAACCCAGGAAAAGATCATGAATAGTATAGTAGAATACGCACAAACATGTTTAAAGAAAAAAGGAGGTAGTGAAAAAACATGGAAAGTAAAACAGTTAACAGAAAAGGAGAATAGAGTTGGAAAAGGAGATTTCTTTAAATGAACTAGATAATGTATTAGGACAAGTAAATACAGATTCTGCTACAGAACCAGATGGAATAGGGTATAAAATGTATACAAATGTAAGAGATAAGCAAAACAAACATTTTTAAAGATTTTGAATAAATGGTCAAATTAGGGTTTTATGTAGAAAGAATTACGTAGTGGAATACTTAAATTCATATGGAAGAAGTAATATAGAAGAAAAAATGGAGACCGATAGTATTTAATAATGACTATAAGATCTTTAAGAAAATTATACAAAAGAGATTTGAACCTAAAATTGAAAATATTATGGAAGATAGTATATATAGTATAAAGGGGAAGGGTTGTCAAGAATTATGAATGATAGTTAGAGAAATTGTGGATGATATGAATAGAAAAGAAGAAACAAAAATCATGATAGGAGACCTTAATAAGGCATTTGATAGAACTGGACATGAAATCTTATGGAGAATAATGAAATAATATAATATAAATGAGAAAGTTAGAAAATTATGTATGTCAGTGTACAGTAATAATAAAGTAAAAATACTTATAAATGGGTGGTTAAGCCAAGGGGTACAAGTGAAGAGTGGTGTAAAGGCAGGAATGTCCAATGAGTTGTATACTCTTTGTATTAGTCATAAATGTGATAGTATGTGAAATAAATTACAAAATGAAGGTTGCGGGGTATATAACACCAGAAGGATTAAGAATCCCAGTTCTGTTCACATATGCAGATGACATTATAATAACTGCAAAAAAATTGATAAAAGAAGTAATAATTTGCACAAATGAGTGTCTAGACCTGATAGGGATGGCTTTAAATGAAGAGAAAATTAAAGGTTTAAGTGATTTAGTAAAGATAGAGGGTATATATTTTACAATGAATGAAATTTCTGTGTTAGGTATAACATTGAAAGATGCAGGTAGAATTCAATGGCAAAAAAAGGCAATAGAAGAAATAAAACAAACTTGTCTTTTCTGGAGAACATATAAATTATCATTAAGAAAAAAAGGATCATTTAATAAAGTCAATACCAATAGGAAAAATGACATACTTTGCAAGTGTATTTATGTTGCCAACAGTATTCAAAAGAAATTATTACAGGAATATATATATATATATATATATATATATATATATATATATATATATATATATATACATACATATATCATTTATATGGGGTTATAAATTAAAACCTATAAAAAGAGGAGTTTTGTATGTAAATAAAGAGGAATGAGGTTTAGGGCTAATTAACCCAGTGTTATATGCTGCTTCATTACATTTGTACAAAGTGTTAAAGTGGATAAATGAAAAAAATATTAGAGGTTATTAACAAAACAGCAAAATTGTATAAATATAAGTATGATAAATGTTGGGGTATGGTAAAAAGAGTAAAAAAAATAGAGTGTATAAGTGAAGAAATAAAATGTTACCAAGAAAAACTTTTTTTGGAAAATAAGAATTGATGATACAGAAAAGGATAGAAAAGTATGGTATAACAATGTAATGTTAAAACTTTATCATGTAAAATTATGGGGAAATCTGACAGATGAATAAATTAAAAATATAAAAATGAGAAGTAAATGGTGTAATCAGAAAGCAGATTGTCAAGATTTTTTGTGGTAATAGATAAATTGCCAACAAAAGGAATATGCAATATAAAAAGAAAAGTGATAGAATATGTTTACATTGTCAAGAACAAGAAACTATGGAGCATGTGTTTTTGAAATGTAAAATAGTAAAAAAAAGTTATGGAGAAAAACTATGTAAAGAAAATTTTTACAGATGTAAAAGAAGTGGATAAAAAAACATGGATATGATTAAATATGGATATTATAAGAATAGAAGTAAAGAATATATTAAAAGAACAGATAAAAAGTTATTTTACGTTATATGGGTTATTTGGCATAAGAATACATGGAATTATATTTAATGGTAAATTGATTTTAGCAACAATATTAAGAAAATCAGATGGTGGTTATGGAAAGAGAAGTGGGGGTCTAATAAGGATGAAAATTTACTATGATTGTAAAGGAAATTATGAATATGTGTAAACAGATTTGCATATCAATATATTTGTACATTTGTAAATATGTAACCATTTTGCAAATAAGAGTTATTTTTATATATAAATAAAGGATGGCTACTCGTTTTGATAGGTGTTGTGGAATCTTTTACATCTAGCTGAGCTACCACAAACACAAGCGCGTAGGTCTGGCATAATGGTTAAGGTCTTCACCTCACAGACACAGGAATAAGTATTTGTTTCTGACATTGGGTTACTGGCTAGGTTTAAAATGGCCCTTCAGGGCAGACAGCCTAATATTTACCTATGAACAAGTACATGGTGCCTTGGTTTAACATCCCTTTGCAAGAAGGCATTTGCTTTGATATTTATTTAGTTAGTTTTGCTGACCTTTTAATTTGTTGAGTTTATTTAGTTTTTATTTAACCCCCAGCCATGAAATTAAAGTAACTAACAAAATCATTGGAGGACACAGATGGGTGACCTTAGTTATGCTAATGAAGCTAAATTCTACCTTTATCTAGGAATTGCTATGTTTTGCAGTTCTTTTCGTCTTCCACGCTTCCTCTCTCTCTTTCTTTGTATGTACACACACACACACACACACACACACACACACACACACACACACACACACACACACACACACACACAAAATTCAAAGGGATCTATAACTAGCAATAAATTAATAGTTGGATTTCTTGTGGGTGATTTGAATTTCTAAGAGTTCCACATTAGGGTTGTGGGAAATCTGACTTCTGCCAGTACTCTGCTGGAGATATTTGCAGAAAGTGACTCAAAAAACTGCAGTTAGTGATTCACTATCTGCATTATCTGATACAGATTATGTGTTGTATATGATGGACACTGCATGCAGAAGACAGCAATGGACATTACAAGATCCCATTCTGTATCCCATCTTAGCATCGGTACTACAGTTTCGATATTCATTCCATTTTCTGTAGCTACTGTGTGTAAGCCTGTAACTACAACAATGTGATTAGCTAAGGTTAGCACAGGAACATCATTGTCTGAACCAGCTATGAAAGCAGAGGCACCACATTCAACAGCACATAGGTCTCACATTTGCACACAGACTAAAAGCATTAATTACTTAAACTCTTGAAACCACTGAACAGACTGGGTGGAAGGAGGCAGAGGATTTTAAACTGGAGATAGCTCAGATCCCTACAAGCCATTTTACCACACATAAAGTACAGTAGTGTAAATAAACTTACCATAACATTAGGCTTTCTAATAGATCACTGTTGCAGCAGCCTAAGCTATTTGGGTTATATTGTGTCATGGATATAACCACCAACCAGCTTTCAAAGCATCAGGGCACCTTCCATGTGCCCAAACTGCTGTAAGGCTCAAGAAGAGCTACAAAAAAGCAGTGGTTAGGGTGTCAAAAGTTTCAGAGCTTTCTTACATCAAGAAGGGAGTCTAGAGCACTGAAAAGAAATTGCTAAGAAAGGAAAAAATTCAACATTTCATATATGTAACTTCTACAAAAAGTATATATGTCCACACCTTGGCAATATACCAATAACAAAACAAAGGGGAAGGTGGGATGAGATAGACACTGCAACAGTGATTTCCTAGAACATCTACTGTTATGGTAAGTTTATTTATACGACTGTATTATGTTCAACATTAGATCATTGTAGTAGTAGCTACGCTATTTGCATGGACTACCATAGGTAAGGATTATGTAGGGAGAAAGGAAAGATTTAAAAACATAGAGCCTCCCCCTTCCCAGGCAATGGTCCTAACAAAGCCAGTTCTGGATCTGGAAAAATAATACATTTTATAATGCTTTGTAAAGATAAGCTTGGATGAGTAAGTTGCTGCCTCTAGACTACACCACCTTTTCAAAATGTCACAGAAGAAGTCAAAGCCCTGGTAGAGTGAGCCCTGAACCTGCCTGGTAGTGACATGGATTGGTGAGAATAGCAGAAAGTAATAGCATGAGGAACCCTTCTAGAAACTGTCTACTTTAACATTAGTTGCCTTTCTTCTTAACTTCCCAAGAAACAAAAATCTGATTGGCCTTCCTGAATGATTTTGTTCTGTCCAAGTAGTATCTGAGCTGCCTGTGGACATCAAGAGTGTGTACGTTTCTTTCTTCCTTACTTTTAAGTTCAGTAAGGAATACATGAAGAGTATGAGATTGGTTCAGGGTAAACTCCAAAACCACTTTAGGCATAAAAGGGGAATTTGTTCTCAAAAGAAACATTGTTATTGTGGAAAATGAGTCAGCGTTGATTCACCACAAGAGCTTGAAACTCAGATACTCTTCTTGAAGAAGTCAGAGCAATGAGTAGCACATTTTTTCAAGTTAATAACTTCAAATCAGTGTGATGAGTTGGCTCAAATGCAAGAAGTGTTAGTTTTTCAAGAATATAATAAAAATCCCAAGGCGGAGACACCTGTTTTCTTGGTGACTGGATAAATATAACTACTTTCAAAAACTGACTTGAGTATAGGAAGAAAGGGGGATCTAAGAGCAGACAAGTAGAAATACCCCAGAGATGATTCTTGATAGAAGGACAAGAAATGCCCAAGTATAATAACTCACACAAATGTTCTAGAACCAACACCATCCATGCCTTAGAAGGTCCTGGTTCTTAGTATGGCACTAATTAGAAAATCTGTTCCACTTATTCATATATGATTTCAAATGGCATTTTAGCTTCCTTTAGAACATACTTTAAGTCTTCAAAAATGCCTAAAACATATCAAAACTATCTTATAGGACATCCAAGATGGCTGCACACTAATCAACAGTTTAATTTCAGCTCTCCCAGTGTAAAAAGAGAAACTGTGAAAAAGGAGTACCATTGAGATTGTTTTGGGGGTAAAATTATGTTACTGTCTAGTAAGTGCACTGCCTGGATGCCAGCAAAGAAGAAACTTGGAAAACCTGAAAGAAAAATCAGTCAGAAAAGGTTAAGAGAAAGCACCATCTGGGAAGGATTCTGTAACTGTTCAGCAAAAAGCAGTTCAAGATTCAGCTCTGGTTCAAGACATGGTTTCCAGCAATTTAGCAGAAAAAAATAAATCAAATGTACTCAGAAGTGATTAAAATAAATGAAACATTGAAGGAATATCAACTCAAATAACAAAAAGCTGAAAAAAACATAGAAGACAGTTTAACTAGCTGTTCAAATGAACTGATAAAACTGCAAAAATCACATATTTAAATGAAAAAGCTGGTTGAGTGTGAGGCTTCTCAAGAAGAGCTGTTTCAAAAAGCAGTAGTTACAAGACAGAGTGCAGAGAGAAAACCTGAGATTTTCTGCTATACCATAGGAACACACTCTAATAATTTTATGAAGGCACAAATAAGCAACTAGACTGGTGCTCAATAGCAGGATTTGTTAATTGAAAGGGCATACATTGGGTATGTATGCTCCAAACCTGGCCATAAGAAAGCAGCTAGAATTAGAAGTTATGTACCTACCATAACGTTCCATGTTAGTTGTCTTCTCTCGCCTTCTTTCTTGCTGGATGGGTTCGGAGCCGATCCTCGGCTCTGACTCGGCACTTGCTAAGCTCGAGAGTCACTTTTACCAGCTCGAGGCAGCCCCATATCCTATGATGCAAGGCGGTAAGTACCCAGATCTCGTTTGGTACCTAGAGGGAACACTACCTAGCATAGAAACATTCCACTAAGGAAAGAAGAGCAATAAGCCTAAAAAGGCTGAAAGGGGAAACCAGATAACTAAACTAGAACTAACTGGTGCCCAAGGAAACAAAACTCTACCACAGTCAAGGGAGATCAAGGTCTGTCCAGGCAAGGGGGCAGGAGGGAGGGTCGCAAGAAAGAAGGCGAGAGAAGACAACTAACATGGAACGTTATGGTAGGTACATAACTTCTAAATGTTAAGTTGTCAATCTCGCCTTCATTCTTGCTGGATGGGACCGCGTCCCTAGCACCTCTATCCTGGGTGGCTCAATGGAACAGACTCTTGAGAACCGTAGAACCAAAACTGGCTCTATCCCTGGAGGCCAAATCCAATTTGTAATGAGAAACAAAGGTATGAGGAGTGGCCCAAGTGGCTGCTGCACAAATAGTATCTAAGGGTAGCCTAGCCTGAAAGGCTGTAGAAGTGGCTAGGCCTCTAGTGGAATGTGCCTTTGGTTTTGAGCACAGCTGTTTGCCCCTAAGTAGATAAATGTCAGAAATGGTGGAAGATAGCCATCTAGACAAGGTCACTTTGGAAACAGGGAAGCCTTTCTTATTTTCAGCATAAGAAAGAAAGAGCTGATCAGACTTCCTGAATTGTTTTGTTCTGTCCAAATAATATCTGAGTTGGCGGTGAACATCAAGGTAATGTAATTTTTGTTCCGACCTGTTGGAATAGTTAGGAAAAAATACAGGGAGATCAATGGATTGGTTTAAATTTGTTTTTGAAGCAACCTTGGGCAAAAAGGATGGATTAGTTCTCAAGGATACTCTGTCCTTGTGGAAGACCAAATATGGGGGACGAACAGAGAGGGCATGAAGTTCTGACACTCTCCTAGCCGAGGTAATAGCGACAAGGAAGAGTGTCTTCCACGAAAGAAACTTTAGTGAGCATGAAGCAGCTGGCTCAAAGGGAGGAAGAATTAAGGATGTCAGCACTAGATTTAGGTCCCATTGAGGAGGAGGACTCCTGACAGGAGGTTTGAGGAGAAAAACTCCTTTCAGAAAAGCTTTACAAAGCTTGTGGGACATAAAGTTGTGATCTGCAAACCCGACATGAAAGTTCGAGATTGCAGCCAACTGAACTTTGACCGTAGAAGATGAAGAACCCGAGTGAAAGATTTCCCCTAGAAAATCCAAAACTGCATGAACAGGGGCAGTAAAGGGATCTATGTTCCTTGATTTCGCCCAAAGGGAGAAACGTTTCCACTTGCTAGAGTAAATCCTTCTAGTAGAGGATTTAAGGGAAGCCACTATGATATCCCTAACAGGGTTAGAGATCATAGGAAACCTGGCTAAGGAAGGAAGTGGAGCAACCAAGCAGTGAGGTTGAGGGAACGAATGGACCAGTGCAGTTGACCCGACTGGTGGGTTAGAAGATCTGGAACTGGGTCCAGATGCCAAGGCTGCACTAAGAGATGTCGATGAAGGAACGGAAACCAAATTTGTCGAGGCCAATACGGGGCAATGAGGATCATTTTGGCTCTCAAAACAGTAGCTTTCTGGAGTACCTGTGGTATCAGTGGAAAGGGAGGAAAGGCATAAAGAAGTCCCTGGGGCCAATCTTGGGTAAGAGCGTCTCTGGGGGGATGGCCCGGAAGTGGGAAGAGAGAGAGAAGAAGGCTGGGCATTTGCTGTTTTGGGGAGTAGCAAAAAGATCGCAACATGGGCGGCCCCACTTCTGAAAAATCTCCTCCACTATAGATTGTTTGAGAGACCACTCACGAGGCATGAGTATAGCTCTGCTCAATCTGTCCGCTAAAATGTTGGTTTTCCCAGGGATATGCGTTGCTACCAGAAACCGATGAGAGGAGATCGCCCATTGCCAAAGTCTGAGAGCCTCTCGACACAAGGGGTAGGACTTGGTTCCGCCCTGCTTGTTGATGTACCACACTACGGACATGTTGTCCGTGTGAACTGCAATTGTTCCCAAGGGAAGAAAGTCATTGAGGGCTTGCAACGTTAAAAGCACTGCTCTCATCTCTAGGATATTTATGTGCAGGTGGTATTCGAACGGTTGCCACGTCCCATGAACCATCCTGCCCTGATAATGACCCCCCCACCCGATCAGGGAGGCGTCCGTAGTGACTGTGGCTACCGGGGCCGGGGAAACAAAGGGTCTGCCCTGATGTAGCTGGGGAGAAGAAATCCACCAGGAAAGGTGGTTTTTGCAAGTTTGTGTCACCAGAATCTGGTGACGCATGGGAAGCTGTTGGAAGGACCATTGGGTGAACAACATCCATTGAAGGAGACGCATGTAAAAACGGGCCAAGGGAAGAAGAGTAATGGCCACTGCAATGAGGCCCAATACTTTTAGGACCAGTCTCGCTTGCACCTTTCTGCTGGCAAGGATGATCCGCACATGGTTTTGGATATCTAGGATTCTCTGGCTTGTGAGGTTTGCTGACATCCGAACAGTGTCTAAATTTGCGCCTATAAAAGTAATTGACTGGCAGGGCAATAAGGAGGATTTTTCGTAGTTGATCGAAATTCCTAATTGAGTGCAGAGATTTAGGGTGTAATCTCTGGCTTGGAGAAGTTGATGCCTGGTGGTGGCTGAGAGGAGCCAGTCGTCGAGATACGGAAACACCTGGAATCCTTGACGTCTCAGGTAAGCCGTGATCACTGCCATGCATTTGGTGAACACTCTGGGGGCTGTAGTGAGACCAAAGGGCAGGGCTCTGAATTGAAAATGACTGGACCCCAGCCGGAAGCGGAGAAACCTTCTGGAGCGTCTGTGGATTTTTATGTGATAGTACGCATCCTGAAGGTCTATTGAGCACATCCAGTTGTCTTTGCCCAAGAAGGGCAAAATCGATTGAAGTGTGACCATCCGAAATCTTGTCTTTTTCACAGACTTGTTGAGACTGCTGAGGTCCAATATTGGTCTCCAATCTCCCATCTTTTTGGGAACCAAAAAGAACCTTGAGTAGATTCCGGGCTCTGAATGGTCTGTTGGAACTGGCTGAATGGCTCTTTTTTGTAGAAGCTTTGATACTTCTAATTTTGCAATTTCCCTTAGACCGGGTGGAACATCTGGAAGGAAATTTTTGTGAGTGACAGGACTTTCCTCGAAAAGAATCTTGTAACCCTCGGATATAATCGACTGTACCCATTTGTCTTGTGAAAGGGAAAGCCAGGCTTCTGGGTACAGCGATAATCTTCCCCCGACTGCCTCCAAGGATGGACAGTCGGGCAACACCTCAGGGATGCTGGAAGGGTTTGTCAGAGAGAGGCTCTCTGCTGCCCTGGTTCTGCGGACCCCCTCTGCCCCTAGGGCGGCGTCTATTATTATTACCCCCTCTGCCTCTAGGGGTAAATTGACCATGTGTGTCCAGCGTGACTCCCTGGGATTTACGGAACCACATCTTTCCCCCCTTCTGTCCTTTAGGGTAAGGCCTAGAAGGGGTGGAAAAATGGACTCCTACGGCAGAAAGAGTCTTGCCGTCTTGCTCACACCTGGTCAACGTATCCTTCACCTGAGGACCAAACAATGTTGACCCATCGAAGGGAGAGTTTGTGAAGGACGCCTTAAAGGGATCTGCAAAATTACAGAGCCGCATCCAGGACTGACGTCTGAGAGCCACTCCTGTCCCTGCAGCTCTACTCGCTCCATCTGCTGCATAGGAAATCAGCCGCATGGAGGAGTTGGTTATGGAGTTAAGGATTCCTAGCTGAGTAGCAATCTTGTCTTGAGCCCCTGCAGCTGTAGGATCCTGTACTACTTCACCTAATTCTTTAAGGATGTCCCTTTGAAGTCTGGTGAAGTGACATAAGTAATTCAGTGAACGCATGGCAAAGGTCGCTGAGGAGAACATCCGCTTACCATACCTGTCCATGGTCCTAGAATCCTTGTTAGGAGGATGGACTGGTACGGAAGGATCTGCGATTTCCTTCTTGGTGGCGGCCGCCACCACCATGGCATCAACAGGGACACCTTTTGTAAGAAAATGTTTCTCGGAAGGGGCTGTTATAAATTTAAAAGGCCTCCTGGGAACTGGTTCTACGGAATCAGGAGATGCCCACGCCTTCCGAGCTATCGCCTCCATGAGGGGGTCGAAAGGCGGAGACAACCAGGAGGTGGAGGGTCGAGATCCAAATGCCTCTAGGTATTCCAACTCATCCTCGGAGGGATTAATGGAGGGCCAGTTTCCCCTCTGTTTTAGGAGTTCTAGGATGTCTGAAAAAGAGACATCCTCAGAGGGGGATCTTGGGGACCCCTCCGACTCATCTAAGTCGGTATCTGAAGTAGTAGACTCAGGGGAGTCCAAGTGCTTCCTCTTACAAGTCCTCTTAGGTGGAGGATCTCCTGACGGATCAGGAGAATCCTCGGAAGAGGGGGTTCTTCCCAGTGGGGAAACCTGAGGCGGTGGATCTCTCGGTCTGGGAGCAAGAGAGTGGGAAGAGACATCTACAGGCACCGTAGAGGGAGGAGCTAAGGGGATAGACTGCTGACTGAGCCCAGGGGCCAGCACACTCCTCATCACCTCGAAGGCTCCCCTCCCAGGGAGATCCGAGAGACCCCGGTCCGAAGAAACAGGAACTCCCGGGCCCACCGAAAGGGAAGGCTCCGAGGCAGATGTCGGGCCGAGCTCACCAAGGCCGAAGCCCCAAGGGGAAGAGCGGGGTCGGACAAGGGTCCGATGCCTCTCACCCCCTCGGAGCAGACCAGGGAAGCCCGACCACCGGATCCCTCCAAGGAAGGTCTTGAGGAGGAGATAAGAGTAGAAGCTGAAGGAGCAGAAAGGGGTGGTATCTGCCCCGCAGCCGTAGCAGTGACTATTCCCATAGACTCCGGCTCCGAGCTCTGGAGGAGAGTCGAAGGAGGAACTTGAAGAGGGTGTGGACCAGTAGTCATCCGTTGAGACGGACTATGAAGCATTTGGGCTAGGGCCTGTGATTTTAACAATCTGCTTACCACTCTCTCCAAATTATGGTCTGAGAGCCTGGAAGACCTAGATGATCGGCTCCGATCCGAAAGAAGAGGAGAGGTCGGAGCCGACAGTATCGGCTCCAAAGAGGGAGACCTGGACCGCTTCCTCGATGGAACCATCGGAGCCGAAGAACCCTCGGTTCCAGACAGAGCCGACAACTTATCGGCTCCCAGTCTGGTCAAAATTGTATCGGCTCCGACCGGAGCCGATACAGGCAAGGAAATAATGGTATCGGAACCGGTCGGCGCCGACACCAAAGCCTTAGCCACATGGTGGTCGGAGCCGGTCGGAGCCAACACCAATGTGGCAGTTAAAGTATCGGCACCGATAGCCATCGGTGCCGAAGATTTAGTCAAGATAAGATCGGCTCCAGCCAGAGCCGATCTCACCTCCAAAGGAGTCGGAGCCAGGGCCGAAGGCTTAGTAGCAGAAGCCTGGGCCTTGGAGGTCTTAGAGGGCTTGCCCGAAGAAGACTTAGACGGGGAGCCCTCCGGTTTAAGAAGTCCTCTCAAAATTAATTTATTTCTCCTTTCCTGCAGGACTCTCTGGCTGAAAGAGTGACAAATAGCACAGGAGTCCTGCAGGTGGAGAGGTCCCAGGCAGTAGATACAAGAAGTGTGACCATCTGTCAGAGACATCTTTTGACAGCACGAGTCACACTTCTTGAAGCCTGAGACCCTCTGTTCTTTGGACATAGTGATATCCACACAACACACAACTCACACAGTCCCAGATTCAGAAATATTTAACTTAAATGGGGAAAAAAATAAACCCACACACACACCCTGACAGGAAGGGATGGGAGGGGATTGAAGGCCCGACTAAATAAAACAACTAGGGAAACAGTAAAACTAGAGCTAAAGACCCTACAACTAACTAAAAGTGACTAAAAATCTAATAAGTGAGAGAAAAATTAGGAATGGGGTGACTAAAATTTGTATAACAAATTACTTACCAAGAGCTGGTAAAAGGAGTACCTCATCAGCGAAGCGGCAAACGAGATCTGGGTACTTACCGCCTTGCATCACGGGATATGGGGCTGCCTCGAGCTGGTAAAAGTGACTCTCGAGCTTAGCAAGTACCGAGTCAGAGCCGAGGATCGGCTCCGAACCCATCCAGCAAGAATGAAGGCGAGATTGACAACTTAACATCCTTTATTACTAAAGATGCAATCATAGAAACAGAAAGATTTGATCCTGACAAAAGTGTTGCAGAAGGGAAAAGTATTAAAAGCTGGAGGCAGCAGAGTGTTTGCAGAAAATGACTATTCACTGTACACAGGCAGAATAGAAGCAAATTATCCCAGCAATCACAGAATGTTGAGAGGAAGGTGTAAGATTCAAGCTACAGTATCCAGCTGTCTTCAGATTATTTTTTCTTGGAGGATCAAAGACATTTGTGGTGCAGAGTAGACTAAGGAGGAAATAAAAAAAAATTATCCAACAAAAAGTGAGCCAGCAAGCAGAAGGAGCCTTTGCTTCTCATTCTTCTGACAGTAAAGTTCATAGAGACTACCAGTAAAACCTTTCCAGTGCTCCAAAGGAAAATGCTTGAGAGACAGAAAAAAGCACAGGAGTAAATAGAAGAATCATGAGTACCCTTGACTTGAACAAGAGTCTGCTTTTAGGAGATGGAGATGAACAGGAAGAAGACCAGCAACTCTGAAATTATTGAATAAATGGAGTACTATAAAGCATCAATCACATTTGTGAAATATGGATTTGCAAGAAAAAGTGGCCGAAAAAGACTAGATTTTTGTTGATTTTGTTAAACTTATATGTGGACTGTAAAAATACCCCACTTTATGTTATTAATGTTTAGAATGGTTTACTATCAAATGACTGAAAAATCAAAAGACTGAATCCCAAAAAGACTGAAAATTCAAAATATTGAATACATTTTTAATGCAAGAGGCAAGCCCCCCTGCTCCCCTCATGTGGGAGGCTGCACCTCCCACACCCCCTGCTAACTATATATACCAACTCCAAGATTGCACAACAGTGGGGAAGGGGCAAATTCCATCATTCAGTATTTTGACTTTTCAGTCTTTTTGGGATTCACTCTTTTGATTTTCAGTCATTTGATAGTAAACCATTTAGGACAACACTAAACAGGGAGACAGCAACTGTTAGTAAAAAAAGAAGTTATGTCCTTACCATAACGTTCCATGTGAGTTGTTCATCTCACCTTTTTGTTCTTACACGTGGGTTCGGAGCTGATCCCTCGGCTCCAAGTCGGCCGCTTTTCAAGCTCAAACTCTCAGAGAAGCTCAAGACCTAGTGTATATCCCATGATGCTCTACTGTAAACCCCCAGATCTAGTAAGCTGCACCCGAAGACAGCCTAAAAAGGAAGAAAACACTACAGTACCTACCTATCTAGGTACATACAGATTTGCAGAAAGGAAAAAAACAGTCTGTCTTAAGAAGACAGGCTGACAAGACCGACCAATCCACCAAGGCAACCATCTTTCTCAACAGGAGGGGGAAGGTGGGAGGGAATGTAAGAACAAAAAGGCAAGATGAATAACTCACATGGAACGTTATGGTAAGGACATAACTTCTTTATGTGAAGTTGTTCTATCTCGCCGTTTTGTTCTTACACGTGGGTAGCATCCCAAGCACCCTAATCCTGGGTGGCTCAAGGGAGAACATTCCTGAGCACAGTGGAACCAAAGGAAGCCCTGTCCCTGGAGGCCCTGTCCACTTTGTAATAAGTGATAAACGTGTGAGGTTTTGACCATGTGGCAGCTGCACAAATGGTATCCAAGGGTAAACAAGCTGCATGAGCTAATGACGTAGAAACAGCCCGGGTAGAATGGGCTTTGACATTAGTCGGCAATGGCTGGTTAGTGGAGGAATAAATTAATTTAATGCAGTCAGAAATCCACTTAGATAATGTTATTTTTGATACCGCAGAACCTTTCTTGTTCTCTGCGTAAGAGACAAAAGTTGATCCGATTGTCTGAAGTCTTTCGTTCTAAGTAGAATCTCAATTGTCTGTGAACATCAAGCTTGTGTAACATATATTCCTGTCTGGTGGTATGGTGTCTAAAAAAGGTTGGGAGCTCAATCGACTGATTTAAGTTAGTTTCTGAACAAACCTTACGAAGAAAGGTAGGATTTGTCCTGAGGGACACCCTGTCAGGGTGGAAGATCAAATATGGGGGCTTGGAAGATAAAGCTTGAAGTTCAGAGACCCTACGCGCAGATGTAATGGCTACCAGAAATATAGTTTTCCAAGACAGAAAGCTCAAGTCACAGGATGACGTGGGTTCGAAGGGGGCAAGCATCAATTGGGATAAAACAAGATTCAAATTCCAGGGAGAGATAGGGTGTCTGATAGGAGGTCTGAGATGATGGGTCCCTTTCAAAAAGGCTTTACATAGTCTGTGGGACATGATGTTAGACCCGTTAAACCCTACATGAAAGTTGGAAATGGCAGCCAATTGAACTCTTATGGTGGCAGCAGCTGCGCTGTCATAGAATAAGGAAGACAAGAACTCTAAAATGGTATGAATAGGGGCAACATAAGGGTCAATGTTGTGGTGAGAAGCCCAGTGAACAAATCATTTCCATTTGCTGTTATATAGCTTCCTGGTTGACAATTTATGAGAGGAAACTATAATATGTTGGACGGCGGGAGACAAATCTTGAGACCTGGCTAATATGGGAATTGGAGCAGCCAAGCTGTCAGTTTCAGGGAGATGAGGGAGGGATGAAGAACTCCAGACGAATGAGTCACAAGGTCTGGCACTGGGTCCAGAATCCATGGTTCTTCCACTCAATACTTCTGTAGGAAGGGGAACCAAATCTGACAAGGCCAAGACGGGGCTATCAAAATCACAGTCCTTCCCAGACTTTTGGCTTTCTGTATGAATTTGGGAATTAGGGGAATTGGCAGGAAAACATATAGGAGGCCCGGGGGCCAATCGTGTACGAGTGCATCCCTCGGGTTGCTCCCCGGTGGGGGATAAAGGGCAAAGTAGCTGCTGCATTTGGCATTCATCGGAGATGCAAACAGATCGCAGCAAGGCTGGCCCAACCTGCGGAACATCTTGTCCTCCACCTGTTGTTTGAGGGACCACTTGTGAGGCAACAGGACGGCCCTGCTCAGTTTGTCTGCTATCACGTTGGATGACCCCGGGATGTGCGTTGCTATTAGAAAGCGTCTGGTGGATGTAGCCCACTGCCAAATTCTTAGGGCCTCTCGGCATAAGGGATACGATCTGGTTCCCCCTTGCTTGTTGACGTACCAGACTACTGACATGTTGTCCGTCTGAATTGCAATTGTCCCTGGAGGAAGACAGTCGTGAAAGTGTTGCAATGCAAGGAACACCGCTCTCGGCTCCAGGACATTTATATGCAAATGTGATTCCATGCTTGACTAAGTACCTTGGACAGTCTTTCCCTGAAATAGCCCCCCACACCCTATCAGGGAAGCATCCGTGGTCACTGTGGCTGTGGGTTGGGGAAGAACAAGGGGACGTCCGACTACTATATGGTCGCTGTTCAGCCACCAATTGAGATCCTTCTTGTAAAGGTTTGTTAATAGAATCTCGTGTGACATGGGCAGTTGTTGGTAAGACCATTGTGTGAAGAGTAGTCACTGGAGAATCCGCATGTGCATGTGCCCCAACGGGACTGCTATTAGCGTGGCTGCCATTGTGCCTAATAGCTTCAGTATCTGGGACGCAGGAGCTTTGTTCTGGGTCAGCAGAATGGACAATTGACTCCTTAGAGATATGATTCTTGCTTGAGGCAACCTGATCCTTGAATTGACGGTGTCTAGCTCTGCTCCTATAAAGGTAATACGCTGCGATGGCGATAATGCCGATTTTTCGAAGTTTAAGGTTATGCCCAACTGGGAACATAGGTTGATAGTGTAGTCTCTTGCCTGGATTAGTTAATGCCTGGAGGTGGCGGTGAGTAGCCAGTCGTCCTGATATGGAAACATCCGGAATCCTAAACGTCTCAGGTGAGCCATGACCACTGCCATACATTTGGTGAACACTCTGTGGGCTGTGGTGAGACCAAAGGGCAGGGCTCTGAATTGGTAATGACTGGCCCCCAGCCGGAAACGCAAATGATCTCTGGATGATCTGGCCATTTTTATGTGGTAGTAAGCATCCTTGAGATCTATAGAGCACATCCAATCGCCCGTTTCTAGGAACGGAAGTATCGACTGAAGCGTGACCATCCGGAACTTTTCCTTCTTGATGAAGGTGCTGAGTTTGCTGAGGTCTAATATGGGCCTCCAGTCCCCTGTTTTCTTTGGAACTAAAAAGAACCTTGAGTAAGTTCCGGATCCTATCTGGTCCGCCAGGACTGGCTGGATGACTCTTTTGTCTAGCAGGTTTTGAATCTCTACGGCTGCTAGCTTTCGCAGACTGGGTGAACATCTGGAATACTTGTACACATGGGAGGGAGTTTTGTAAAGGGGAATGTAGTAACCTCTGGAAATGATGCTTTTGACCCAAAAATCCGTTGTAATGTTTAGCCAGGCGTTTAGGTATAAAGCCAAGTGACCCCCGACCACATCCAGAGAAGGACAGCTGGGCTTCCTTTCAGGAACACTGATAGGGCTTACCAGAGAACTGCTCCCTGTCACCCTGATTTGCGGACCCCCTCTGCCGTTTGGATGGCGTCTTCTGTTTCTACCCCCTCCTCTGCCCCTAGAGGGGGTATCTATAGCTGTGTTCTGGAAAGCTCCTTGGGGTTTTCGGAACCACATTTTTCCACTTCGTTGCCCTTTGGGGTACGGTCTAGTTGGAGTGGAGAAACGGACTCCTACAGCAGACAGAGTCTTTCCTTCTTGTTCACACCTAGTAAGCATCTCCTTAACTTTAGGCCCGAACAAGGTGGAACCATTGAATGGGGTATTGATGTAGGAAGATTTGAAGGCTTCCGCAAAGGAGCAAAGGCGCATCCAGGACTGTCTCCGAAGAGCTATCACTGAGCCTGCCGCCCTACTCGATCCATTGGCGGCATAAGAAATGAGCCGCATGGATGAGTTGACTATAGAATTGAGGGTGTTGAGTTGTGCATCAGCTGTGTTACCCTGTAGAGTATCTTCCAGCTCTTTAAGGAGATCTCATTGAAGGTGGGTAAAATGGGTCAGGTAGTTGAGTGATCTCATGGAAAATGCCGCAGAACTAAATATGCATTTTCCATACCTGTCCATCGTCCTAGAATCCCTATTAGGAGGATGGACAGACGAAGAAGTTTCCGACATCTCTTTCTTGGTGGCTGCCGCCACCACCATGGCATCAATCAGGACTCCCTTGGTAAGAAAGGCCTTCTCAGCAGGGGAAGTAATAAACTTGTTGGGCCTCCGAGGGACCGGTTCCACTGAATCAGGGGACTCCCACACCCTTCGAGCAACCAGATCCATTAGTTCATCGAAGGGGGGAGTAACCCAGGAGGTGAATGGTTGAGACCCAAAGGCCTTCAGGAGTACCGACTCATCCTCAGTAGGGGCAAGGGACTGCCAATCACCCCTCTGCCTTAAGATCTCCACTATGTCTGCAAATGAGACATCCTCTGAGAGGAATCGTGGGAACCCTTCTGATTCCTCCAAGTCGGTATCCGATGTCAGGGATTCCTGTGGGGAATCCAGGTGCTTCCTCTTGCACAGCCTCTTCCTGGGTACTTCATCGGTGGGAGCATCCGGTGAAGTTCCTGTAGAGGATAGGCCACCCAATGGGGATACCTGAGGCTCTGGGTCTCGACGCTCGGTAGGGACCTGTGGGGAAGAGACAGAACGAGGCCCTTTAGGGGAAGGGGAAGAAAGATTCGAGGAGGTAGTGGTCTTGGCAGACATGACCTTCCTCATGGAATCGAAGGCACCAGAATCCCCGTCCGAGAAGTCTGTCGACTCCGAAGAGGCTGGCAGCCCTCCCCGAGCTGAGACCCCGCGCTCCAATCCCGAGGACGGAACCAAAGCCACCTGTGGTGAAGCCCCTAGGGGAAGTATCGGTCCGATTCTCCGCCCCGGAGCCAGCGAGGGAGTGTCAGCCCCGAGACTCCCCGGTCGGAACCGAGGAGATCAAGATCAACAGAGCCGAGGGAGGTGGATCAAACTTCGGCTCCGAGGGCTCTACCAACATTGGTTCTGTCTGCCCCGGCTCCGAGAGCTCGATTGGCTTCGGAGGAGGAGGAGAAGAAAGTAGGGCTGGAATTTCAGGCTTCGAAGCCGAGTGGCTCAAAGCGGAAAGCATTTTGGCCAGGGCCGGGTTCTCTAGCAATCTCTTAACCACTTGGTCCAGGTCCACATCAGATAGTCTCAAAGAATGGGTCGAGGGATGGGTCGAAGGAGCCGAAGATGGCACCAATTGAAGAATCAGAGACTGAGGAGTCTCCAACACTGGATCCACAACTGGGCTGCAAGGTAAAGGATCGATACACGGCTCCAAGGGCTGTGGAGCCGATGATCGAACCATACTGGAGGAGCTCGGAGCCGCGGACTTAGGCTCCGAGGACCCCTTGGATGACTTCGACCCCTTCGAAGCCTTGGAAGAAAGGTCGGTCTTGTCCAGAGCAGCCTGAAATTCAGGCTTCAGGAGTCCCCTATCCACCAGCTTCCTGCGCCTTTCCAAGAGAACTCTGGCGCTAAAGGAGTGGCAGACAGAGCACACTTCCTGTAAATGAACAGAACCCAAACAGTAGACACACGTGGAGTGGTTGTCCATAACTGACATTTTTTGACCACACTCACACCTTTTGAAGCCAGACTTTTGCTTCTCAGACATTTTAGTATAATAGAAATATCTATGTAACTATATATGTAAATATAAATATATATATACCAGTTCAGATCCCTGAACTAAACCTTAGAAAAAAATTATTCAGTATATTGTTTTCTATATATATATATATATATATATATATATATATATATATATATATATAAACAAACACCCTCTACAGAAGTAGCTAATTTTAACTTAACTATTAATTCTAAGTAATCCTAAGGAATTTCTAAGAAAAAACACATGCAAGGGAGCTGACAGAGCCCTGTCATGCCCAAAAAAACTAAGATAGGCCTAACAAACAGCCAATAAGAACACACTCCAATCTAAGTAATCCTAAAAGATTCTAATTACACTCTAAATTTAACTAACTTGTAAATATTAAACACTAGCTAACACTATAATAGAATATTTTAGAAAAAATATCACTAAATATAGAAAAAAAATAGAACTGGCCTGAGTCTGTAGATCCGTTGCAGCAGCAAACTAGATCTGGGGGGTTACAGTAGAGCATCATGGGATATACACTAGGTCTCGAGCTTCTCTGAGAGTTTGAGCTTGAAAAGCGGCCGACTCGGAGCCGAGGGATCGGCTCCAAACCCACGTGTAAGAACAAAACGGCGAGATAGAACAACTTCACATCAATTTTTGTTTTTATTAGTATTTGTATAAAACATTTCATGATATAAATTGCATTGTATATAGCAAAGCAGTTTTGTGTAGTTTGTAGTCAGGGGTGCTTTAAATGTGGGGGCAGTCTTTCCAATGACTGCTGTAAGTGTTAAGGATATTAAAGTAAACAAGTACTTTTTTATTTGTAAGAAATATACCGTGGGAGTCATTAATAATCATGTAGGTGCAGCACAGAGCCTACACAAAGTAAGATTGTTAGTGCGATGAGCAGCAGCACTAATCAAATATGCATGCTGCTCATCACACTTACATGGATGCAAACACCTTTCCGTGGCCAGCAAATGTTTGCACCCATTGGATGATGTTTGTATGCAGCAGCACACAAAGTAAACAGAATGGATTCCATATAAGCAGTGCTCTAATTGAAGCAAGTGCTGTAGCCCAGACATATTAAGGGCAAGTACAGGGACACATTACAAAAGAGGGGAAGTGAAATGGGGGAATAGGTACACAAAATTATGATATAAGAACATAGAAAGTAAATGTTTAAAGAGAACTTGTATCAAACAGGCAAAAGTATTTAAAGTGTATACAAAGGAATGACATAAGAAACATTTGCATCATGTCATGTCAGAACACGTCTGAAAAGATATCAGAGAAATGCATGAAAAAGCTGGCTTGTGACTGTGTGTAAGCCACTGTAGTCTGACAGACATATGTTAGAAGATGCAACCCCCTGCCTATTATACAGTAGAGAGTCAATTATCCAAACTAATTGCAACGTAGGGTAGTTCGGATAATCAAATTGTTTGGATAATCAAACATACATTGAACTGGATAAAAAAATGCAAAAATCTTGTTTTTCTGCATGCTTTTCAACCATTCAGTGAGTCCAGTGGACAATAAAGAATATTTTTCACATACGAGTGGGCTACAAGATAAAAAAACATGCACAAGCCAGTATGTATAAAGTTTACATATTCAGACTTTATGATTTTTCGTACCCAAAAACTTTGGAAGGCTGCTTTCAGATAACTGACATTTCTGATAATCGACGTTCGGATAATCGACTATCTACCATATAAGGAACTCTGTCAGTGCCACATCAGATAGCAATGGAGGCTGTCACAGATAACTGAACTGAATATGTGCATAAGCACAGGAAGTATAGATATCATATGAACAATCAGAGTTAGTCAGAATGCCAAACACAAACTACATATGTTAATCTCCACACAACACTGAGTATTACAATATGATTGATTGTCTTTGACAAGGAAGCTGTCTCCATCATGTAGGACACACACTGTTCCAGAAATGAACACCAGTATATTTGTGTAGGTATGCTATAAATGCTAGTACTCAATGCACGTGCCACAGGAGGAGTCACAGCGTGACATGCTCTGAATAAACATTTCAATGCCATGCAATCACAACCTGTGATGATATACAATTGTTCCACATAAAAAATGGTAACAATAGCTAGGTACAATTTTTTTTTTGTAATGACATTACATTCATATAATGTTGCCCCTGTCAGGAATTGAACAGCAAATGGTTCGACTCTTCTGACTAATGACATCTGCATGAACCACAAGTGCCACAGTGGATGTCATACAACTAGTATGACAAACCACCTATGCCAAAATATTATATTAACTGTATGTGTGGTAAACAATATCTGGGATGAAAGGGATTGTAGAGGTTCATCACAGTGTTAACGGGCACATTATCACCATGGTACGTGTCAGTCATGCATTACAGTATAATGCCCAACAATGCTAACAGGCACTGAATGTGCATGAACCACAAGTCCCACAGTGGATGTCATACAACTAGTATGACAAACCACCTATGCCAAATTATTATATTAACTGTATGTGCGGTAAACAATATCTGGGATGAAAGGGATTGTAAAGGTTCATCACAGTGCTAACGGGCACATTATCACCACGGTACGTGTCAGTCATGCATTACAGTATAATGCCCAACAATGTTAACAGGCACTGAATGTGGATGTTGAACACATGAGCATTTGACAGCAGACAATACATGGATATTTCCCAGGAAAAATGCACCAAGGTAGAAATGTAACTACAAGTATGACACATGGTTATTTGAAGGCATGACATCATCTATTTCCTGCAAGGTATATCTGTGCCTCTGAATGCTGTAGTATGTCACCAAAAGACACTATGTTGTCTCATTTCCCCGTGCCACAGGATAACACTTCCTAAATATGTAATGTAAAGGACATGGAAGCCAATGTCATAATTTCTCTGAATAAAAGCATTGCTATGTGACAAATTGTCACCGGTCTCAGTAAGACGGACCAACATCTATATGTGTACAAAGCCAATGTGAATCATACTGCTAGTGACGTTCTGTCACAATAACATGAACTCAATGTGCTCTGAGTACTAATGGATGAATTTCAGGAAACTACCCAAGATCACAAGCTAACCTTTTGTGCCTGAAACGTTAGTGCCACAAGACCATGTTGAGGTACAACTGAGACAGTGCACAGTTAAATGGATGACATCACGACTGCTTATAACTGGGTGTTTATGAAAAAAAGTGCACATTAACACTGTACAGCTACATGTCATATATGTCTTTGCAGGAAAGTATACAAAGTATCCCTCGTCCAATATGCTGATGACTCTACAGTCATCAACATTGCAGACACCCTCTCTGACTTTAACTCTATTACTCAGAAATCCTTCAAATCTGTTGAAAACTGTCTCTCTTACAACCAGCTAATTCTGAATCCAAAAAAGTCAAACACTTATTTTTTCTTCCCCAAAAGCTAAACAACCTTAAATCTACTTTTACTATCCTTTCTCTAAATAAAACACCTATCACAGCTGGACCCAACACAAAACTTCTAGGTGTCATGATGAGATAATCAACTTAAATTTGATTTGCATGTTAATAATTGTATTACGAAAAGCTATCAAAAACTTGGCTTCTTGTACAGAAATAAAAAGTTCCTATTAAACAAAGCTAAAGTCTCCCTCTCTCATGCCTATCTCCTACCAAGCCTATTGTACAGCTCCAAGATCCTCAACAACCACCAAACCTCTCTCCTAACTAAGCTAGAAAATACTTATAACAAAGTTGCCAGATATGCTGTGAATCAAAACTATACATCTCTCTTTAAAACACAAACTGGATAGAATTACCCCACCAACTTCTCTCTCAGCTTCACATTATCCATTCTGTTTTATACCAACCATCTTTCTGTCTCAACACGTCTACTCTAATCTCCTTCTACACTCCTTCTAGGACTCTCCACAGCACAGACCAAGACTTACTACAAATCTATAAACCCAAGAGCAAAATTGGTCAAAACCTCTACAACTACTACCCTACCATTTATTGGAATAAATTCCCATTATAATTAGATCAGTTTAAACAACTTAATGAATCTAAATCAGCCACCAAAGACTACCTAAAAAAGTCACTGGTCATGCCACTGTACTCACCCTCCATAAACAGTCCTCCTCTCCTACATAACTTACTGTCTGCCCTCATTGGATTTATTTCATTATGTGTCCACTCTCTTCATCATCTTATCTAGGTAAGTACCTGTCACCCAATCTTAAAAAAATTTCTACTTGTATACTACCTGTATGATCTTCACTAACTGTAGCTACCTTGCCTGTACTTACAAAGTTTGCATATTGTTTCTGCACATAACTTAAGTGAAATGTCAACTTGTAAATCATTTTTATCCTTTTACTGTTCCAACTTGAAAATGTTAATGTTTTGTTTATAATGCTATTTTTGTTTACATTTATAATTTCATTGCAAATTTGTGGAGCTTTTCTCCCAAGGCCTCCGCTGAAAAAAGGCTATCAGCTCAGTCAGACAAACCCAGTCAACAAATGTAAAATAAATAAATAAAAATGAGCGAGACTCCAGCATCCTACATATGTAGTTCTACCATGTTCAAAGAACACTATCAAAGTCACGTAACATAGGAGAAATGTTCATTCCAAATGTGACATACTGCAACTATGTTAATAGCAAGTAACTATTGTGTGGACAAAATGTTATTCTCCCTTGGGATACTATAATTTGTTAGTGTCACAGTGTGCCACTGTAATTCTATCCCATGTATTAGATGGATACATAAAGGTGGTTGTGAGGTGGCCAGTGTCATATGACAGTAATACTGTCACACCATCAAAGCAGTGATGGAATCAAATCACCTACCTGTCCACTTACAACATCAATACAGCATATTATCCGCAGCCAGTGCCACAGGAGAATACTGAATATGACTATGACAGATAGCATCTATGAAGAGATGACATCAGCAGTGTATTGCCAAGGAGATTTATCTGGTTAAAGAAAAAAAAGTTATGTACTTACCATAATGTTCAATCTGTGTTGTCCATTTTCATTCTTCCTCAACGAATGAGTTCTGGTCCAACACTTGGCTCCAACTCAGACACTTTATAAAAATTGAGTACACTAAGACACGACACTGGAGCGGCAAATGGGCAGACCAATTAGTTTAATAAAAGTGCATTTACCTTCATTACCTCCAGCCAGTTTTCCCCGTGATGGATTGTGCACATCAACGGTGAATGTGAAACTTACGTTTAGCCAATCCGTAAAAACGGGGACACCAATAAGCCCTGAGGTTGTATCACCTTGTTGTACATTTATAATGGTTCCCTGTTCCATTGATGTAATCCTGTTGGCGCCTTGGGTTGTCAAAACGTTCGCTTGTAAAACATTGGCTAAATTAGAATCAAGGCGAGTTGATGGTGATGCCAACTGATTAAATGGAACAAATTCTTGTCCTGTCAGCCTAATGTTTGATGAAGAAAATGAATCACGAAGAACTCAATGTTGTTGATCCAGTGCTTCCAAATGTGAAGTCAACATTTCCATTTGTTTGGATAAAATCTCTATAAGCACTGTCAGTTCACCAGTTTCTGCTTTGTCCTGTAACTGGGAGAACAAGTTCGGACTGCCGACACCTCCAGACGCCATAAATCAAACTGGGTCACGAAAACAAATAAAACAAACTGAATACACTAAGTCATGACACTGGAGTGGCAAATGAGCAGACCAAATAGTTTATTAAAAGTGCATCTACCTTCATTACCTCCAGCCGGTTGTCACTGTGATGGGTTGTGCACATCAACGGTGAATATGAAACTTCTGTTTAGCCAATCCATAAAAACGGGGACAACAATAAGTCCCAAGGTTGAATCACCGTGTACATTTACAATGGTTCCATGTTCCACTGATGTAATCCTGTTGGTGCCTTGGGTTGTCAAAACGTTAATTTGTAGAGCAATGGCTAAATTAGAATCAAGGCGAGTTGATGGTGATGCCAACTGACTAAATGGAACAGATTCTTGTCCTGTCAGCCTGATGTTTGATGAAGAAAACGAATCACAAAGAACTCGATGTTGTTGATCCAGTGCTTCCAAACGTGAAGCCAACATTTCCATTCAAGCTCGGACTCCGGGCAACTCTGGACGCCATAAATCAAACTGGGCCACGAAAACAAACAAAACAAACTGAGTACATTAAGTCATAACACTGGAGCGACAAACGTGCAGATCAAATAGTTTATTAAAAGTGCATTTACCTTCATTACCTCCAGCCAGTTGTCCCTGTGATGGGTTGTTATCATCAACAGTGAATGTGAAACTTGCGTTTGGTTTGGCTAAATTAGAATCAAGGGAGCCATTATAAATGTACAACAAGGTGATTCAACCTCGGGGCTTATTGCTGTCCCTGCTTTTATGGATTGGCTGAACGGAAGTTTCACATTCACCGTTGATGTGCACAACCCATCACAGGGACCACCAGCTGGAGGTAATGAAGGTAAATGCACTTTTAATAAACTATTTGGTCTGCTCTTTGGCGCTCCAGTGTCATGACTTAGTGTACTCAGTTTGTTTTGTTTGTTTTCATGACCCAGTTTGGTTTATGGCATCCGGAGGTGTTGGCAGTCCGAGCTTGTTCTCCCAGTTACAGGATAAAGCAGAAACTGGTGAACTGACAGTGCTTATAGAGGTTTTATCCAAACAAATGGAAATGTTGACTTCACATTTGGAAGCACTGGATCAACAACATTGAATTCTTCATGATTTGCTTTCTTCATTAAACATCAGGCTGACAGGATAAGAATCTGTTCCTTTTAATCAGGTGGTATCACCATCAACTCGCCTTGATTCTAATTTAGCCAATGCTCTACAAGCAAATATTTCGACAACCGAAGGCACCAACAGGATTACATCAATGGAACAGGGAACTATTATATATGTACAACAAGATGATTCAACCTCGGGGCTTATTGGTGTCCCCGTTTTTATGGATTGGCTAAACAGACGTTTCACATTCACCGTTGATGTACACAACCCATCACGGAGACAACCGGCTGGAGGTAATGAAGGTAAATGCACTTTTAATAAACTATTTCATCTGCTCGTTTGCCGTTACAGTGTCGTGACTTAGTGTACTCAGTTTGTTTTGTTTATTTTCGTGACCCAGTTTGGTTTATGGCATCCGGAGGTGTCAGCAGTCTAAGCTTGTTCTCCCAGTTACAGGATAAAGCAGAAACTGGCAAACTGACAGTGCTTATAGAAGTTTTATCCAAAAAAATGGAAATGCTGACTTCACGTTTGGAAGCACTGGATCAAAAACATTGAGTTCTTCCTGATTTGTTTTCTTCATCAAACATCAGGCTGACAGGTCAAGAATCTGTTCCATTTAATCAATTAGCATCACCATCAACTCTCCTTGTTTCTAATTTAGCCAATGCTCTACAAGCGAACGTTTCGACAACCCAAGGTGCCAACAGGATTATATCAATGGAACAGGGAACCATTATAAATGTACAACAAGGTGATTCAACCTCGGGGCTTATTGGTGTCCCCATTTTTACAGATTGGTTAAATGGAAGTTTCACATTCACCGTTGATGTGCACACCCCATCACAGGGACAACTGGCTGGAGGTAATGAGGGTAAATGCACTTTTAATAAACTATTTGGTCTGCTCATTTGCCACTCCAGTGTTATGTACTCAGTTTGTTTTTGTGACCCAGTTTGGTTTATGGTGTCTGGAGGTGTCGGCAGTCTGAGCTTGTTCTCCCAGTTACAGGATAAAGCAGAAACTGATGAACTGACAGTACATATAGAGGTTTTCTCCAAACAAATGGAAATATTGACTTCACGTTTGGAAGCACTGGATCAACAAAATCGAGTTTGTCATGACTCGTTTTCTTCATCAAACATCAGGCTGACAGGATAAGAATCTGTTCCATTAAATCAGTTGGCATCACCATCAACTCACCTTGATTCTAATTTAGCCAATGCTCTACAAGTCAATGTTTCGACAACCCAAGGCACCAACAGGATTACATCAATAGAACAGGGAACCATTATAAATGTACAACAAGGTGATTCAACCTTGGGGCTTATTGGTGTCCCCGTTTTTATGGATTGGCTAAACGGAAGTTTCACATTCACCGTTGATGTGCACAATCCATCACGGGGACAACCGGCTGGAGGTAATGAAGGTAAATGCACTTTTAATAAACTATTTGGTCTGCTCATTTGCCGCTCCAGTGTCGTGACTTAGTGTACTCAATTTGTTTTTTTTTTTTTGCTTTCTAAAAATTCTAGGATCTGATTCTCAAGCTCCTCCTTTACCCATAATGCCCCTGATCACTGTATTACCTCAGATCAAGTTTGCTGCTAACATACCATATCACAGAAAAAAATTGTTAACTCAAATATCTAAGACAGAACAGTGATAGCTGAAGGCTCAGGAGCTCAAACAGGAACAAAGATTCCACACAATAATACTATTACGTCACTCCCAAAGGCATGGTTAGGAGGAAGGTGGGAGGGAAGCTAAGGAGTAATGAAAATGGAGAGCACAGATGGAAATTTATGGTAAGTACATAACTTTTTTATCGCATGTTGTCATTTTCATTCATCTCTCAATGAATTGGACAGAAGCCCCAGCTACAAATACCTTAGGTGGCCTCATGGAAGGATTTTCTGGAGCACCACATAACTGAATGGTGCTGTGTTCCTGGAAATTATGCAAATTTGTAATGAGAGACACAGGTATGAGTATTAGACCAAGTGGCTGCTGCACAAATGTCATTAATGGTAGCTCTAGCCCAAAAAACAACTGACGTAACTATCAACCTGACTGAATGCTTCTTTCAGTTGCTTTGGTAAGATTAGGTTTTCCCAATAAAAAACATGGAAGATACAATTCGTTATGCATTTTCTAGAGTAATACTAAAAACTGGTTTTCCCATCATGGTGTTAGAAAGGAAAACATAACTGACCTGTTTTTGTAAACTCCTTGGTCCTATGTAGGTAAAAACAAGGTTATCTATATACAGCTAAAAAATAAAGGGTATATTTTCCTTATAATCACAAATTTGGGAAGAAAACTGGTAAGTTAAATGCCTTGATTGATATTTGATTCAAAGACCACTTTTAGATAGACAGGGAGGATTAGTGTGTAGGGCAACCCTGTCCTTATGGTAAATTTGATATGGTGGTTTCACAGAGATTGCTAAGAGTTCTGAAACTCATCTAGCTGAAGAAATTGCCACTAAAGGACAGTTTTCCAAGATAAAAACTCAAGGTCTACTTTAGCTGAGGGCTCAAACAGTGGATGAACTAAAGAATGCAATACTAAAGTCAGATCCCAAGGTGGAATGGGATCTTAAAATAGAAAAATAAGTGAACATGTATCTTTCAGAATGAAGCTAAGGGGAAGGTCTTATCCCTGATGCGGTAGCTGAGGATGGCTGCTAACAGTACCCTAATGGTAAAGGAGCTTGGCCTGGTTTAAAAACAGAGGCAAGAACATGTAAAAATAGCTAAGACTGGAGCAGAAAAAGGAATTAAGTGTGTTTGGTGCATCCATAAAGAAATTCTTTTCCATTTGCTCTTATAAATATTTCTGGATGAAGGTTTGTGGGACCAGGAAAGGGTTTGATGGACTAGAGAGGGAAGCCTGGAATATCCACCCATCAAAGTAAAAGGAGAAATCAATTGGCCTGGGTTTGAGGCCTGCTATGTCTGGATGAGTCATCCCGGCCGGATGCGACAGAAGATCCAAGGTGGGATCCCATGTCCAAGGAGGACATCCTAGGTGAGACCATAGAAAAAAAGAACCATATCTGCTGAAGCCAGAAGGGGGAAATGAGGATTACTTTGCTTTTCAACCATCTGGCTTTCTGATGAGTGTTGGGTATTAGGTGTAGGAGAGGGCAAGCATAATGGAGACCAGAGGGCTAATGTGGAATAGAGCATCTCTCAGTGACTGTCCCTTAGGGAAAACTAGGACAAAGAGTCAGCTGCGTCACTGTTGAGGAAAGAGATGAATAGAATGCAGCACGGTTGACCTCATTTATGGAAAGTCATCCTTGCCACTGATGGATTAGGAGACCACTCGTGAGGAATCAGAATGGCTCTTACCATGCTTGTCCATTAATATGTTGGATTTCCTGGCATGTATGTTGTTACAACAAAGCAGTTGGAGAAGATCGCCCATTGTCAAACTCTCATTGCTTCTTAGCATAAGGGGTAAGAACTGATTCCCTCGTTTGTTTACATACTACACTACTAAAATGTTATCCCGCTGAATAGCAACAGTCCTAGTGGGAGAAAACACTGAAGGGCTTGCAATGATAAAAGCACTGCTCTTATCCCTAGAACATTTAAAAGCAAACTGATCTCTTCTTGGGACCATGCGCCTTAACTGTCCGTCCCAATTAATGCCTCCACACCCTAAATGGGAGGTGTCCGTAGTCAACGTGGCCTTCGGGGAAGAAAGGACAAATGGGCAGCTTTGATAAATGTCTCTGGGGTGTATCAACCACAGTACAGATTTTCTGCAAACCTGAGATAATTGTATTGGATGTCATAGGGATTGTCGATGACAAGACAGTTGCACTGCTAGAGAGCTTTGAGGGAATCGTATATGAAGGTGAGCTGTAAGTCGCAAGCTTACTGCAGCAACCATCGACCCTAGGGCTTTGATAATTTAACTTGCTGGGGGAGAGGGATGAGACAGAACTTGGTTGACATACAATATCAGAGTAAGAACTCTGTTTCAAGGCAGAAGATCTAGGCAACTGACTGTGACTAGATAAGCCCCTATAAATTCCAAGCCTTGAAGTGGTTGAGGTTTCGATTGCACCACAGTGGTCTCCAACCTTTTTTGCACCAAGGACCGGTTTCATGGAAGAAAATTTTTGCACAGACCGGCCATTGCGCGCACATAATAAAGTGCATAATATTTATTTATTTGGCATTTGTTTACCGGGGAGGGCGAACTGGACTAGAAGCCCATTTTTAGCCGAGACCCACGGAGAAAAGTTACAAAGTACAATAAAAAGACAATTGGCAATAATTACCAAAAAACTGTACATTCTGCTTAACAGCATAACATTGATCTACTATGGTCAATAGAGGTATGTAAACCTAATGGCAACCTTATTGACATTCTACATTTTTAAGAGCAATATTTAAAATCTGTCCCTATTATTTGGTTCTGTCCAGCATACCTCTCAACTGTACAGAGTTTCTCAGAATGTCCAGATTTTTGGTCTGCTTCTTATAAAATTGTTGTTTTCTGGCAAATCACTAGCAGATCATTGAGGTTTGAAGTCAGAAAATAATGATAGACAGTTGAGCTTCAGAATTCAGGGCAAAAAAAAAAATGGGTATTCCCTCCACTAAAAAGGGCGGCGTAAACACAAAACTCTATGGGCTAGTTGTAAAATGCCTCGGGGCAGATAGCCTAGTATGAACCTATGAACCTATGAACCTAATTCATATCCTTCAGAAAATATGCTAATGCAAAAATAGAAGTTATGTTCTTACCATAACGTTCCATGTTAGTTGTCTTCTTCTCGCCTTCTTTCTTGCTGGATGGGTTCGGAGCCGACCTCGGCTCCGACTCGGCCACTCTAAAAGCTCGAGAGTTGGTTCCACCGGCTCGAGGCTCCCCTTATATCCCACAATGCTAGGCGGTATTACCTCAGATCTCATTTGTAAGCTAGGCCCAGCCAAAAAGTAACTCCAGAACCACTGGAAAAGGGAAAACCCACCTCTATAAAAGGAAGGGAAGAAGGTGACCTGAAACCTGATGAAAGGAATATATGCAAAGTATAGCATATACCTATATACAATAGAGGTGGTAGAAAAAGAGGTCACAATCAAACTCCTCTAGGTCTGTCCAGGCTAGGGGGAAGGAGGGTGGGACGCAAGAAAGAAGGCGAGAAGAAGACAACTAACATGGAACGTTATGGTAAGAACATAACTTCTATATGTTAAGTTGTCCATCTCGCCTTCATTCTTGCTGGATGGGACCGTCCCTAGCACCTTGTCCCGGTGGCCTATCGGAACAGACTCTTGAGAACAGTGGAACCAAAGTTAGCTCTATGTCTAGAAGCTAAATCCAACTTATAATGAGAAATGAAAGTGTGAGGAGTAGCCCAAGTAGCCGCTGCACAAATGGTGTCAATAGGCAGTCTGTCTTGGAAAGCTATAGAAGTAGCCAAAGCTCTGGTGGAGTGGGCCTTAGGTTTGTTAGGCAGCTTTTGGTGTCTAATTTCGTAAACAAAGGAAATCAGAGATGTTAGCCATCTGGAGAGTGATACCTTCGAAACTGAAAGTCCCTTTCTGCCTTCTGCATAAGAGACAAACAATTGGTCAGTTTTCCTGATCTGTTTGGTTCTATCCAAATAATACCTTAACTGACGATGAACATCTAACCAATGCAATTTTTGTTCAGACCTGTTAGAAAAGTTAGGAAAAAACACAGGGAGGTCAATGGTTTGATTTAGGTTAGACGCAGAGGCTACTTTAGGTAAAAAGGATGGATTGGTTCGTAAGGATACTCTGTCTTTATGAAACAATAGATACGGAGGTCGGCTGCTGAGTGCATGAAGTTCTGAGACCCTTCTAGCTGAAGTAATAGCTACCAGAAAGAGAGTCTTCCAGGATAGCAATTTCAATGAACAGGAAGCTGCAGGTTCGAAAGGGGGAAGAATCAAAGATGTGAGAACTAAATTAAGGTCCCAAGAAGGAGGAGGATTTCTTATAGGAGGTCTGAGAAGAAAAACTCCCTTCAAAAAAGCTTTGCAAAGCCTGTGAGACATGATGGCAGAATCTGAAATGTCCACATGAAAGTTAGAAATAGCTGCCAATTGAACTTTAAGAGTAGAAGGAGATGAACCTGCATGGAAGAGTTCAGCTAGAAAATCAAGGACTATCTGGATGGAAGCAGTGACAGGATCTATGTCCTTTCCTTGAGCCCAACAGGAGAAACGTTTCCATTTACTAAGATAAATCTTCCGAGTGGAAGATTTATGGGAAGCTATCAAAATATCTCGAACAGAGTGAGATATTTGAGGAAGCCTGGCTAAGGTTGGAATTGGAGGAACCAAGCAGTGAGGTTCAGAGAGGGGAGGGAGCGATGTAACTGACCCGATTGATGGATCAAAAGATCTGGAACTAGGTCCAGATGCCAAGGTTGCTCCAACAGAAATTGATGTAGAAAGGGGAACCAAACCTGTCGAGGCCAGTAAGGAGCAATGAGGATCAGAGAGGCCTTCTGAGCGATAGCTTTCTGTATCACTTGAGAGATTAGTGGGAAGGGAGGGAATGCATACAGAAGTCCCCAGGGCCAAACTTGGACTAGAGTGTCTCTGCTGGTCTGGCCTGGTAATGGGAATAGGGTGAAATAATCTCTGCACTTGCTGTTTTGGGGAGTAGCAAAAAGGTCGCAGCAAGGCTGACCCCACTTGAGAAAAATTTTCTCCACAATAGAATCTTTCAGAGACCACTTGTGAGGCATGAGGATAGCTCTGCTCAACTTGTCCGCGATTTGATTGGACTTCCCGGGGATGTGCGTTGCTATCAGAAACCGCTGAGAAGAAATCACCCATTGCCACAGTCTGAGTGCTTCTCGACATAGGGGATAGGACCTGGTTCCGCCTTGTTTGTTGATATACCACACTACAGACATATTGTCCATCTGGATTGCTATCGTTCCCAAGGGAAGAGAGTCTTGAAGGGCTTGCAACGCTAAAAGCACTGCTCTCATCTCTAGAACATTTATATGCAAGTGGCATTCGTCTGGTTGCCATATGCCCTGGACAGTTCTGCCCTGATAATGCACCCCCCACCCGATCAGGGAGGCGTCCGTTGTCAGAGTAGCAACCGGAGGGGAAGGAACAAAGGGTCTTCCCAGGGAGAGCTGAGGGGAAGACATCCACCAAAGAAGATGATTCTTGCATGCTTGCGTGATCATAATGGTGTGGGACATCGGAAGTTGCTGGTATGACCATTGTGTGAAGAGCATCCATTGAAGGATTCTCATGTGGAATCTGGCTAATAGAAGTAGAGGGATAGCAGCCGCCATAATCCCCAGTACTTTCAGAACTAACCTGGCTTTGACTCTGTTGCTGTGGAAGAGAAGGGAGACCATTTTGCGTATGTCTGCTATTCTTTGATCTGTTAGTCTCGCAGACATGTTGATTGTGTCTAGATTTGCGCCTATGAAGGTAATAGCACGACAAGGCGACAAAACAGACTTTTTGCAATTTATTGATATGCCTAACTTTTGACAAATGCGAAAGGTGTAGTCTCTGGCCATTAGAAGAAGATGCTTGGTAGGAGCTGTGAGGAGCCAGTCGTCCAAGTATGGAAACACCTGGAATCCTTGACGTCTCAGGTGAGAAGCTACCACTGCCATGCATTTGGTAAACACCCGGGGGGCAGTGGTGAGACCAAAGGGCAGGGCTCTGAATTGAAAGTGACTGGTTCCCAGCCGGAAGCGGAGAAATCTCCTGGAGCATCTGTTCATTTTTATATGATAGTACGCATCCTGGAGGTCTATAGAACACATCCAGTTTTCCTTTCCCAAAAGAGGTAGGATGGATTGTAGCGTGACCATCCGAAATCTTGTTTTCTTGACCGACTTGTTCAAGATACTGAGATCCAAAATGGGTCTCCAGTCCCCTGTTTTCTTTGGAACCAAAAATAATTTGGAGTAGATTCCGGATCCTTGCTGGTCTGCTGGCACTGGCTGAATGGCTCTTTTTGCAAGCAACTTTGAAATTTCCAACGCTGCTTGATCCCTTTGAGCGGGTGGAACATCTGGAAGGGATTTTTTTTGATTGATTTGGAATCTGAAAGAACGGAATGAAATAGCCTTCGGAAATGATGGACTGTACCCACTTGTCTTGAGTTAGGGATCGCCAGGCTTCTGGGTACAGTGACAATCTTCCCCCGACTGCCTCCGAAGGTGGACAGTCGGGCAACACCTCAGGGATGCTGAAAGGGCTTATCGGAAAAGGTTTCTCGATTGCCCTGGTTCTGCGGACCCCCTGCCTCTAGGGCGACGTCTACCATTATTGTTCCCTCCTCTGCCTCTGGAGGGGAACTGACTCTGTCGTCAGGCAAAGTCCCTTGAGATTGTTTGCGGAACCACATTTTCCCACTTTTCTGGCCTTTGGGGTAAGGCCTAGAAGGAGTAGAAAACGGACTCCGACGGCAGAAAGAGTTTTGCCATCCGTCTCGCACCTCGTCAAGGTTTCTTTCACTTGAGGACCAAAGAGAGATGATCCATCAAACGGGAATTAGTGAAAGACGCGTTTTAAAGGGGTCCAAAATTGCATAGCCGCATCCAGGCATGCCGCGTAAGGCCACACCTGTCCCTGCGGCTCTGCTCGCTCCATCAGCCGCATATGAAAGGAGGCATGGAGGAGTTAGCTATAGAATTTAGGGTAGCCAGCTGAGTGTTCATCTTGTCCTGAAAACCCGCAGCTGTAGGATCCTTCAACATGTCACTCGCTTCCTTGATCAAATCTCTTTGAAGACGAGTGAAATGGCATAGGTAGTTCAGCGAACGCATAGCAAAGGTCGCTGACGAAAACATCCGCTTCCCGTACCTGTCCATAGACCTAGATTCCTTGTTAGGAGGATGGACAGGCACCGAAGGATCAGCTAGTTCCTTCTTAGTGGCAGCAGCTACCACCATAGCATCCACAGAAACTCCCTTGGTCAGAAATTGTTTATCTGCTGGTGCTGTGATAAACTTCGAAGGTCTCCTGGGGGTGGGGTCCACTGAATCAGGAGCCGTCCAAGCCTTTTTTGCTACCACCTGCATGAGGGGGTCAAAGGGGGGGGACACCCAGGAGGTGGAAGGGCGAGAGCCAAACGCCTCAAGATACACAGATTCATCCTCCGAAGGGTTAAGGGCTGGCCAATTTCCCCTCTGTTTCAGGATTTCTAGAATGTCTGCAAAGGAGACATCTTCAGAAGGGGAATGGGGGGAACCCTCGGAATCCTCTAAATCTGTGTCAGAGGTGACAGACTCAGGTGAGTCTATGTGCTTCCTCTTACACTTTCTCTTCCTAGGGGGCTCCCCTGCCAATTCAGGAGAGGCCTCGGAAGAGGATGAGATCCCCACAGGGGATTCTTGAGGAGCTGGCTCTCTGCGGTCTGGGATGAGGGAGTGAGTAGACATAACCTGAGGCACAAGAGGGAGTGGCGGACGGAGCCGACTGTGGAGTTGAACCAGGTTCCAACACACTCCGCATGACCTCGAACGCACCCCTGTCAGGCAGAGCCAGAGGTCCCCGCTCCGAAAAGCTGAGAACCCCCCTCGGCACCGACAGTGATGGCTCCGAGGCCGATGTCGGAGCCGAACTCACCAGCGCCGAGGCACCGAGAGGGAGAGCGGGGTCGGACAAGGGTCCGATGCCACTCACCCCCTCGGAGCCGACGAGGGAAGCCCGGCGCCGAGATTCTTCCAAGGAAGAAATCAGAGCCGACGATGGAGCCGAAGACAATTGTATCGGCTCCGACGCTACCACAGTCTCGGTTCCGAAACGCCCCGGCTCCGAGCTCAAAGGAGTCGGAGGAGGAACATTTTGAGGGACAGGGTCAAGCCTCGACTGATGAGTCGGGCTCTGAAGCATTTGGGCCAGTGCCTCGGACTTAAGAAGTCGACTCACTACCCTCTGAAGGTCATGATCCGAAAGCCTTGATGACCTAGAGGAGTGAGATCTATGGCTCTGTTCAGACAGCAAGGGAGACGCTGGAGCCGAATGAACGGAGCCAAGGGACGGTGACCTAGACCTCTTTCTAGATGTCAGCTCCGATGGTCTGATCGGAGCCGACACAGGAATTTCCAATGCCTCGGCTCCAGCCGGAGCCGAGGAAACCACAGAAGCTGCAGTCTGAGACTCATCGGCTCCAGCCGGAGCCGATGTAGCAGGAGGTTTCGAAGCCTTAGGTCTCGACTCAGAAGCTGGAGTTGAGGACCTAGAAGCCTTAGAGGGTTTGCCCGAAGTAGCAGTAAGGGAACCCTCAGGCTTAAGCAAACCTCTTAAAATGAGTATATTTTTTCTTTCCTGCAAGACTCTAGGGCTGAAGCCATGGCATACAGCACAAGAGTCCTGCAGGTGTAAAGGTCCCAGGCAGTACACACAAGAAGTGTGACCGTCTGTCAGAGACATTTTCTGACAGCACGAGTCACACTTCTTGAAGCCTGAGACCTTTGAGTCCTTAGACATTGTCAAGGAAAGTGTAACCACACACACACTGAAACACACCGATTACACTATACACAAGTTTAACTAAAAAAAATTACACTTTACACAAGTTTTTTAGATCCCTGACAAAAAACACATATACTCCACTAAGGGGATGGAAGGGCCCGAAGGCCTGAGGGAAGAACTTATATGTTTTTTGTGGAAAAAAGGGTGGATAAATAGAAGGAAAAGGGTCTAAATCCACTAAGTTAA